>NC_058380.1:58850000-59207500 GCF_018350175.1 Felis catus
ATTCATCTTGTCCTTTTTCATAGGATTTGAGCCAATGGAACTTCTTATTCCAGCAGAATAAACATAGTGAGCATATTTTCCTTTCTTCAATGAATCTAGAAATCTTGCCTCAGCAGTAAATTACCATATATTTGCACAAAAAAAAAAACATTGAAAAATTATAAACATAAGTCTTTCAGAGAATGCTTATTATTTGGCGGGTGGATAATTCTGTTTATCATCAGTGATAGTCTCTGCCTACAGTCACCAACTAGTTTTTGAGCACCTACCATTAGCCTTAGAGTGGATTTTCATGCCACTCAAATCCAGTGCTCTCCATTCTGAATGATAAGCCCTAAGCGATCTAGTCCCTCTCCATCTTTAGAAGCTCCTCTTCTCCCACTCTTCCTTCACCTACTACACTTCCAAATTTACAGATATTTCTCTGATAGTCAAATATGGCAAATTTACCCGCATCTCCGAGATTTGCATTCCCTGTCCCCATGCCTGAGGCCTAGAATGCTGTTCCCCAGTCATTGCATACTTGGGGGTATTTTTATCACAAGAAATGACCATCCCAGTGAGAGTTCCTCTAAAATGCAATTTAAGTCACCACCAATGACTTTCATTCCTTTAACTCTATTTTAATTGCCTGCATGCCATTTATTACTACCCGATTGTGTGTGTGTGTGTGTGTGTGTGTGTGTGTGTGTGTTTTGTTGGTTTATCTGTCTTCCAACGTGGGAGATGTGAGCAGGGATTTTTGTCTGACTTCTCAGTTACCTAATCTATTCTAAGATATCTGGCATATATTAGGCACTCAATTATTTTTTGAATAAATTAATGAAAGAATGCTTGTATATGCTTATGTCATGTGCCCAGCACTCTGGTAAACATCACTGATGGAGGCGTCCTTGAACTTGTTCTGCTCTACTTGTCCCCTTCCCTTCTCTTATACACAACCTGCTATCTTGAAAAAGTCATCAGTGTTCTGTTCTTCCGTTCTTTCTACTTACAATAAACCCGTTACAGTCTGGCTTGTATCTCTACCCCTCAAATAAACTGCTCACAACGGTTTCTAGTCTCCAGCAACTTCCTGATTGCTAATCCAGTGGATTTCATAGTCTTTATCTTATTTAACCCACCAGTAGCTTTTGACAACTTCTTCCTCAAAACATTATGTGTTCTGCCTTCACATCCATGACACATCTCTTGCTTTGATTTCTTTCTCTTAAACCACATATATACTCATGGTTGCAATTTTGTGTCACATCAAGTAACACAAAGATGGAAAAATAATTTCTGCTTAATAATTTCATGTCTTCCTGGCGCTCTATACCTGAACAAATTTATGAGCCACTGCAGTGAGTGAGTGAGTGAGTGAGTGAGTGGTACATGCTTGTATGCATACCTGTCAAAACTATGCTTGACGACTTTTAGCTTGTCTTAATTCATGAACCACATTCTTTTATTGGAGAATATAAGACCTTTGTTAGTTATCATATCCCAGTTGACAATAGCTGAAATTGTAAATTCTATTTTGTGTAGCATTTGTAGTCATTTTCAATAGAAAAGATCTTTTAGGCTACTGTTATCCTCCAGTTTTCCATTTTAGGAAACAAACTAAAAGTAAAGTTGAAGAAGATTTTTATAGCCTATAGATTATTTTCCCATGTCAATAACATAAAACCTCCACAAGCCAACTGTTTGCCACATTAAACAGTAATAATGAAATTAGTTGGCACACCAGCACTGTTTGTTATAGCATCCCAATAAAGAACATAAGCAGGGTGCCTGGCTGGCTCAGTTGCGGGAGTGTGCTGCCCTTGATCTCAGGTTCATGAGTTCGAGCCCCACGTTGGGCATAGAGCTCACTTTAAAAAATAAATAAATAAGAAATAAACTTATCCAATTTCATTCCCATTCTCACCTCTTTCTTCCAATCTACAAAAAAAAAAAAAAAAAAAAAAAAAGGAGTGGGAGCGCTATTAGGTTTTTCTCCTTCTGTTTAAAGCCCCTGCCACCTCAGGGGTTTAGCTCTGTCTTCTCCCTTCTCTCCTGTTTTCACCACCTCCCTCTCTACTAGCTTCCTCACATGTTCAGATCTCTTTCTCATTCTAATAGCAAACTCTACCAAATCCCCTTCCTAGATGTTGCTCGACCTTATTCTGCCCCTTGTTATTCATGCTTCTCAAAATAATACATACCTGCCATCCCCTTTTTTTCTGCTTCTGTTCAATTTTTTTAAATATTTCTTACTGTCCAATGTAACATACATATTGAAAAATGCATAGTTACATTACACACACTTAAGTTATAGAACACCACTGTGTTCAAGAAATAGAAAATTGCAGCTACCCCAAAACCTTCTGTGCATTTTCTCCCCACTGGAAGTAACTACAATCCTGGCTTCTGTGGGGAATCATTTTCTCATTCTTTATGGTTTTATCACCTTTGTATTCATCTCTTCACTCTTCAACCTGTTGCCTTCTGCTCTTTATTACCTTTCTACCAATTCCAAAATTCTCATACTAAGGTTATCCGTGAACAATTGCCAAATCTAACAGATGCTTCTCAGTTCTAATCTCACTAAGCCTCTGCTGTATTTTCCATTGCAGATCAGTTCACCCTTCTTGAAACTACTCTCTAAGGTCTATGACTATATTCTCCTGTGATTCTGCATCCTTCAGCCTTTCCTTCTCTGTCCCTTTCCCAGGTTCCTCTGTCTGCCCCTTAAATGTTATGCCCAGGGTTCCATCCTGAGCTCACCACTGTTCATATTGGGTACGGCGATGCTGTCCACTCGGGTCATTTTAGCCTCCACTATTATATGGTAGATTTCATTCAGAGCTAATCTTCAGCTCACACTTGTTCCCTCAGCTTTAATCTTACAGAGACAACTGCCTAATGGACATCACCTAAATACACAGCATCCCAGTTAGACTTCATCATCTTTCCCTCTAATTTCCTACTGTTTCTGAAGCAGTTGTTGGCACCCAACTTAGAAACCTGAAAAGCATCGTAATTTCTCCTTTCCTTTATTCCTCATATCTTTTCAGTGTTCAGTGATACCAGTTTTATCCCCTCATGTATTGGCCAAATCGATTCCCTTTTTCCTATCCTTGTTACTCTTGTAGTGTAGACCCTCGTCACCTCATTGATTTCCTAACAGCCACCTTTTTCACTGCATCTAACCTTCTGTTCATATTCACGCCCTCTACAACTACAAGCCAAAATGGTTTTTCCAAAATAAAATTCTAACTACTCTGCTCCCATATTTAAAACAACACTTAAAATGGAAAAGCCCAGATAAACCCCAAGTTCTTTAAGATGACTTTAAGGCCCTCCCTTCTTTTGCCCTGCTTTCTCCAGCCTCATTTTTCAGTCTACCTGGCTACGCATGTTATACTTTGTCAGCATGTATGCTTTCTTAGCTTCATGCATTGTTCATGCTAGCCCCTCTTCCTAGGATTTTCCATTTGACTTACACCTAATCCTTTAAAAGTAAATGTAAGTTTTGTAAGCATTCCCTGACTCCTTCCACCCCATCCCAATGATGGGTCCCCTTTGCCACTCCATTAAAACCTTGTACATGTTCCTCACTTTGCTTACATCTTCTGTCATCATCTGTTTAGATGTCTTTCATGTTCTACTAGCCTGTTATGCTTCTCTCTCTGAGATACCTAATACCTAACACAGTACTGGGCACAACGCCTAATGGAATGAGGAGCGAAGAAGAGGAAAGCACATATTGATGTGAAGTGGAAAAGAATTGTCATGTTGTGTACTTTAACACAGAGAATCATCTGGATGTGAGATCCTAAACTCTAGGAGGCAGTATTTCTAAAGGATCTCTTGCCTAAAAAGAGCTCTTTGGGAAAGAATCAGGTTTTAATTTTCTTCTAACATTTAATAAACGCTCACAAATATTCATGTTGCAGACCAAACCTGGACCACCCAAAAAGCCGAAGACCCCTTCTGGACAATCGGCCTTAGTGTATTGCTACAACTGTGGGCAAGAAGGCCATTATGGACACGTAAGTTTGAGTAGCATTTGGGCATAACACATTCTGTTGTTCTGGGAGTGGTTGCTGAAAGATGAACTAAAAAAAAAAAAAAATGTAATTCTGAATGCTTACCTTTTTAATAAACTAACATCCTAAAGTAAGACTTAATGTATTTTCAGCTGATTTGCTTTTCCCATCCCTGCCAGAGAGATCTGTCAGAGCACGTTCTTCTAGTTGTTTTAAATATACACGAACAACTTAGGCTAAAACAAATAAAAGCCTCATACAGTCAATCAGAGGAATAAAAGTAGTCACCAAAATGGTTACACTTCTCATGAGTTCTTATGTTTGCTATTACTTTGACACAGCCAAAATCATGATTGGAGATTTTCTATGTAGTTCTCCGGTATCTCCAGCTTTCCCTGATACTGTGTTCACTTAAATCTTCATCACTCACGTATAAACCCTGACACTAGTGGAAAGACAGAGATACTGTATCATTGACTAGCCTGTCTGCCCCCACAGACGTCCAGATTATCCAAGCTGCATATTCCCAGCCCCAGCTAAAAGGGCCAAACTGTGTGTGTTTTAGGTGCAAGAGTGTCAAAGCAGAAGGAATTTGTTGCTGTGAGATGGGAGGGAGTCTCCTAGCCAGTTGTCTCATTAAGTAAGAAACAGCAGCAGCGCATCCCAGAGACAGGATGCGATGAGAATAGACTGCAAGCTCTCCTGCATTCTGGGAATCCTGAGGCAGAGGAAGAAGGGCAGTGGCACAAAAAGTAGAAAATCTGTATGGAGAAATACATTCCTAGTCTCCCGGTAGGCTTCTAACAGCTTAGAAACCAAAATAAACTAAAATCAAATGCGATCTGATGACAGGAGGTAGAAAGCATTCGGGGGTAGAGAGTCCTCAAAATGGGAGTCCTCAAAACTGTGAGCAGTGGGAAGGGGAGGGGTAGTGCTGCGCTTTGTGACTCATGGGAGTCCCACCTTGAATTTTGACCGTGGCACCTCACGCAGACCTTGGGGCTGGACCTCTGCAGCAAAGGGAGAGACACAACACAGTTGACCAACAGGTGAAATTTTTCTTCCACGTTGGGGCAGCAGGACCATGGAATGAAGGATTACGACATGGAAGCTAGGGTGAAGTTCTGATCCTCAGGTCTGGCTTTTGCTCTGCTACTGACTTCACCATGTGACTTGAACAACGCACTCCGGTCTTCAGTTTCTTTATCTCCAAAGCAAAGAAGTTGTACGGGGAGCTTTCTCAATACTGACACTTGGATGCTGTTTCCAATGTGAACAAATCCATAGTATGGTGACATGGATGGAGAGACCCATACTCCATTTTCATAGAATGCACATTAAAAACTTCGTTAAAGAATACTTTTTCTTACAAAATTACCAGCTCTAGATCTTTTCCTGCTTTGTGCATTCCACCTCGTTGCCAAAATCCAGATGTTGCCAACACTATTTAGGAAACCTATTCCCATGAGTATTCCACTGCCACGCAGATCACACATATGTACAATTTATGCTTGCTGACCTCTTTAAAGCAAAAGGGTGTAATTTTCCATTTATGTTTGTTCAATTAAAGAAAAACAATTATAGTTGGGCACATATTGCTTACTAGTCAGTCCTGTTAATGTAGATAGGAAATATATTAAAAACATTTGGAATTTATCCCAGAAATCTAGATTTAGATAGTTTTTAATTTACAATAAAGCAAATTTGGCAGCCTCATCGCTGCCATAGATGAAGAATTCTAGATCATCCACACTAATGAAGAAGATCAGTGGTGTGGCTAATCCAGAATAGTAGATAAATTATATAGCCAACTATCAATTGTGTGTGCTAATGGAGGGGACCAGCGATGTGGATAATCAAAACATAATTTACATTTAGCTTTGGAAAATATTTATCGTATTGTATGGCTCTGTATAGCCACGCCAGTCTAGACTGTACAGGATCCAAATAGAAGACTGTGCAGATGATTAAAGATGTCTGAGGACCCCTCCCCTTCATTTGCAGAAATATAGCTCTATAGATGTTACTGAACAGCCTCTTCGTATAAAAGGTATTCTGAGGTGAATGTGGCACCGCCCTTCCCTAACCTCACTCATCGTGTAGTTGGAGAGGCAGGGACAGTCCTAAGCAGCTTCATATCAGGCAAACTACAAACTACCATAGAAAACAGTAGTCACTCTACAGAGAGACTACTCCAAGAGCGTGTGAAAGTATGAGTGGGTGCTGGGAGTGTATCAAGATCTTTAGTACCTCTTTGTAATTGCAATTTGCTCTTAATATTTTATGGTTAGAATCTCTCTTAGTCCATTTAGGCTGCTGTAAACAAGCTACCATAGACTATGTGGTTTATAAACAGTAGAAATTTATTTCTTAGGGTCTAGAGGCTGGGAAGCCCAAAGTCATGGTGCCAGTAGAATTGATGTCTGATGAGGGGCTGCTGCTGCTGCTGCTGCTGCTGCTGCTTCTTCTTCTTCTTCTTCTTCTTCTTCTTCTTCTTCTTCTCTTTTAATGTTTATTTTTGAGAGAGAGAGTGCAAGCAGTGGAGGGGCAGAGAAAGAAAGAAAGAGGGAGACACAGAATCTGAAACAGGCTCCAGGCTCCAAGCTGTCAGCACAGAGCCTGATGCAGGGCTCGAAGTCATGGACCATGAGATCATGACCTGAGCTGAAGTCAGATGCTTAACCAACCGACTGATCCACCCAGGCACCCCGAGGGGCTGTTTTTAATAGATGGCACTTTCATGCTATGTCCTTACATGGTAGAAGAGGCTAGGGATCTCTATGAGGGTCTCTTTTATAAGAACATTAATCCCATTCATCAGAGCTCCATGCTTATGGCCAAATCACTACCCAAAGACTCCACCTCCTACTACCATCATCTTGGGGATGAATTCTGGTTGGGGGTTGGGAGGGATGGGCACAAACATTCAAACTATAGCAGAATCTTAGACCCAAATCTTTTATGGGTGCCCTTTCTTCTGGAAACTTAGAGCCACCATGGATAGTGATTTCTAAAAGTAATTCTTGGGCACCTGAATGGTTCAGTCAGCTAAATGTCCAACTCTTGATCCCAGCTCAGGTCTTGATCTCAGGATCATGCTTTCAAGGCCCACGTTGGGCTCCATGCTTGGCATGAAGCCTAAATAAAGAAATACATATGTATGTATGTATGTATGTATGTATGTATGTATGTATGTATGTATGTAATTCTCTAGGCTACCATATAGGTTTGCCTTATAACTTCAGGATCCAAAAAATTCCAAGAAGATCCTGAAAGTCAACAACACAGTACATCTAAAGATAGTTGGAAGAAGGAAATAATAAAGATAAGAACCAAAATTATTGAAATAGAAAACAAAATTAATAGCATCAACAAAACCAAAAGCTAGTTCTTTAAAAACATTTTCATTTTTAGGGGTGCCTGAGTAGCTCAGTTTGTTAAACATCCAACTGCAGCTCAGGTCATGATCTCACAGTCCATGAGTTCGAGCCCTGCATCAGGCTCTGTGCTGACAGCTCAGAGCCTGGAGCCTGCTTCGGATTCTGTGTCTCCCTCTCTCTCTGCCCCTCCCCTGATCATGCTCTATCTCTGTCTCAAAAATAAATAAAAACATTTTTAAAAAATTAAAAACATATTTTTTCCAAAAGAAAAGACTTAGGAAAAACTACTCAAAGAAAAAAAAAGGTACAAATAGTGAATAAAAAGTATAAATAACTTAAAATACAGTAAGTTTTAATTATAGGAGAATACAAATTTTAAATAAGCTTTGCATTTAATAAAGTTCAAAATTAAGTCTGAAAATACAGATAAATAATTCTCTAGAAAAAAAATATTAACCAAAATGAAGAACAAGCCTACATGAACAAATACCACTAAAAAAATTAAGTTAGTAATCAGAATTCTCCCCTGAAATATATCAGATCCAGGGAGTTTTATTGTCAGGTTTTACCAAACCTTTATTCAGAAACAGATCATCCAAGAGAACACTACCCAATTTATTCTGTGAAGCTATTATAACCTAAAACCACTTCAAAATATTTATAGAATGATACCATTTTTATGAAGTCTGAATGCTTCAAATTTAACACTTGTTTATTAGAATAGTCATTAGTAGTAGTAAGAGTATAAAATGTATGAGAATGGCAGGAACCAACTTTAAGACAGTGGCAACTTCTGGAAAGGGAAGGAGACAAATGAGGAATGGGAAAGAGGATTACACGGAGGATTTCAATTGTATTATTAATGTTTCAGTTCTTGGAGCAAAAACAAATAAATTAAGGTAAAATGTGATTTGATAAAGTCCAGTAGTAGGTACAGATTGACATTACTTTATTTCCAATACTTAAATGTGTATTTAGAATGATTCATAATCTGCAAATCAGGCTCTTACTAAGTGTGTGGCTGCCAGCTCAGTCAGGTATCTTAGAATTACAAGTCAAGTATATTTGCCAATGTTAGGATAAGTCAGCTAAATTTTATGTGGCTATTTCACATACTTTCTTACTAAGAGGTGTTCTAATTTGCTTCAATACCTAGCTAAGAAGAATTGGACATTTATAAAATACATTTTAGGCAAGATGGCAGAGGACAGAAATGGGGAAGTTCCAAAGGGAAACCTCTTTCAAAGAAAAGAAAAGTTGGTCTCAGACATGCTGAATGGATATATGTCAACAGATCATGATAAATAAAGCCTATTCTATTGGATGTGGCTCAGGCCAACGATGTGGATTTGGAAACTAGCAGAGGTACAAAAGCCAGAGTCATGCAGGTGGGGAGCCGACCTAGAGAAATGAGTGAGAGGAGTGATCTCTTGAGCGGGGCAAGGAAAGAGAAGAGAGGATTCTTTTGGGGTATTTTGGAATTACCTAGGAGCATTTTCAAACCAGACCTAACCCACCACCACCATCCTGCTCCCCACCATAAGGATCACTGCCCTTGTTAGCAGTATTGGTTAAAATAAGCTTGCAAACCATTTGGGTGAAGGGAAAAGAGCAAAGAGCTAAGAATTTACACTCGCATTTAGGGTGTAAATGTGAAAGGAGAAGCACTTGATGGAAGGCTGTTGGAAGAGACAGACAAGCAAAGGTCTAATACAACATAAGGCCAAATAAAGTCTTTAAAAGAGGAACAGAGCAAGTTCAGTAGAGACCCAGCCCCCCATTGCTGTTAGCTCAGACTGGGGGAGGGGTTTGGCAGGGAAGACTGAAAAAAGACAAGAAAGGTTTCATAGGTAAAGAAGTAAAGAAAGAAAATCCAAGCCTGAAAGAAGCCTGTAAGCACAGTTGGGTGTGATTGGATGTTGGTTTGGCCGAGCCTCCCAGCAGGACCACATCCTGAGCCTCAGCGTGGGGTATCCGTGATGTGGGACTGTCTCTAACCTCAGTGGTCTGTGATCTTGCAGTTAAGGTTGCCTGAGCAGTGCCCTTGTGACATCCTAATTTCAAATTTGATAATTTGAAACAACTTGCAGGAATGTACAGAAAGACGAATGTTTAACCAGACCTTTCCAACATCTCCATTCATCTACTACTATGATGACAAATATGAAATTCGGGAGAGAGAACAGAGAATAAAACGAAAGGTGAAAGGTATGTTGTTGAATTCTTGTGAGATTACCTTTGCAGTAGTTCCTAAATGTCTTCCTTTATACGGTCTTTGCCTGCTTTGGGTGTCATTGGTTAGCACAGAAAATGTTTTTAAATAATTACCATAGAAACCAGAACTTTCTTGATCTCCAGTAATCAGGCACCCACTTCAGAAACCCTGCATTATGATCTGTTCACACTAAACATTTTTTTTCACATCATGACCATTTTAGAAAATGTCCTGAAAATACTTCTATCCATACAGGGAAGCAGGGTTTTAAAGGCTCTTTTTTTTTTAGAGTTTTCTGTTTGGCAAGTAATTATTTTTTCCATTTGTATGTCTCTAGTATTTTTATGGAAAGAAAGGCTTCCCTGCTAGGTGATTCCTGGAGTTTCCCCAGAGAAGTCTATTCTTACCAGCCATGATTACAGCAGAGCTCCAGGGTCCACAGCCACCTTCTGTGATTCCTTTACTTAACTGTTGATAACATGAAGTTCTTTTAGTTTATAATTTAGGCCTACTTTTTTCTATTTCTTTTGTGCTGTAGTTTACTAAGTTTAACAGTGGTTTACTCAGTTACTTTTCTTGCTTTCAGGATGAAATAGTTCTATACTTCTCAAGTTGACCTATACATAATAACTCTTAGAGCCTTTTTGGTATTCTTTCTCCATCCCACCCCCAACTCTCTCTGACTTAAGGTCTTTTTCAAAAGGAATTATTTTCAACTCCTGCATATTTTCCATATTACATTTCATATAAACTCTATCTCAACTATATATAGAGAGAGATTACAGTACATAAAGATATTTATTAGGCAATTAAATTAAAAAAGAAAAGAAATGCACCAAAGTGTCCCCTCTGAATTAAAAGATTATGGCTCCTGTTTTATTTTTATACTTTTTGTATTTCACGGGTTTTCTGTAATGAGTGTTTATAACTTTTATAATTCTAGGAAAACCATTTGTTTTCACTTTTAACTAGTAGTAATATTGGGAACTCTGTGGCTACCTTGAGGTTCTCTGTGATCCATTAGAATTTTCAGGCACCTGGGTGGCTCAGTCGGTTGAGCATCTGACTTCAGCACAAATCATGATCTCACAGTTCATGAGTTTGAGCCCCACATCAATGGAACCCACTTTGGATCCTGTCCTCCTCTTTCTGCCCCTCCCCTGCTTGCCCTCTCTCTCCCCCTCTCTCTCTCAAAAATAAACATTTTTTTTAGAAAAAAAAATTTATTTCATGCTAAAGTCTATAAGGAATTACCTTTGCTCTGTATCCTAGAGTTCACTTTTTGTGAACTTTATATTACTTTGCATTTCATCCCTTTTTTTTCAATGTTTATTTATTTTTGAGAGGGGGGAGGTGAGGTGCAGGAAGGGGGACAGAGGATCTGAAGCGGGCTGTGCCCAACACGGGGCTGGAGATCTCACGAACTGTGAGATCATGACCTGAGTCAAAGTCAGTCGCTCAGCCAACTGAGCCACCCAGGCACCCCCATCCCTATTTTTTTATTGGCCACTTCTTTAATCTGTCAAGGTTTTGTTGACATGTTAGTTTTTATCCCTCAAACCTCATCTCTCATTTACCCCATCAGAATCATGCCTGTCAGACACTTGTAGTAAAAGGGTGCCAAGTCCTGGTAAAGTGTAACACCAGATCTGGGACCAAAATGTCTGAGATACACACATGTGTGTGTTCTCCAAGCCAGTGATGTCTGCTCTGGAGGAATAATCTCCTGTCCAGTTTGGCATCCACCTATAAGTACTGTGACCAGACTTTATCTTCAGAGGGTGATTGAAATGTCATGAGACATTTGATATATCTTGTTTCACTTCATCGTCAAAGGCTGTTTCTTTATCCCCGCCATGACTTGAATTGGTCAGATGTGACTTTTCTTCACAAAGCTGAGATGATTGCTTTCACTAGTCTTCGTCTCTATCATTCAACCTAGTACACCTGTACTGAATAGAATAAATATCTTTGGATTTCTGGATATTTTCCATTTTTAGCAATCAGAAATACAGAACTATAACCATACAATTTTTAGCGGGTGAGTTTTACCTTAGTAAGGGCTCTTTCTTTTTTTTTTTTTTTTAATTTTTTTTTTCAACGTTTTTTATTTATTTTTGGGACAGAGAGAGACAGAGCATGAATGGGGGAGGGGCAGAGAGAGAGGGAGACACAGAATCTGAAACAGGCTCCAGGCTCTGAGCCATCAGCCCAGAGCCCGACGCGGGGCTCGAACTCACGGACCGCGAGATCGTGACCTGGCTGAAGTCGGACGCTCAACCGACTGCGCCACCCAGGCGCCCCAGTAAGGGCTCTTTCGAATGTTGTATTATTAACACATTTCATTGTCTAGTTTCCCTGTCTGCTGAGTTATTTACAGACCAGTGTGAGCCGTGTGTGGACTGTCTGGCTGCTGAATATGCAGAAATACTTTTATATTTTCCAGAACTCCAGAAAAATGGGGATTTTCCAAGGCAGTTCAAGAGACCTCACATGGAAGCAGCAGAGAAGAGGCCCCCCCATGGCAGGAGGAAGAGCCATGCCTCGCGGAGAAACAGCAGGTGGCCTCAAGAAAAGAAAGAAACCCAAAAAGAAGCGAGCAGGAGCTGCAAAGAGCGTGAGAAACACAGGAAGGCTGACAGGGCTCATGAAGTGGAGGAGGACTTCCCCAGGGGCCCAAAACTCCATTCTCCTGGCACCTTCAAGACCCAGAAGGGTCCCAAGTCCTTCCACCACTCATCACATTACCACAAGCCAAGAGAAGACAAGCTGCCCAGAGACGGCAAGCGGGGCAAACAGAAGAAAAAGGAGAGCTATTTGGAGGGCGATGGCAGTGATAATTTATTTCTCATTAAGCAGAGGAAAAAAAAGTCCAAGCTGTGAGGCAGCTTCTGATTTGGCTTTCCAGTGTTTGTCTGGTCTTCATGCCTGTGACATCATGGCAATCTGTTTATGATCTATGATTAAATCCAATGAATTTTGTTTTGTTCTTTTTGTAATCTCGGCCGTACCCGAAACCGATGCACAATGACCATGGAGACCTCCATTCTCTGTGTCCAACAGGTTATTAGGTATAGAAGGGAAAAAAAAAAAAAAAAAAGGACATGTACTCGGATTTCCCCCTTTCCTGTACGTCATTTTTACTCAGAATCCTAGGGATAAGAAGTAATCTTTTCAAGAAAAATTTTTAAAAATACTTTTTTTGAAAAAGTAAAAGCTCATCAAATATAATTCGTATGCTGTGGGAGTATGAAAATTAAATCCTTGCAGGAAGAGAAATCAATGCTAATATGAAAAATTCGTATTTTTCAGCATTACTTTTTTTTTTAACATTGGAAAGGGGTAATAGCTATAAATCTAAACCCAGCTGTCCTTGCTCTTGAAGCTGGTGGCATAATCTTCTGATGGTCAGAGCATCAGAGGCGGAAAGATGACGGTGCCATCACTGAAGCCCTGAAGAGGCAGAGACACTGGCCTATAGCAAAATACAAGTAAGGAACCCATCCAGTAAATGTCATAAGATAGATTTCCTGAAACAAGTGAAAAAGAATCATTAAAAGGTTTAACATAATCACAGTGCAATAGTTTTCACCGTTTTTACAGCCACACTTCAAGAAGACTGTCAACTTGGATGTATAGAGACAGATACTGCCCAATTAAAAAATTATTCTGTTTTCACGGGTTTTTTAACTACCACAAGACTATACGGAAATTTTTGTACCTGTGAATTTTTGTACTTACAAAGCCTAATGTTAGAATAAGAAAAATAAAATGTCTGAAATAGAGTAAATAAGTTTGTCATTTATGTAAAAAGTCAAGGATTTGGGGTGACAAAGGGCGTGCTTGGGTTAGACAAGTCACTAGAGTTATAAAATCTCCATAAACTGGGTTCAAAATGCCCTTGTTGCCCAAGCACTAGCTCTATGCCGGAATAAAATGAGATGGAGTCAGTTAACTCGGGCCAGTTTATGTTAGATTCTTAAGTTTATGTTTTACTCTTTGTGAAGTACACGAACTGCTGTGTATGTGGTAGGATCAGCTCCCTTCACCTTCCGGCGGGGAGGGGAGAGTCTCCTCGCACTGAAACAGCTTCAGCGTAAATTGTGGCTGCACAGTCTTTAGTCCCCCGCCTTCCCTGTGGCCGCCCTGCTCACGGCGAAGTGTAAGCGTTCTTTGTGTGTTGGTTCGTGGCTTCCTACCATCAGCTGGGATTGTTTTGACTCTCAGGTAAGTGGCCAGAGTCTTTTAACACCCTGCTAAAAGTGACAGCCGTGAAAAATGGCTTCATAGAGTGGTAAGTCTTGAAATAATTGGTGTTATTCCTCATTAAGACCTAGGACAAGCCTGGCTTACTATTGGTGCGGTGTGGCTAGCATTCCTTCGGACGCAAGGGCCTCTTCCAGGCAGAGAGGGGATTGCCGTTCTTCAGGGTCTTTCATACATAGCAGATTGTTCGGAGAATGGAAGAAATAAAGCTCTTTTTTTTTCCCACTCGTTTCTGCACATTATCCTATTTTCCCAATTTTTTTTTTATTAGACAAGCATATAAGGATATAATTTATACTTCAGGTCCATGCACTTATATGCAGATAGGAAAGGCAGCTGAGCTCCTTTACCTGCGGGCATTAGGATGGCAGGGGAAGAGCAGAAACACCGAGGACCTTCTGCTCCATTTCCTCTTTGTTGCCTTGGCGCCCGATTCTTACACCAAGTGTTCAGTTAGAGTCAGTCAGGGACTCACACGCTAACTTTCCATACAAAAATAGGGAGCTTAAAATATATTAGAGGCTCCACAGTTGAGCAGATAATACTTTAACTGAATAAATACAATTGAGAAGAAAAGCAGATGTCCCAAACAAGAAGAATCTGTTTAGTTGCTAAGTTTGAGAAGCCTGAACACCTTTTGCCTCTGGCCCAGCAACCTGTGTGGCTCCTTTTCTGGGTTAGATGTTGGTCGGTTTGGCATTCTTAGAATAGGGAGAGAAGTGTCTACTGTTCTGTCAGCGGCAAGTCTTGCTTTCATGGACCATGCTATTTGCAGCATTCAGTCTTTATTTTTGTTATACAAGGATTACATATTAATCTTAAGGGGAAAAAATTTTTTTAATCATATCTGATTCTTACACCCAAAGATAGAGTTAAAATTCATAGTGTCTGTCCTTCCGTACTTTTCTTCTATACGTATTTACGTTGTTCTGTAGTTTGTTTTTTCACTTAATGCATTGTGAAATTCCGGTTTTCTAATCAAATATCATTAGTGCCTATATCATTAGTTTTAATGGCTACATGATTCCCCGTTTATATGGCTATACCATAATTTATTTAATCAGCTTCCTATTGAACGTTTTGGTTGTTTCTAATTTTAATTATTTTTAAAAATCCTATGCACATCGTATCTTCTCTGATTATTCTATTTGATAAAATAGAATTTGTGGGTCTAAAAAATATGCATATATTTCATGCACATCTTAATGCATATTGCCAAATTACATTCCCAAGAAGTCATATACTGCCCAGTCACTTACACATTCCTGGTAGTGTGTAAGAGTGTTCATCTCCCCACTCCCACAATAATGGGATACTGTCATTCCTTTCTCCCAATGCCTCTCTGATGAGCAATGAAACACTGTTTGTTAGTGCTACCGTGAAAAGATTGATGTATGCTGTGTGTGTGTAAAGAGACAGATTAACTATCAATAATCTGTTGATAAAAGATATGGAGAGAAGCTTCTCATAGGGAAAAAGTGAAAATTCTTCTGCCAACAAAAGATAACATACAAAAAAATAAAAAAGAGCCTTTCATTCATTCCTTCATAGCTATCTCGATCCTCTGATATTACCATTTTTGGTTTTCACAGTTTAGAAGGTACTACTGGCATCTTGTGACTAGAGGCCAAGGGTGTGGCTACACATCCTACAAAGCACAGGACAGCTCCCCACAACAAAGAGTTACCCAGCCCAAAATGTCTCATGTCTCAAAAGTAATTCTGTGGACAAGAAGGAATTCAGGTTGCATGCCATATCCGAGAGCAAGAGCCAGATGTATCCTTCTCTTACAAGGCTTAGACTTTCATGAGACTGCACCAGTATTTGAGGGTTTGGTGGGACATATCCCATTCATCTCAAATAAGGACTGCTAGCTCCATGGCATGGTCTACAGACCTTTTGGACCACTTTCTGGAAGAACAAGGCCACTGAAGACTCAGCTGACTGAGGGGAATCACTTACTAGCATAACTGGGAAACAGATATAAGCGGGGCACCAGGAGAGTATAAACTCTGTCAAGATAAATAATCATGGGGTGAGAACTAAAAGTCAGCTGGTGGGGAAGGAAAGAATTGGAGATTATCTAGTGGAACATTCGATTGGTTAAGAATGTCAGGTTGTAGGAACCATCACCAGGATCCAGGCCAGCAAAGGTCCTTAGGTTTTACTTGGGGTTAACTTTGGGTTAACATTCAGAGAAGTACCATCCTTTGGAAGACACCGTCTATTATGCGTGCCGTGCAAGGATTCCCTTCACGTGATGAAGCTGTTTCACTGTGGCTCTAGCCAGAGAGAACAACTTAAGTTGCTGGTACATTTATACAATGCACATTGTACATACCCACCCTCACAGTTGTGAAATAAATCACTTCTTAAACTCATTTACTAGGAGGTGTTTCCAGTTAAACCCAGTAAGGGAATGGGGAAGTGAGACAGGGAAGAAGAGAAGGAATCCAAGCCAGATGCCTTACGTCCCGTTCAGATCAAGGCGCTAAAGTGTGTGTGTGTGTGTGTGTGTGTGTGTGTGTGTGTGTGTGTGTGAGAGAGAGAGAGAGAGAGAGAGAGAGAGAGAGAGAGAGAGAGAGAGAGATTTTTGTTTTGTTTTGAATCAGTCGTTGGGGTGCCTGGGTGGCTCAGTCAAACGTCTGACTTTGGCTCAGGTGATGATCTCCTTGTTCGTGAATTCAAGCCCCACGTCAGGCTCTGTGCTGACAGCTTGGAGCTTGGAACCTGCTTTAGTTTCTGTGTCTCCTCCTCTCTCTGCCCCTTCCCTGCTTGCGCTGTCTCTCCCTCTCAAAAATAAACATGTAGTAATAATAATAAAATCAGTCATTGTTTAAGAGCTGCTCTCAGGAGTCTTTCTCAGTCCATTGGTTCTCTATGCATCCAGGCAAAGTGGGTTTGGCAGGCAGGCAAAAAGAATTACTTTTGAGCAGGCAGCCCACTGACAGAGACACAGGGATATGAGCAAAATTCCAATGTCATCTGCTACAACCATAGTCTCAGAACAGTCCTCCCCACAAAAGGATACTTAGCAATCTTAACACCAAAGTAATTTCTTAAAGTATTTTTGAATGCAGAAAAATACAACTTTATTATATGTACCCACTTTCTCAATAAGCATAACAGTGCAGAAGATCAAATTTATTGCAACATTTGTCATAGTGCTCAAAAGCAGTTTCAGGAATTTCTACTTCCAGCCAAGTTTAGTTAGAGTAACAGGGACCAGATTCACCCTGTCTTTTGGAACCATGTAAAAAAAACGTATGAAGCAGTTTGTAAGACACTGGAGATCAGTCAAGGAAGGACAGTGAACTTTGAGAGATGGCAGACCAGAGAGGGGTGCCCTAGCTGACTACTGAGAGGTTTCCAGACTATGGAGCAAGGAAGGGAAGCCCAGGAATGGCTTGGTGGTCTCCCTGCATTAAGGAAACGGAGCTGGGAGTCTGGAAAAAACCAAGTGGCTTGAGTCTGCAGGTCAGATTACCAGAGAGGAGAGAACTGTACAGAGAGAATCCGGAGATCTGCAGAGGGTCCCCCTCCAGCCTTGGGCTGAGTACTGGTCAGTGCACGTGGGTGAGGAAAACAACTGAAAGGATTAAAGGAAATCTGGAGCTCACACAGGGCCAAGAACCACTTTTGTTCTCACCAGTCAGAGTGGAAAACTTAACAGTTGATGCAGCACTGACTACAGTACTCAGGAGAGTCTTTGCTGTAGTGATGGGGAAAGTTAGCCCTGGTCTCAAGTCTTCTCTGATTCTGCCTGACTAACTTAAGAGGAAGACCTGAAAGAATCAAATTGTTTCCAATACAACCAATTCCAAGAACAAAGCTCAAGAGTATTTATGGGAATACAAGAATATATAGTACCCAATAATGTAAAATTCATGGTGGAATACTATGCAAAATGCTAATTAATCTATAGTGACAGCAGATCCATGGTTGCCTGGGGGTGGGGATGCTTGGAAAGGGTGGGAAGGGGCACAAGGAAACTTGGGGGTGGTGAATATGTTCATTATCTTGATTGTGGTGACGGTTTCACAACTGTATACATATGTCAAAAAAACTGGTTTCATTTATAACGTACTGGAAATATTTTAATGTTTTTTCACTGAATGGAAATATTGTGAAAAAAACTGAGCAAGACCAAGGATCAGTAGTCCACAGACCATCTTGTTTTGTTTCTTGCTTTGCTCCTGTAAGGCTGAGAAGAAGACTGATTACAAGGCAAGTGTCCAACAATAGAGGCCTGGGGGAAGGTAGTAGTTGCACCAGCATTAGGCACCATGGCTCACAGGTCAAGTCTAACTTCCTGGCCCAACATTCAAAGCCTTTCCAGCCTTATCTTCTGTAGTCTTCACCCTTTTCTTTCTCCTCTATTCTCTTCACCCTTCTGGTCCCATTGGATGGATGACCAGGCCCTGGACAGGTCATGCTTTACCTATTCTGTTGATTCTGCATACACTATCCCATTCCATTTTTATGACCACCACAGACAACATAAATCCTCCTCTTTTCAGTATTCCTATTGCCTCCTGAATTATTTACTCAACAAATGTTTGCTGTTGACCTTTTTTGTTTCTGGTAGTATTCTTGCTTGAGGTGGACTTGATAAAGAGAAATCCCAAGCCTCAGGGACTGACAAGCAATTCAAAACACAAACACAAAAAACAAATAATTTGTCATAGAGGTGAGGATAGGGATGGATATGGAATGGCCTTTTTGGGAAGAGTCCAGGGAGTCTGGGCTGATCTCTTCTGCCCAGGACCTCCAGTGACTCTTCATAGCAGAATAAAAGTGTTCTGGTTAACATGAGGGGGAAAAAATTGTTCTGGTTAACAAAAGTGGGGAGAATCCTTCAAAGAGAAGGAACCATGTCGGTACAGGCATGGAGGTACAAAACAGCAAGGGTGCACCCCATAGTGTTTTCCTGGGGGTATGGTGACAAAGCGCCACAAACCAGATGGCCTTAAACAACAGAGATTTATTCCCCCATGCTTCTAGAAACCAGAAATCCAAAATCAAGATTCCAGCAGGGTTGGATCCTTGATGCTCTAGGGGAGACTCCATTCCATGCCTCTCTTCTTAGATCATTGTAGCAGTTGACAGTCTTTGGTGTTCCTTGGCTTGTAGACTCATAACTCCAGTCTCTGCCTCCACCTTCTCTATGTGTGTGTCAGCTTTAGGGCACACCCTAGATCCAAGATGATATTATCCCAAATCCTTAATTATGTCTGCAAAGACTTCATCTCCAAGAAAGTTTGCATTCATAGGTACCAGGGTAAAGACTTGGGTATATCTTTTGGGGGACTATCCAATCCACTACACATACCAAGAACTGTAAGAAAAATTGCTTCTACCAAATTGTACTTTGCTTTTTATACCCTGAGTTTTTACTGGAGGGAGACAGTATTTCATCTGTTACTTTTCTGTCTGACTTTCCATTCTGAATCACTTTCCCTAAGACTATTTTAACTATTCATAATTTCTCATCTTACATATATCCTTATACGTCAATCTCTTTGTGAAATAGGGGCCAATAAACTTATGAACTGAAAAGCATCTATCAGATTTGGGGGCATGTGGCTCCTTGGAATGAGTGGAATTAGCAGCCAGGAAGGAGAGAATGTATGTCTCTTTCTAAACCCTTGACTATGGAAGGTCAACAGGACACAGGATTCTGGCTGGAGTCAGGTTGCTGTTGACGTGAAGGTGCCAAAAGAGAAGAGTGTGTTGGAGAACTGAAGAAAACTCAATTGATGGCACTCGAGAGAAGAAATGCATCCAGAGGGCTGAGCAAAAGGAGTTGGAAGCAGGTATGTAGACAGGGGAACAAAATGAAGAAGTGGTATCTGTCTTCGGTGTCTCCCTTTTGGTGGAAACATGTTCCAAGAATAAGGGGATAGAGGTGAAGGCAGTGGGGAGGTATGGAAGGACCACCAAAGGAAGGGAATTGGGGAGGTTTTGGTGGGGGGGGTGGGGGGTGCAGGGAGTGGTCACTGGAATGGTGCTAGGGACCCAGAGCAGGTGGGAGACCAGGAGTGTCATATCTCCTATTCACATGAAGAATGGTTCTCTCTGGAAATGCCCTGTGGCTGCCCAAGTGAAGGGAGAAGACAGGTACACACATAATTTCCCATGGAAAAACCAGACCATCACTTCCTTCTTTCTGAGTTGTCTACTTTAATATCAAAGAGTTCAGTCCCGTATGTACTGGTGAATAGTCCTTTTCCATTTCTGTGTATGCCCCTTCCTGCCCATATATCTACCAAACATAACTCAGCCTCTTACACATGACAAACCCTTGTAAACACATTGCTAATCAGATGTTACCACAAGGAAATGTGCCATTTTGACCTATGATAAACGTGTGACCTCTCTGGGCCTCAGTTACCTCGTTACAGAATTTGAAGCAGTGGGATCAGCCTGGATGAGTTCTCAGTACTCCCTGCTCTGGTATCCTGTAGTCTAATGGTCATGGGTAGTCCTTGGCTTCACCAAATCTGAATCATGATGACCAGTGGGCACCCTTTGGTCTAAGAGTGACACAGTCCCCGGGCAGCCCAACTCTGCTGGTTGTATCCAGATTAGCAACTGGTGGCCCTTGCAGTCAGCATCACCCTGGCTGTCTTCCATGACCCAGCCTCTGAGGGCCTTCTTGCTCTGTGCATCCTCCTCTTTGTCCATCTTCTAGCTGCTCATATCAGGCCCAGCCCCTATCCCAGGAGTCTTCCATCCAACTCCTTGTGGCCCCACAGGCTACTATCTCATTCTTGCCTCACGAACCAATCACTAAGGTTGTGGCTGGTGCACAGCCTAGGGACTTTATGTAAGTGTGCTGTGATAGTCGGTGAAATGTCACACTTGTGGTCATTTTTAGGAAAAGTTTAGTACCATAATCCCTCCATTAGGTACTGTTTCAATGGGGAACCCAGTTTCAACATGGATTATACTCCTTGCGGCACCTTTTTGAGCACATAACTGGCCTTAAGTGCTTAGGACTGGCTGTTCTACAATAGCTCCTAGAGGCAATTCTCCATTTTTAGCTTACACATGATTAATAGTTCAGTCCCCAAAGTCATAAGTAAGGAAAAGAAATTACATAAAAAAACAGAAGCCATAGTTCCCACAGCAGCAGCAGACACAAACCCATAAAGAACCCAGAATTTACACCCCAACCCATGCCCTGGTCAGGTGTGGCCCACCAGATCCCCACTGAACTAGGACCATTCCAACTCAGTAAACACTTGAACATCTCACCTGAGCCAGGTCCAGTGGCTCCCTCTCCTTGAGCTCTTTCTCTAGTGGGTGAGACAGATGCACCCCATTCAGTTCTACAGCGAAGATCTACAGGATAGCTGTTAGGTGCCAGAAGGTGGCTTCAAGTCGGGAGAGGGTGAACATGAGCTCTCATTGTAGGCTTTGGTGTTACACAGCTTGCTTGTGTTGCTCTGTCAAGGCTCAGACAGAAAAAAACAAGACTAAGCTTTCTAAGTTATCAATGTGAGGTCTGTCATTCAAATGGAAGATAAGAGCAAAGAAAATAAAAGTCCACTAGCAAAATGCTGGAGCAGAAATAACCCTGCTCTTTCAGAAAACAGCCACATGTGTACTTCCCTAGAGAAGTTTAGTCCAAGAGGACTAATTTTTTTCTAATCAAAATTCAGTGCTTTAGACCGGGGCACCTGAGCAGCACAGGCGGTTGAGCATCCAACTCTTGATTTTGGCTCTGGTCACAATCCCACAGTTTGTGAGTTCGAGCCCCTGTTGGGCTCTGCGCTGACAGCGTGGAGCCTGCTTGGGGTTCTCTGTCTTCCTCTCTCTCTCCGCCCCTCCCCCATCATGCTTGCTAGTTCTCTCTCTCTCTCTCTCTCTCTCTCTCTCTCTCTCTCTCTCTCAAAAATAAATAAACTTACAGGCACCTGGGTGGCTCAGTTAAGCGTCCAACTTCAGCTCAGGCCATGATCTCAGGGTTCGTGGGTTCCAGCCCTTCTTGGGGATCTGTGCTGACAGCTCAGAGCCTGGAGCCTGCTTTGGATTCTATGTCTCCCTCTCTCTCTGCCCCTCCCCGCTCGTGCTCTCTCTCCCTCCCTCAAAAAATAAATAGACATTACAAAAACAAAAACAAAAAACAGAAAAATAATAAGCTTTAAAAAAACTTTAAAAATTAAAAAAATTTTTCACTGCTTTAGAAGGAAAGTACTAAAGTACTGTCATCTGTTATAATCCATTACACATGTTTCTGCCCTCAGAGAGCTTCCGCTTTAAGTGAGAAGAGAGAGAAGCCCTAAAATGGGTGGCAGTAACTCAAGTAAGAGGCCCAGACGTGAGACTGCACAGGAAGAAGTCACTTCCAGTGTTAGCGACGGTGGGACCCAGGAGAACTTCACAGAGGATTGGAAAATGCCTTTGGAGCATAGCAAAGACTTTGAGATGCAGGATGAGAGGAAATGCATTTCAGCAGAAAGCCAGGTATGGGCAACAGACTGGCTGTAGGAAAATCTAGGGCAGACTTAAGAAAGAAGGTCTAGTCCATTTGCCTTCACTATGGATGACATGAAGGGGGAGGGGGGATAAATTGGAGCAAGATCACTGGAGGCTCGGAATTTCAGGCCCAGGAGTGTGGTCCTCTGTTTCATTTTCCTTATCATAAAGGGGAGACCATATCCTCTCTCCTACAAAAACTGAAGTACCAAATACATACAGGAGCTATGTATACTACTTGCATAGTGTCTGGCACCTAGAAATGACTCATAAGGAGTGGCTGATGCCATGGCAGTGGTGGCCCTAGGGAACCATCATGGATGTTGAGTAGGGAGGTGGATGGCGCTCTTAGGGATGGGTTTTACATTGACACGGCACTGCATCCATTAGCACTTCTGTGATGTTAGTCCTCGTCTACATTGCTTTTCTCCTAAGGATTGAGTGTCCGTTATCTGCCTTTGCCAGAGAGGTGGTAGGCAGTTGTTGCAGTCAGAGCTCTCCAAAGAAACCAATAGGATATGTATGTAGAGATTTGTGCAGTTGTGGGGCTAGCAAGTTCAAAATCCATAAGGCAGATCAGCAGGCCATATTTCTATCTTAGAGTTTTTGTTTTGTTTTATTTTTAAATGTTTATTATTTTGAGAGAGAGAGTGTGTGTGAGTAGGCAAGGGGCAGAGAGAGAGAGGGAGAGAGAGAATCCCAAGCGGGCTTTGCGCTGTCAGCACAGAGCCTGACACAGGGCTTGATCCCGTGAACCCTAAGATCGTGACCTGAGCCAGCATCGAGAGTCAGACTCTTAACCGACTGAGCCACAGAGGTGCTCCTCTATCTTATAGTTTTGAAGCAGAATTGCTTCCTCGGGAAACCTCAGTGATTGCCCTTAAAGCCTTCAACTAATTGGATGAGGCCCACCCACATTTTGGAGGGTAATCTGCTTTACTCAAGGTCAATTTGTTGCTGATGTTAATGACATCTACAAAATACCTTCCCGGCAGCATCTAGACCAGTGCTTGAGTAAACAACTGAGCACCTTAGCCTAGCCAAGCTGATACATAAACTTAACCATCACAGAGGTCTTTATCTTAAATATGGAAACTGAGGCAGAGAATGGCAAACTGAGGCAGAAACTTGACAAAACCCTAATCCCCAATGGTATTACCGTAAGTTATCAGGCTTGCCAGGTAATTTATAAACCTTGGTAATAATTTGATTTTATTCCTGCTTCCTACATGAAATTCCCCACGGACCCAAGCCAAACATCTCTGGGGTATATTGCACCAGACACCGATGCAGCTGGAGATGCAGACTTTGCCTTGGTGCCGAGAAGCCCTTCCTGACTGAAGTTTCCAACAGCGGGGCCGGCCGCCTGGGACGCGATGGGCTCACGGTCCCTGGAGGTGAGCGACCACCGCTTGGAGGAAATTCAGGCGTCTGCTGAGAGTGGGGCCAGGGACCAGGAGAAAGCTGCCCAGAGGGTCTCTGCACTCTGATAACCTTACATATTAGACATACTGCTGGCAATTAGCGGCTCCCTCAGAACGGTCCCTGCTTCTTCCTCCTCTCTACGCCGCTCCGCCACCCCCAAGCAGGGCATCAGAGGCCGGGGCAGAACACAAAACCCTGAAATGGAAACCAGCTGCGTGCCTTTCTCACCCTTCCTCCACCAGTCCCTGTGCGTGGCCAGCCTTGCCTGGTTGACCTTTCCGGGAGGGGAGTTTGCCAGACTCGCTTCTGCCTCAGCCTCCTTTCACACTCTGCCTCACCCTCCACACCCACCCCCAGCGGAGCCTCGGGGTCCCAGGGGACCCGCCATCGGCCTGGACAAGTCATGGGTCACCAGCCAGCTCTTTTCTGTGCCTACACCCACTAATCGTCTCTTCCTGGTGATTTGCATGGTAACCCTCCTGCACTTGGCTGCTCAGGGGAGTTTTCTGGTTTCATTGCCTCAATTAATCTAGGTCTCCTGGGCCACTCTGGATTCCCCTGCCACCCTGCCACAGATCTGGCCTTTAAGCCTGCCTGCCTGTGCTCCTTGTCTCTTCTCGAGCCCCCCCTCATCCCCCCTGCCCCGCTTCCTATCAGGGAGCCAGGTTTATGCACACAGCACCATCCTTCAAGGGATGGGGAGACTGGCTGCCGAAGGAACTGACGTTCTCATGGGTGTCAGAGTTGCAAAGGGCATATAATATTGTCCAGTACACTTTGGCCCACCCTACTTCACTCCCGTTTCACACTGAGCCCAGAGCAAGGAATAGGCCTGACTGTGGTCATACCTCCGGTAAGAGGGAGAGCCAGGCCCAAACCTTGGGGCCCTCTCCCTTGGTCCCCTCTGTCTCCCTCTGCCACACTTTGTCAACAAAAAAAACAGCTCATCTGAAAACTTCAAGTGAAGAGTGAATAGAAAATGGGTTTAGTGTTCAAAAATTGTGTTTGGACAACCTTGTTCCCTCCAGGCGCCCTCTGCTCAGACGGCAGCTATTTATAAGAGGCTCTGGGCATAGCCATGAGCTGGGCTGTGGCATGGGAGCCAGAGGCCAGAGGGAAAAGAGACATCCCTCCTGACCAGGAGCTCTTTTGGCACTGGGTGAACTGGGTGCCTCCGAAGTAACATCTCCCCCACAGGGTCACCATGAGGAGTCAGGGAGCGAATGAATGCAAAGATACAGGAATCAGACCTGAGGACGGGGAGAAAACGGGTAAGGGAGAAAAGTAGGGAGCAGTAGCAGATCCAGGAAATGGGAGGAGACGCCTGAAAGACCTCAAGTTCCCGGACCATCGGGGGCCAAAACAAGTCTCAACACCTGCTATAAAATACTGTCTCAGGGTTCCCACAACAACAACGGTAAGATCAGGGAGGCACCATTCTACAACTTAGAGGAGCTTCACAAATATCAAATCTAGAGCCCTGTATGGTACATATGGGAAAACTGATACCCAAACAGAGCTTCATATCCCATAGCGTGTTAGGGGCACAGCCAGGATTGGCACCCAGGCCCCTGCCTCCAAGTTTGGGACTCGCCATGCATGAGCAGGGAATGGGGTACAGCAGCAGGGTTTGGAGGAAGCATGAGGCAGGGGATTTCAATGGCCGGGTGTTGAGATTTTTGGAGCCCTAGACACTGGCCAGGCACAGACACCACAGAGGAAAGCCGGGGTATCTGACAACAGACAGTGGAGAAGCCGGTGTGGTTGTGATGGGGAAAGGAGGGCTGTGAAAGTGAAATCTGCCGTTTGTGAGGGGAAACTGAAATGTGGTCTCCATTCCATGCAAATGACCTGTGGCCTTCAGTCCTGCACCTGCACAGCTCACAACACACACAACACAGTAATCGGATGGGGCTTGAGTTCCCACGGTCTGTGCTCCAGAGAACAGGAGCAGGGAGGCCTCCCCGAGTCTGGGAGGGACGTGCCGGGATGCCCGTCTGTAGGGTGTGTGCTGAGCTGAGAGCAGGCCTCCTCTGCACCTGGCTGGGGTGACCCTGCCAGGGACCACCCTCTGAGGGACAGCCCTCTGGGCCCTCCGCGGTCAGTTCCAGATTTATTGTCCCACTCATCTCCTGCCACACTCCCCCTTTTGCTCTGACACTGCCCCCAAGCACCCCCACATTTTTCACTCCTGTGAGAGTTTGCTCATCCCGTGCGTCCTGCTGGAAATGCCCTCCTTCCTTTGCTTCCACATCCCCACCAGTCTGGTCAGAAATTCCACAGAGACCCCTCCCCTTCTGCTCCAGGCACCTCGGTGTTTCAGCTGTGCCTCCCAACCTGGGCGTACTTCTTCATCCTAGCCCGTATCTGCTAGTTTTCCTTTGTCTACTTACACGCTCATTCTCCCACAGTAGACTGGGTCCTGTGTCAGGTTCATCTTTGTATCCCAAAAGCCAAGCCCTTTGCCTGGCCCCGCTGAGACCAGGGATGGCAAACATCTGGCGTGCATGCTGCTACCTTCCCAATCAGAGCCCGGAGCAGACATTGCTAATCAATCACAATTACCTTCCCCTTGGAGTCTCAGAAGGCTTCATTCCTCAACACAGGCACTGCCTGGCAACCAAGCAACTGGGCTCTCTTGATGAGACTAGTGACCGTCCCTGGGATGGGGCAATACATGTGTGGCTCACGTCTCAGCTAGGGACTACTGGCCCCTCAGAGATTTGGCTCCAACCCCATGGTCTGTGCTTTCTATTATTGCTGAGAGATGTCAAGGCTGACTTTCTCATGCTGCCTCGGCCTCGCTCCTGAAACAGTACAGGTAGGGAATGCAGAACCTTCCTCAGTCCACATGCACACACATACTCACACACATTCATATGCACCCACAAACACTCGTGCTCATACACATGTGCACCCTTGCGTCACACATGCTCACATACTCATGTACATACATACACACCCACACATGCTCACACGTGTTGTACATATTTACATGCCCACTTACCCATGCACACAGTTACACACACAAATACACTCCCACTGAACATTTTGTGAGTTTCTGGAACCTCAGTGAAGATTTGGGGGCTACAAAAAGATGTTATATTTACACAGAGCATAGCTTCTGGCTCCACATACTCTCTCTGTCTCCTCTCCATCTCTTCCTCCATTCCTTCAGCACACTGTCAAGTTTTTGTCTCTCTGTCTTGTACAGCCATTCTGCCACCCACTCTGGAGCTGGGTGCAGTCTATACCTGTGCCTGCAGATCCCGACTCACCAGATAGAGTCTTTCCCAAAGAGCCATTTAAAGGACACGTTTCTCCCTCTTGTTTTAAATACTGTTATAATAAATGGATGGCTGTTACAAAGGACATTTGTCCACGTTCTCCATTTCCCATGCTGAACTAACACAATTCAATGACAAACACCACTTGTAGGTCCCTACTCAGTGGCCGGCACTGTTCCAGGCATTGCAGATACGGAGACAGCATTGCCCCCACCTAATGACAGAAACAGACATAAAGCGAGGCGTGAAGGATGTGATTAATGCCTTCCCTGGAGACGAAGGAATGACTTTCCTGCCATGATACAGAGGATGACCAAATCCCAGGTGAACAAGAGTTCACCTGGGAAGGTCATCTCAGCAAGAAGCACAGACAGTATGGGCAAGGGCACAGGAGGGAAAGAGCACGGGGGCGCTGGTGCTCAGTGTAGGGCTGTGGGTAGAGAAGCAGCATGGGAGGGGTGGGCAGAGCAAGCAGAGGCCAGGCTGTGCCAGGGCCCAGGGGCTGGGGCTGTGACTCCGTCCTGCCGACGATGGGCCCCCAGGCCACTTAATGAAAGCCACGATTCGAAAGGGAGCCATATCACAGACATCTCCCCCAGCACCGGCTGAGCTGTGTACCCTTCTCCATTCATTCAGGATCGGACTCTCCCACAAACACACTCAAAGGCCACTGAGTTCTGATTGTGGCCACTGTAAATTAGTTTCACCAGTAGTAGAACTTCGTCTCAATGGAATCATCCAGTAGGAACTCTTTTAATCTCTGGCTTCTTTAGCTCAGCCCATCTGTGTGAGATTCACCCAGGGGTAGAATCTTGTAAGGCTTTGTTTCAAACATTGAGAGTTGGGGCACTAAACTTGGAGGAGCCCAAACTTAACACAACAGTTTCCTAATCACCCCACCACAGAAGCAGGGCTCTCATGAAAATTAGCTTTTATCCTCTTCCTTCAAAAGCTTACACAGAACATAAGCCTCAAGGACCACAATGTATAGTGGGCCCCCCACCCACACTGAGCAACCAGGGTCTCACTCCAGTCCCCGACTTAAGAGACTCTATTAAACCCAGGGTGGATTTTCTATGCCCAGTGGTTTTCCATTTCGTGTTTTAATTTCTACTTTAAGGACTTAATTTTAACAAAGGAGCCAAATTACCACCACGCTTTAAAATGAACTTGTTTAGGGGAGTTAAAAACCGGCTTTAGAATATGGAGCTTTAATTACCTTCAGAAGATGGTAGTGAAACAGCCCCCGTGCCCCGTTTCATGCTTTGCAAAGGCAAGAAAGGGAGGCCTTGGAGGACCCCTGGAGCCACTTGAAAGAGCTTTAATGTTCCCTGTGCCCAGGTTGCAGCCCTAGACCCATGGCACCAGAATCTGGTGGGCTAGGAACCAGAGCTCTTTTAAGGTGTCAGTTGATTCCAATCAGAGGTGCAATGGAGATTGAGAATCTCTATTTTAGACTGATGGGCAGCTGTCGACAGTGATGGGGTGAGAGACTGGAAGAAAGGGAAAAGTTCAGCTTTGGAAGGAACCACGGGGGCCAGCAACCAAGACAGGTGACACCAAAGGACATTTCCAACCTCCAAGGAAGAGTTCTGTTGTGGGCTGAACTGTTCTCCAAAAGTCATATGGTGAAGTCTTAACCCTCCAGTACCTCAGAAGGTAACTATTTGGGGACAGAGTCTTTAAAGAGATAATTACTGTAAAATGAGTCCATTGGGATGGGCTTAGTCCAATCTGACTGGTGTCCTTATTTAAAACAAAAACAAAAACAAAAAGAGACACCAGAGGGCACATACACAGAGGGACAGCTGCATGATGAGGCAGCTGGAGGGCAACCTCCTGCCAGCCGAGGAGGGAGGCCTCAGAGGGATCAACTCTGCCAACACCTAAGTCTTGCACTGCCAGCCTTCAGAACCGTGAGGAAACAAATTTCTGTTGCTTAAGCCCCCCAGTCTGTGGCCTTTTGTTACGGCAGCGCTAGCAAATGAATACAAGTTTCATTTCAGCTCTTTGGCCATACGCGTGGAGTCTTACAGGGTTCACTCCTCTGGCCCAGTATCTCCATTTCCAGGACTCTACCCTAAAAAATGCCCTTAAAGAATCATCTACTCAGATGTCCATAGAATATTCTTTATAATTGTGGATATTGGAAATGTTCAACAGTGGAATGAATACTGGAGAAGCAAATGATAGCAATCAATTCAGCTGTGCATGAAGCCATTAAGTTATCAAGACTTTTCAAATCTTGCACATTCAGCAAAACCTTGCACCTATGCAAAAATGCACTGACCTTTTTTGTTTGTTTTTTATTTTTTTTCTTTTTTACTCTTAAAAAATTTTTTTCTTTAAATGCACTGATCTTGATCAAGAACCTCATCCTGAGATCTCCTCACCCCACCCCAGGGTGAGGCATGTGTCTACTTTCTCTGATTTCCAAATCCTAAGTTACCCACAGGTAACCACCCCCTCCCCAATATACACAGACCCAAAAAGAGTCTTCTAGATTTCCAGTTTGTGCCTCAACATACCCATCTCAATCCCAAACTCATACACAGATGTATAAATATGGAAACATATATTGAGCCATAACTGCACTTTATATAAGTTATATATCAGCTCTTAAAGTATTTTAAAATATGGTATAAAAAGGCTGGAAGTTAGTATGTTACATACACAGGCAATTGGTACATGGTCTGTGGAGCTGAGAAAGGCTATGGCAGGAGGCTTGGTTCTGGCTTGAGTTGAAAGTGTGGAATTAGGGAAGGGTTCCTCTGAGACGTGGCTCTTGAACTGAGGCTCAAAGGTGAAGGCAGAATGAATGCTGAAGAAAGAACATCTCAGACATGTTCGTTCAAAGGCTCAGAGGCAGGCCAGTGGAGGATGCATCCAGGTGGAGAGAGTGGGGGGCACTGGCTAGGGCTGAGGTGTGGAGCATGATGGAAGAGGACAAGGGACAGGATGGGGCCACTAGGATGCAGATTGAGTTGTACTGATTTCATGAACAATTCTAGCACAGCAGGTAAAGGGCAGCCTGTGTTGTCCATGATCTCAAGAGAGGTCAGGTGGCCTTGCCAGCTGTGGGCTGCAAGGGGGAGCAGGCAGAGCGGAGGTGAATCTCAAGTTCACATGCTTTGGAGGTCCCAAGTCACTGTACTTTGGGATACAGATGGATAGGCCAGGCACAGGCTGGAGTGCTACACTCTGTGTGTGTGTGTGTGTGTGTGTGTGTGTGTGTGTGTGTGTGTACAGGGAAGGTGAGTACTAATAGGTAGCTTAAACTTTGGGAACTAAGGAAGGTAGACACAATGTCCTGGGGAGGGGGGAGGGGATTTCAGGACAAGGTCTTGGTTTGTAGCCTTGAACCCAGGCCAGCCCAGGCGTTCTTAAACTGATCTGTTTTCCCTTTTTTTTATAAGACCAGACTGGGAAGGATTCTTAGAGATTCGCTTCCTCCTTTTACTTTATTTTGTTTTATAATGACCTTTCATTGTCCACCCACCCTCATCCCAATTTACAGAGGGCAACATTGAGGCCCAGAGAAGGGAAGAGAGCTGAGGAGGAAGAGAAATGTAAGAGAGTTAAGTGATGTGAACCAAGCACATAGAGGGTTTGGTGGGGGGGGGGGGGGGGTGTCAAAAGCTTGGCCTGGGCCCACTCAGGCTCACATCAGAGCAGCCTGGACCAGGAGGACCTCAGAAGGGGCCCTGCCCCTAGCCACCCTGAGAGGCCCCTGAGCCAGTCATTGCAGACATGTGACCAGGGTAAAACCCATAAATGTGCCTGGTGTATTTACAGTGATCAGCAGCAGTTCCTGCTGAATTTCTGTAGGGTATTTTGGTTGGGTTTTTTTTTTTTAATTATCCAGATTAGTGTTCAGTGGATTCCCATGTTTAAAGGGCTATCATGCTGTCAAAGTGGAAACGGACACATGTAGGGTTTGCCCTCTAGCTGAGTGCTTAATGGGCAGAAGACAATGAGGGCCCTCCAAACTCCACCTTCTACCTTCTCAGGAACTAATTCCTCCTTACTGTGTAAACAAGAGGGGTTTGTAAAGGCAACTCTCTCCTTGATGTGTAAGTACAACATCTGCTTTCATGATGATCTGAGACTCCAATAACCAGCCCTCTTCTCCCAACAAAGCCACACCCTGGTTCCTGATGCTGGAGGGACTGGACAGGCAAGTTTGAGACCACTGGGGTGAGGGTGGGGGCTTTGGAAGGAAGGAAGACAGGGACAAAAGATGTCCTGTGAATCAAGACATAAGTCTGTACAGCCCTTTGGCAATCATTTGGTCTGGGTCTCCCACCTGCAGGGAGGCAGCACGGAGCAGATGTCCTCATCTCCCACCTCCAAGGCCTTTACCTCTGCCAGTCCCTCCCCCTGGCATCCCTCTCTCCCACCCCTCTGTCCAGCAAAATCCCACTATGTCCAGCAGCCGGCTCAGTCATGCCGTGGCCAGGCAAGCGGGCAGCACGGACCCCTCAGGACTGCTACAAAAATTCCACACTCGCCACCACCATCAGGGCCATCTCATTCTGGCACCAGTCACCCATCCTCTGTGGCCTCCCAGCACTTGGCACATTTGTATGCTTTGCCTCAGAACAGTAAGTGTTCAAGTTAAATTCTAAGATCCATTTTTTTAATAAAAACGGAAATAAAACTATTGTTTATTAGATGTGCATATGGATATTTGGGAATGTGGGCACAGACATAAGCGAATACGTCTTTGTAGACTCACACAAAAAAATTGGAAGGACACCTATCAAAACATTCTTCTTGCTTATCCCTGGGAAGTGGGCTTGCTTTCATATGAAGTATTGTTTGAATTTATTATGAGCACGTTTCATGTATTTAAGCTTTTAACTGATGTTTCTGAAAAAGAGAAGTTTCCTGGGTTTGTATCTATCTTCTTCCAGGGTGGACTTGCCTCTGTCCCCAGTGCCAGGCACAGCATGAAGTGGGCAAACATTTTGGGCGAATCATGCAGAGTGAAAGGGTGAGCCCTGGCCGTCCTTCCCTGAGGCCTGGAAGGGCACTAGGGAATTCTCACTAAACGTCTTTTGAATGAATGAATGAATGAATGAATGAATGAGTGAATATCCAGTGTGAATAATTCAGTGGGTCTGAATTAATGTTTTTTAATGTTTTAATATTAGGAATCTAATGAGACCCTGAATTAGAAGCTATCAACTGAATGGGGTTTAGAGATGTGTTATCACTAGGCTTAAATTTTTTTCATTATAAAGTAGCAAGAACTACATTTTAGAAGTTTAAAACGGGATGCTTGGGTGGCTCAGTCAGTTAAGCGTCTGACTCTTAATCTCAGCTCAGGTCATGATCTCACAGTTCATGAGTTCCAGCCCCGTGTCTGGCTCTGCACTCACAGTGCAGAGCCTGCTTGGAATTCTCTCTCCCTCTCTCTCTACCCCTCCCCTGCTCATGCTCTCTCTCTCTCTCTCTCAAAATAAATAAATAAATAAATAAATAAATAAATAAATAAATAAATAAATAAATAAATAAACAAACAAACAAACTTTAAAATAAATAAATAAGGGACACCTGGCTCAGCTGGTTAAGTATCCAACTTCAATTCAGGTCATGATCTTGTGGTTCGTGAGTTCAAGCCCTGCATTGGGCTCTGTTCTGACAGCTCAGAGCCTGGAGGCTGCTTTGGATTCTGTGTGTGTCTCTCTCTCTCTGCCCCTCCCCCACTCATGCTTTGTCTCTCTCAAAATAATAAATAAGCATTAAAATTTTTTAAATAGATAAATAAAAGAAGAAAAAGGTACAATCGTGGCACCCTAACACAACCACTATTTGTATTTTCAGGCAGTTCCTTCAGGTATGGGAGTGTGTGCCCATCTATCTTAATTTTGTATCATGTTTTTTAAAAAATTACTGTTATACTCTACGCCTTTTTTTTTAAGTTTGTTTATTTATTTTGAGAGCATGCACACACTAGCGAGAATGTAAGCACACAAGCAGGGGAGGGGCAGAGAGAGAGGGAGACAGAATCCCAAGCAGACTCCATGCCGTCAGCACAGAGCCTGACATGGGGCTTGATCCCACCAACCATGAGATCCTGACCTGAGCTGAAATCAAGAGTTGGACACTCAACTGACTGAGCCACCCAGGGGCCCCTACTCTAAGCCTTTTTAAAATCCCAGTATCAAGTCCCCAAACTATTATTTTATAAGTGCAATCAAGTCCATTCAGAGGACATATATAATTTATTTAGCCAATCATCTGTTATTATATTGAGCTAGTGTCCCCTTTTTTATTAAGCACTGTATTTTTTAATTACTAGCTTTTGCCCACAGTCCTCATAATTTTACTCTGGGGTACCACTCAGAGATCCTTGGGCACCACCAGTCTGTGTCCCCAGAAGCAGAGGAGAAATGAACAGTCTCAAAGTGGCTGGGCCATACTCTTTGTTACCAGTCTGCACAAGATAAGGTGCTTTCACTGGAAAGTAAAGCAGCACACTTCTTTCTTCCCTGAGAAAGTCCTGCTATGAAAAGAAGTAGAAGTTGTTTATGGTGGACAAGTTTACATCTTGGTGGATTCACAGGGTTGGGTTTTGGAAGAGAGTAACAGTCCCTCCCATGAGCCTGGTGCTGTGCCTCTCCTTACAACAACATACAAAGGACGCCCTATCTCACAGCTGCCGTTCTGCTGCTCCCGTCCTCGTGACGGTCTGCTTTGTGTTCTTCCGGGGTGCGCTCGTGTATGTAGGTTGTAGATCCCCCGCGTATGCCATATACAAGCGTGAACAGCCGCAGCTGCCCCTAGAAGGGAGAAGCAGGGCAACACAATGATCAGGGCCATGAGAACAGTTGTACTGTGGACATATTTCATAGGACTCTTCGGATATTGTTCAAGACAGAACTTTTACAAGTGAATTTCAGTTATTCTCAAAAAAGAAGGAAAAGGACCATCAAACAAAATAAAGATTTTAGGGATTCTAAGCTGAAAGGATCAGTTTGGCATGTTAGAAGGAGCAAACTATTCCATGGAGAATAGATTAGAGGGGATGAGACCAGAGGTGAGGAGTCTAGTGGGAAGGTTAAGTCTAGAGCAATAGCCTCTGCCCTCCCGTGTACACACCTCCTCATGGGAGGGGTGTATTCTCCTAGCTCTGGACTTTGGACTTGGTCTTGTGACTTACTTTGGCCAATGGAATGGGGCAGAAGTGACTAGATACCAGTTCTGAGCCTGGACCTTAAGAGTCTTCACATGTTCCATTTGCCCTCGTGTGCATCTGCCATCACCAGGAGGACGTATCCAGATGGCCTGCTGATCCTGGAGGATGAGAGACATGTGGAACGTAGCTGCCCCAACCACTTGCAGACTCACGAGTGAGCCCAGCTGAGGTCAGTCTTTCTGCAGAGCCATGTGAAGGAACTGCCTGTTGTTGTTGTAGGCCCCTGAGATGTTGTGACTGATGGTCAGGCAACATTGCTGCAATATTGGGTGCATTGCTGATACATGGAGATCAAAAGAAGTGAACAAAGCCAGGAGGTATTGGGAAAGCAGGTGGAGTTGCTGGTCAACTGGGTGTGTGGGGTAACTGAAAGAGAGTCTCAGACAACTTGGGGTTTCTGGCCTGGGTACTCAGACGGTTAAAGGTGCCGGGGCTGGGATGGACAGCACAGGAAGAGAAGAATGGGAAGTGACCTACATTAGACTTCCATCAGTGACTATCTCTTCTTTCCTCTGACTTCCTCTTTCTCCTGTTTCCAGAGACCAGAGCCTGTTTTTGTCAGGATAAACCCCTAGGGAGCTGAACCACGAGCCGGATTGCGCGCATCCCTGCCATACTCAATGCTCCCATCAGAACATCCCCTCCATTACAGACCCATTAGGACAAGCCCTGATTTGGACAAGGGGTTGAACCACACTTCCCAGCCATGGGGACCACTCAAGAAAGACCCTGCTGATTTCCCAGGGCTTCCTGCAGAGACAGAAATCTATTCTCATTACTTTCATTTACTTAAAATACTTGCTTTGCAGCAGTGAAACTGCCCAAAATATTCACTTCTTTATTTCCAACTAGACAAATTGAACTCAATTTGCATTGGATAATTATTTTCAATTATGTGATAACAATCCTGTTTCATGCAAAAATAATCTTGTCCAAAGGCCAGTTTATCCCATCCAAGAAACGAGGAGGCAGTGACAGGAGGAGGCCTATTAGCATGCTCCCCATGCGGGTGGAGGGAGGCCCCAGCCAAGTCCCTCATGGGTTACCTCTGACCTGTGGGCCAAGTGAGACACTGCTGTGCCCTCTGACCCCTCTGTCCTGCATCTGCTCTCTCCCACTTTGAACTAACAAGGGGACACCTCCTAACAGCCTCGAGGTGCCAGAAAAGGTAGCCGGTACAGAGAAGGGCCCAGGACAGAACCAGGAGACCTGAGTCCTGGACTAGCTGTGTGTCCCTAGGCAGGTCACCCCTGCTCTGGGCCTTAGGATCCTTCTCTGTACAAGGAGGAGTGAGGTCAGATGTATAGGGTTGCCCCAGCTCTCAGGCTCTGTTTTGTGATTCTGTCGTAGGCATCCAGAGATACCCGGGTCCACAGTGAGGTTTGTGTAGGGGAACAGACTCAGCAGCTAAGCCCCCCTTTCTGGGTATCCCGTGTGCTGCCGAGGTGGAGGTTCGCCCCCACCAGATAGAAGAAGCAGGGGCTGAGCTCTGAAGCCTCATCCAGGAGCAGCTTGCGCAAGCCCGCTCATGTGTTCAGGATCAGACAGCTCCCAGCCAGGGGCTTTCCGGAGCTGGAGCACTGAATCTTAAAAGACCACAGAGATGAGAAACATCCCGAGGTGTCGTCAGGCAAAAATGCTCCCACACCTGCAGCAGCAGAGCGCTCGCTTCCTCCCCAAAGCCCCTTTGCCACGTCACCCCTTGTGGGAAGCTCCCTGCCTCCCCAGGACAGATATGCCTCAGGTCCTCTTGAGTGGTGTCTCCTGCTGATCTCAATCACTGCCCATCAGGCTTTCAAAACAAGTTTCAAGTTAGCCATCATGCTGTTCACTGGCTTGACAGGCAGCACAGCCTCACTAGACCCATCCCCCCTGTACCTCCTGATAGCCACTATTTCAAACACATAGGGGTAAACCCTTCACTCACGTATGGGGCTGCTGGAGACATCTCCCACCAATGCCTTTTCCCTCTCCTTGAGGTTAAAGTCTAAAGGCAAGTGCATTTATAGCTGTGTGCTGAGAAAGCTTCTTGAAGACACCCCTTTAAATCCATACGGTCCTAATCGTACTTGAACTCGATCAGCTTTATCAAGAGAAACAACCAAACACACAGCCCAGAAACCTCTTTCCCAAGCCCAGGTGGATCAGATGCGGCCACCATAGAGCTCCAGCTGCAGACCCCTTGGGTTCCTACGGGTTTCCTGTCCCCCAGCGTCTTCCCTGGGGGACTTCTGGGAGACCTGGGGAACAATTTGGGAGAAAGACAATGAAGCCGTATCATCGTGTGTGGGGCTGACTTTTTACACAACACTCAGCCCAGAAGAAGATCAGTATTTGCATGGGCTGGAGAGAGAGGGGTGGATAATGTTTTCGACATATTAACTGCTGTGAATGATTTATTCTATAATATGTATTTACATGGAAAGATGTCGCTAAGCAAAAATTATAATACATATAATCCCATTCTTGGGGCAAAAAAGAAAACCTACTTTCCTGCCCATCTTCCTATTGTTGCTTACATTTTAAAAAATGAGGATTGAGGTGGTCCAAACAAAAAAAACTGATGTGAATTTTTGTTTCCAGTACTTCAAACATTTGACGCTTCAGGAGCAGGTGATACAAGAAACTTAAAACCAAACCAAAACAAAGAAGTCAACAACATTGTTGGTTGTTTTTTGTTTTTTGTTTTTTGTTTTTTGTTTTTGTGATTCAAAACCCAAAGCTCTGGATGTATGAAATTCACCACCCACCCAAAAGCCTGAAACTTTGAAGGCCTCTGGGCATCGGCTGTTTGCCATCAGCACTAGATCTGAAGGCTATTGCTCAGGAAGAGCCGGCTTTTCTCCCCCTTCCCCTGGTTCCTAAGACTAGAAAGATCCCCTAGGCTGGAGAAGGAAGGGAAACAGAGGAGAGAGAGGCAGGAGGCCTGTGGGGCTTCTGAGAAGGGGCCTTGCCCTGGCCCCTCAGCCTGGGGCTTGGCGTGGAGGCAGGGAGGGTAACAGCCCCACGAGCTGGGGGACAATCTGGGCTGGGGCAGAAGCAGGGGGTTAAGATGCCTGCATGGACTGTTTGAGCAAACACCGTCCTCCCACCAGCCCCAAGACAGCCTTAGAGGCTGAGCAGGAGAGCCAAAGTATGTCCAAGACGGTGCCCAGCTGTCCCCCGGTCTTTCCAGCCACAGCTGGTGCTCCCCAGAACTCAGGCCTGCTGCTGGATGGCCCAGGATGTGTAAGGGCAGGCAGCAAGGCTCCGTGCCGGGTGCTCTTGTGTATTCTCTGGTGTGTAACTGTCCTGCAACCCCAGGAACTAAGTGCTGTCATCGCTTACAGATGAGGAAACCACAGTTCAGAGTCACACTGAATGGAATTCAGGCTGTGGTGTGAATTCTGTCAGTGTCAACAGACTTCAACACCCACATTCTATTTTCTACTCAGTTGAGACAAAAAGAGCTGAGTTGGCAGTGCTATGCCGTGTGCCCTTGGCCACACCCAGGGCCGCAGAGCCAGGCGGGAGGAGGGAAGGAAGAAACCACCAGAGCCACCATATCTTTTAAGTACAGTTTTCTGTATTCAAATTAGATGGCACAATCTCCATGAATAAAATTACAGTTCCCAAAGGGATCACGCCCAATTTAAATGGATAAGAGGCCATTAACAGGCCAGGCTGGCTATTAGAATTTAGCTCATGTCATTTGTGCTGTGGTTCTGCTATTATGCAAGGGGCCTGGGGATAATGGAAGCGTGAGGCACCCAAAGCCAGGCCTGCCTTGAAGACCCCCCAGTCTCTAAAGCCTGGGTGGTCAGGCTGGCTGGGGGCTGAGGACCAGGGTGTCCAAGAAGCTCTGATGTGCTCTCCTGAGAGTTGGTAAGCTTCCTTCTGTCTGAATGGGCCCCAGTCCCCTGTCATCCAGCTGAGTGACCTTAACAAACACCGCAGGTGGGGTTCTAGAGGCAGACCTTGACTGGAGTTCAGCAAGCAGGAGGTCCCCAGGATCAACACCTGAGGAAGGGAAGGAAGGAAGCAGGCATGGACAGAGGGAAAGTCTAGCTGCCAGCCAGGCTTAACTTGGGGGGCCCCTGAGGCTAGAATGGACTGTCAAAGTGTCCCCAGTTGCACGGAGCTCAGCCAGCCAGGCCTTTGTCACCTCACATAGGCAGCACCAGATTTGGGCTGCCCTGGGAAGGGCATTGCCTTGGGCTGGTAAGTCTCTGCAGCTGAAGCCATCCTGAGGGGCGAAGCGCATAACCAACAGGGAAGGGGATCCCGCAGGCAGCAGTGACCGTATCCCCGTCAGCCCAATGGGGATAATACTGACCCTGCCTCATGGCCCCAGGGGAGAACGAGAGACTGTATACCTAAAGCCTAAGCTCAGGGCTGGCGCAAGGTAAGGGCTCAAAATATACCAGGCTTAGTGTTATTTCCACCCTGTGACCCAAAGCACAGCATGACCTCTCGACTCCTCCCCTGCAGCCCTGCACTTGCTCCCCGGCATCCAGAAAGTGCCCGACCTCTCTCGCACATCTCCGCTAACGGACCGACGGCTACTTCCCAAGGCAGCGTAAGTCAGTGTGGAGAAACTTGTTTATTTTTTACTGTGGTGAGGATACACAATGTAAAACATACCACTTCAGCCATCCATAAGTGCACGGTTTAGTGGCATTAACCACATTCACATTGTTGTGCAACGATCGCCACCATCCATCTCCAGAACATTTTTATCTTCCCAAACTGACCCTACATTCCCATTTCCCCCTCCCCCAGCCCCTGGCAACCACCATTGACTTTCTGTCCCCACTAATGTGACTAGTCTAGGTACTTCACGTACTCCGAATCATACCATATGCGTCCTTTTGTGATTGGCTTATTTTACTTAACGTGAGGTCTTCAAGGTTCAGTCACGGTAGAGCATGTGTCGGAATTTCTTTCCGTTTTCAGGCTGGATAATATCCTATTGTATGTGCCTACCACATGTGGTTTGTCTGTTCATTTGCTGACAGCCAGTTGGCTCGTATTCCCCTTTAGGCTGTCGCGAATGATGGTGCTATGAGCATGGGTGCACAGTATCTCCTTGAGTTCCTGCTTTCAATCCTTTGAGGTATATACCCAGACATGGGATTGCTGGATCATATGGGAATTCTATGTTTGAGTTTTTGGGAAAGGCCCACACTGTTTCCCATAGCAGCTGCCCCATTTTTTGTCGAATAGCTCTGACCATGAGAAAACTCTTTTACGTTGTGCTGGACTCTCCGTGACTTGCTCCACTGGCTCTGGCTCTGCCCTTAAGGTCACGTGTCCTTCATCTGCCCACTATGCCCTGGTTGGCCCTGCTGGGCTCTCTCTGCTCTGGACAGGTTTCCCCCAGTTCCCACCCCCCCCAAGTTTGGCTCTCCCTACAGACTTGCTCCCAGGGCCCCCCTCTCACTGTCCCCTGCACAGAGACACATTTTCTCTCGAGAAGCACCCTCAGTTGGAAGCCTCCAGGCCACCCCATTGTAGAGAGAAGCAGTCTCAGAGCTGGGAATGAGCTGGCCGTGGCACTTGGAATGAAATTCAGGCCCAACTTAGCCCACCCCACCTTCTACCTGCTTCTCTCCGGATCACCTACCTACTTCCTCTCCCTTACTCCCCTCCAGTCACACAAGCCCTCTGTCTGCCCTCCTCCCAGCTCAGAGCCCACCTCATACCCACCAGCCAGGTCTCTGCTCAAATGACGCCTACTTGGGAAGACCTTCACCAACCACCTGGAATGATGTCCCCCCACCCGTACCCTGTCTCCTCACCCTGGTTGACTTCCTTCCCCCAGCTCACCACTATCCTTAAGCACATAAATCCACCAGGGAAGCCCTTGGCTTGTTCATGGCTGTATCCTGGTGCCTGGAATGGTGCCTGGCACAGGGGAGACACTCAATGGCAGCTGTGGAATGAACGGATAATGTCAGGAACCAGTGTCTCCCCCCACACCCAGGCCCTCCCCCCCCCCAAAGGCCCTGCTCCCTGCTTCTGGCCTGGGAGTCTGAGACCTCGGTGTGGCCCTGGACAAGACCCCTCCCCCTGGGGGCTCACTCTCCTCTGCTCTAAGGGACATAACCTTGGCCAAATCATCCTTAACACCTCTCCTTGCCTTTTTTTTTTTAATGTTTATTTATTTTTGAGAGTGAGAGAGACAGAGCACAAGTGGGGGAGGAGCAGAGAGAGAGGGAGACACAGAATCCGAAGCAGGCTCCAGGTTCTGAGCTGTCAGCACAGAGCCTGATGTGGGGCTCAAATCCAGGGACCCCAAGATCATGACCTGAGCCCATGATCATGACCCCAAGATCATGACCTGAGCCAAAGTCAGCTGCTTAACCTACTGAGCTACCCAGGCACCCCTCTCCTTGCTTTTCTGAGTCTCCTGAGTGCATCACTCCTGCTAACAAAGAAAGTAATCTGTGAAGAGAAGTACAAATATATCCTCCTAGAAAATTCTGAAAGCATTTTACCCATTTAAAGAGGTAACGCAGACTTTAAATTTTACTCTGCTCTGTCAGTTTACTGGATGAGACTGAAAGTTCCACTAATTCTCAAAAGTCTTTAAAATATCTAACTTCAGTTTTTGAAGGGACTAAGACTATCTGTTCATGACTCCGGAAGGTTTCTGATTTCACTGTCCTGACACATTTTCATCTTATTAAGGCCACCCCAGTGGGATAGTGTGTGTATAGTAGGAGGAGCTATATCATCATCAAGAACAACAATCAAAAACCAAATAGAATAAAACAAAGTATACTTTAGTGGTGAATAGTCGGTGACCACAGCTCCTCCAGGCACCCCTCGGTAAGGGCAGCTGCCCTAAGTGTGTTCTCACCTGATGTGCTTTCAACGCCCACGGGGAGGGTGCCATGATGGTCTTTCTGCTGCAAAATACTAAAGCCCGTCCAGACCCAGGACCGTGGACTGAAAGGGCAACACGGCTGTTGCAGAACATCCATTCAGGGGCTCAGCCCACAGCAGACTAGGGCCCGCGGTGGTGCAAGTGGAGAACTTGCTCTCCTGGCCGTGGGAGTGCAGGCTTGGCCCTGGGGGGCAGCGTCTACTTCGACTCTGCACCCTGAACGCCCCCAGCCCTGGTCCACAACCTTGCTGGGGGCTGAGCGCCCAATATAAGGAATACTGGACACAGTTCGGTAGGTGTGAGTTCAAGTTCTGTCTTTGTCACGTGTGGACGAGGCACGCCTTGACTCTCGTCCTCGCTTTTCCCCATTTATAAACCAAGAGCGTTAGAACTGATCTCCAAATTTCTCTCTGTGTATGATTTTTCCTTTATTCTTGGCCTTGCAGCCCCTGGGATGGGATTGGGGGAACCTAAAATCAACAGGGTCATGTGCCCTGTCCTCACGAACCTCAAAGTTTGGACAAAGAGACAAAATGTGGGTGTGAATGCCACAAAGTGGGAAGGAGACTAGTGTAGTCCAAGGAAGTGTTCTGGAAGCTCAGAATGGAGGGTCTTCTGCAGCTGATGAGACCAGAGCTGTTTCCTGCAGGAGGCAGGACCAGAGCTGAGCCTGTACTATTTGGGGGAGGTGCATATGCTGAGACGAGAGAAGAATCACTGCAGAGGAGGATGGGGTGGGAGACTGAGCATCCCTCGGCGAGGCCAACAAAGGGTTCAGGAGGAAGTACAAAAGAGAAAACGAATGAAGTTTACTGGTGCCCTAGTACTGTGGAGCAGGAAGACAGTCATTTGGGCTTTGCTCATTTGTGAAGTCAAAGTGTGAAGAAAGGATTTTTTGGCCTTGTGTCATGAGCTGGTCTTTGGCTACAACAGGGCCTTGTTCCGATGGTGGCACGAATCACTGGGGTGTATCCTCCGAAAGAGAAGTCGATGGACCCATTGCTACCTCCAACATGAGTGCCTTGAGTGGGACCAGTCTGCACTTTAGTTTATAAAAAGGCATTTTTATAAAACTAACATAAGACCAGAAAATTTGGAAAAGAGAAAAGAGGAAAAATGAAATCACCCCCATACATCCCTTAACACCACCCCTGAGATATTGGGTGTGTTTCAATTTAGAATTTCCCATATGTGTGTGTGGGCGTGGGCTTCTGCTGTGTATGTCACCTCCATATCACATGGTAGAGGTCATATTTCATGCACATTTTTATCCTGCTTTTTCCATGTGCTTCTCTGTCCCCTCTCAATAATACCTCTCTATCCATCAGCTACTGCTGAATAACAATCCAAGTCAAAATTCATGTTTAAAGTAAGATTTATGGGGCGCCTGGGTGGCTCAGTCGGTTAAGCGTCTGACTTCAGCTCAGGTCATGATATCGCGATTTGTGGGTTCGAGCCCCGCGTCGGGCTCCGTGCTGACAGCTCGGAGCCTGGAGCCTGCTTCGGATTCTGTGTCTCCTTCTCTCTCTGCCCCTCCCCCACTTGTGCTCTGTCTCTCTCTATCAAAAATAAATAAACATAAAAATAAAAAACATTAAAAGAAGATTTATTATTGCTCTTGAGTCTAAGGTCAAATGAGCAGTTCCACTGGTCTGAGCAGGCTTAGTTAGTCTTGATTGAAATTGTTTATGGATCTGTGGCCAGCTGGTGGGTCAGCTCATGTCTGACGGCTGGCCAGCTATTGCCTGGGCAACAAGGGTGACTGCACCATGGATCTTATTCTCCATCACGTTCTGTTGGTCAAAGCAAATCTTGTGAGAGTCCACAGTCAGAGTGAGAGGGACTACAAATTTCAGGGCCAAGGGCATGGGTATAAGGGAGCCAGTAATTGTAGCATCACTTAATGGCATCAATCTACCACGTTCCTAATTTTAATAGCTGCCATTTTTTATAGCAGTAGACTTTTTCATACCATTAAATGGGGATGTACCATATTTAATTTGTTTAACACTTCCTATAATCATACTTAAGTGATCAATGTGTTACAGCCTTAATCTTTGAAGTCAAGAAAAGTAGTGTTTCCCACCTTTAAGCAAAAACCCAAGGAAAACAAAACAAAATAAAACAAAAACAAAAACGTAGGTTATAAGGTACCTGGCTGGCTCAGTGGGAAGAGCATGGGACTCTTCATCTCGGGCTCATGAGTTCAAGCCCCACATTAGGTGTAGAAGTTACCAGGGGGAGGGGACTAAAAAAAAAAAACAAAAACAAAAAAACCCCTCCAGGTTAAATGAGAAGATGGAGCCCAACTGTTCCCCAGGCTCCTTAACAAGCAACACCACCTACAGTCCTTCAGTTCTTCCAGGTCTTCAACTGACCAAATTCAAATGTGTCTATTCTCAGAGCAAGTACTGGCTGTGGAAACCACTTGCAAGAGTCCTTTTCCATCCCTGGGCCCTGGCTTCCCATCTGTAAGACTAGAGGGTTGGACTAGAACAGTGTTTGGCAAATGATGTCACTCGGTCTAAAAACCAAAAAGGTATCCGTGAGATCCTTCTTACATATACTTTTACTTTTAAATAAACAAGAAATACACAAAGCACACCTGTATCATTCTTCCTGCCCTGCAGTGACCCACCTTTAAGAAATGTTATGTACTGAGCAGAGGGGGCAGCAAGAGAGGTGCCAGCTGGCAGGTGTGAGGGTGATGTTAGATGTGTGTATCCAGGCCGGGCAGCCATCACAGGGCTGCTGCTGATTGCTGGTCTCTGTTCAGTGTCTTGTCTTGTAATCTCAACATGTATCTGTGACCTTGCTCCATGTTCATTGTCTGTAAAATGCACTATAAAATTTAATTCCTGCGGTTTGTGGCTGAGCAGAGGAGCTTTTAAAAGAAAGGTATGTGCATTCTAGCTCATGAGCTCTTTGTTATCATTTTTAAAGACTTCGTTTTCTTGGAGAAGTTTTAGATTCATTTTACTTTTAGATTCCACTTAGCAAAATTGAGAGGAAGGTACAGAGAGTTCCCACATACTCCCTTTCCAACAAGATGTACAGCCTCTCTCAGTATCAATACCCTGCACCAGAATGATACATTTTTAACCAAGAATGAGCCTCCACTGACACATCATTATTACCTAAAGTCCACAGTTTGCATTAGGGTTCACTCTTGGTGTTGCATATTCTGTGCGTTTGGACAAATGTATAATGACATGTATCTACCATTAGAGTATCATACAGAGTTATCTTCAGTGCCTTAAAAATCCTCTGTGCTCCGCCTATTCATTCCTCCTGACCTCCCCCCCACCCCCACAACCACTCATCTCTCTACTGCCTCCAGAGTTCTGCCTTTACCACAATGTCATGTTGTTGGAATCATACACTGGGTAGCTTTTACAGATTGGCTTCTTTCACTTAGTGATATGCACCAAAGTTTCCTCCTTGTCTTGATAGCTAATTTCTTTTTAGTGCCGAACACTATACCATTGTCTGGATGCACCACAGTTTACTTATCCATTCACCCACTCAAGGACATCTGTCTGGGTTGCTGTCCAGTTTGGGCAATTCTGAACCAAGTTGCTATAGACATCCATGTGCAGTGTTTTGTGTGGATGTAGGTTTTCAACTCCTTTGGGTAAATACCAAGGAGCTCGAATGCAGGATTGTACGGTAAGAGTATGTTTAGATTTGCAAGCAACTGCCAAACTGTCTTCCAAAGGGGCTGCACCATTTTCCATTCCCACCAGCAGTGTATGAGGCTTCCTGTTGCCACATCCTCACCAGCATTTGTTGTGGTCAGTGTTCCAGATTTGGGCCATTTTAATAGGTGTGTGGTGGTATCTCGTTGTTGTTGTTGTTGTTGTTTCTTAATTTTTTTAAACATTTATTTATTTTTGAGACAGAGAGAGACAGAGCATGAATGGGGGAGGGTCAGGGAGAGAGGGAGACACAGAATCCAAAGCAGGCTCCAGGCTCTGAGCTGTCAGCACAGAGCCCTACGCGGGGCTCGAACTCACGGATCGTGAGATCATGACCTGAGCCGAAGTCGGACACTTAACTGACTGAGCCACCCAGGCGCCCCTCTTGTTGTTTTAACTTGCATTTCCCTGATGACCTATGACGTGGAGCATCTTTCCATATGCTTATTTGCCGTCTGTCTGTCTTCTTTGTTGAGGCGTCTGTGAAGGTCTTTGGGCCATTTTTTAATTGGATTGTTTTTTTTTTTTCTTATTGTCAAGTTTAAAGATTTTAAAGAGTTCTTTGTATATTTTGGATACAAGTCCTTTATCAGATATGTCTTTTGCAAATCGTTTCTCCCAGTCAGTGGCTGGTCTTGTTGTTTTAAAGAGCTCCATGGATCAAATAAGTGGACTCCAAGCACCCTTTGAGCTCTAATGGCCTAGAGAAGAGGTGGGGAAGGGAGTGCCTACTTTCTCTTCCCCAGCTGGGTTCAGAGGTCAAGAGTCCTTGCAAACTGGAATGGGCAGGTTTGGAATGGAATGGTACCTCAAAGGCCACTGCTGGTGATGGCCTCATTCATGCATTGCAGAGGCTTTGGGGATAGAACTGGCAATGTCCTAGTTACCGACTTCTCCTGTCTAGTCTCCTGGAAGAGGTCTTTCTGACTCTTTGTAGCGGATGTGTGATTTTGTTTGCAACTTTGCTTGGGAGAACCACTCCTCCCCACCTCCATGAGGCTGTCAGTCATGATGGCTCCATCCTCCAACCCTGGCCCCCTGAGGCAGATGATCTCAAGATCACTCTGCTGTGACCTCAGCACAGTGATGGGTTCAGAAGTGGGCATGTGACCTCAAGTAACCAATTAGAATCCTTTCCTGGGATTGTTCTATAGTCCCTGGGACAAAGCAGGAGGGAGGCGGTGGGGTTCCTCCAAGAGACTGGGAGAGAGAGAGACAAGGCCCTGCACCACTGTCTGAACCCCCACATCAAGTCTTGCCTGGTTGCACACAGACTTCTACTTTTGGAAGCCAGTGAATTCCTTGATAGTCTTGAGTGAGTTAGACATCTCTCACTTTCAGGCAAGAGTCTTTGAAAACCCACTCAGGTTTGTACTGTGTAACTGAAGAACTGCGTTCTTCAGCTGAATGTAGTAATGATGCTCAGTAATCACCTCCTCTCGGAAGCCCTCCTTGATTTCCCCAGGCAGAGTCAGTCACTCCCTCTTTAATACTTCCCAAGTATCTTGTAAAAAAGATACATTGTGGAGCTGATCCCTCTATATTGCAATTTCACATAATATACATCTGCCTGTCTTCGGCGTAGGGACTAGATCTGATTTATCTCTGTTGACTCAGTGACCCAACCAAGAAAGTGCTTAGGCATTTATTAAGTGAATTATATCCGAATCTCACTACAACAAACAACTGGAATATCGCATCTAGTTAAGAGAAAATTCCCCTTGTAACTCTCACAGAAAAGTACTGTAGATTAGGAGTTCACAAACTTTTCTGCGTAAAGAGCCAAATTGTAAATATTTTAGGCTTTGCAGGCCACATAGTCTGTCACAACCACTCAACTCTGCCGTTGTAGCACAAAAGTGCCACAGACAGTGTGTAAATGAATGAACTTGACTCTATTTCAATAAAACTGTGTCTATAGACACTGTCATTTTATATAACATTTGTGTGTCACAAAATATTCTTCTTTTGATTTTTTCCAATCATTTCAAAATGTGAGAAACCATTCTTAGCCCGCAAGCCATACAGAAATAAGTAGCTGGCAGGGTTTGGCCCAAGGCCTCACTTTGCCGATTCCTGGCATAGACCGTTCCTGGGCGTCTCCATCCGCAGGGAACACTAGGAGAGAGTTGGCGTCTCCCTGACCATGCGTCCTAGAGCTGGAATCGTGGTCACCTCCCCTCACTATGTAGACTGGAGACTTGGAGCAACCTCTGTGTGATTCCCAGGCTGGCAGCATGCCAGGGCAAGAGGGGCCTCGGGTGACCAGACGGCACCACCTCCTTACTATAAACCCAGGGAACGGAGCCCACTTAAGCCTGCCAACCGGCCCAAGGACAAACGCCCGTGTGGGTCTGGGTCCCGGGGGGCTAGGTCTGCTATCCTCTGGGAGGCTTCCCCAAACCACCCAGAAGGGGCAAGAGGAGCTTTATTTCTTAAAGCCATAATCCTCCCTGTACTGGTTTCACAGTCACACCCCCTCATGTGTGTGGCTCTCGGCTGCACCCGCCTCCCCTCATCCCAAATTCTGCCAAGCTGTGACAGTGTGACAGTGGCCCTCCCCACTCGCCAGTGAGGCTCCGGCCTCTGCTGCCTGCTGTGGACTTCACACTCCAGGTCCTTCCCACAAGCCTTGCTCTTGGAGCCAAGAAGGCACCTTTGTACAGGGTCTGTTTCGGAGGCCCAGATGGCTCCAAACGTGTCTTCTACATCTGCAGAAGATAACAGACGTGCATTTAAAAAAAAAAAAAAAAAAAAAAAAAAGAGGAATAAATACATATTTAATGATTTAGTTTAAGTAGCTGGGCAAATACTCATTTTCTTAAAATGTTAATACATAATTAACTGATAATAAAATTAATTGGGTAAAACATTCTAGAAATAATGCAGTACTTATTACATGAGGGAATATAACTCTGTCGAAAGAGGTTTAATTGTGCCAGAGACTGACAAGTCTGCAAAAGCAGAAGAAAGAAGGGGCTTTGTCCAGCCGCTGGAGGAGGCTCTGGGGGCGAGGCTCCCTGCCCCCCGCTGCTGCAGGGGCTGAAAGTGAAGACTGCCTCCTGTAACGCGGCAACTTGACAGGGGATTCAGAGAGCACCCTGGTGTCCGCCCCAGCCTGGCCGGCATCCCTTTGCCACCACCAACTCCAAAACAAGAAAGAAAGAGAAGAAAAAAGCCACCATATACATCTTTTTGTTAGATTATAGAAGAGAAAACTTGCAGAGACCTCATGAACTCATCCCTTCCACCGAAAAGTGCCAGACCCCGGACTGGAAAGGGAGGGGAGGCTGCCTGGCTGTTTCTCCTCTAGGAGGTCTGGGGTGTTTAGGGGAAGAAGATCTGGGCACAACATTCCGCTACCAGATGCAGAAAGAAGTGAGCTTGTGGGGTGGGTGGGAGGGGGAGGGCTAGCCGAGGAGGGTGGGTGGGGGGATCTTGGACTGGCTGGGACAAGTGGGCTTTCAGAGTGCTGGTAAGGGAGGAATGGGGCAAAGTCTACGAGGAAACAGCTAGGGTTTGGTCTGGCTGAAGCAGGACCCAGGAAGGGCATGGTGACAAGGGAGGCTGGGGGGCAGGCTGTGAGAGGGGGTCTCAGGTGCAGAAGAAAGCAGCCCGGCTCTGGCTACCATGCCCGGACAGCCTGCCGTGGCTCTGGATCCCACTGCAGGCCCTGCGTTTTATTATTCATCTCTCTTGTGAATTCAGGTGGGGAAAGGTCTGCTGAGAGTCATGCCAGAATTCACAGGAGAAAGATTCTGTAATTTCTTTTAGCTCTGTGACTCTGGACAAAGTATTCAGTATTAATGCAGTTGACCATGACGTCTTCTGTGTGCGCGACTGACAGACCAAATTACCTTTCCTTATCTCCTGGGGAGAAAAAAGGACCATTTATTTGACATATTTCATAATCATTTCACCTGCTTGCCCCCTACAGAGAGCGCCGGTGACCCGGCTCCCTCCCTCCCGCACAATGCAAGAAGCATGTCGGCTAATAAAGCCCAGTTTCTAAAGAATGTTTTTAATCTTGAAACAGTGAGCGTGATTTTCAATTGTATTTTTAATTCTCTATCTACTTTTTTAAAACCCACGTTTCCATTCTCTCTAATTCTCATCTTAGTTCATCAGAGTCGGGAAGAAACTCGGACATCACAGGATCCTATCTTCTTGGCATTTGCCACGTGGAGAAGGTTGTGGGGAGCAAACTCAGGATTCAGGCACAAGGGCTCTGTGCCCTTGGTGCCCACTTGGACACAATTCTCTAGGCGGTGGCTTGGAAATCCCCAGTTTGGGCAACTAGAAGGCCCCAAACACATTTTTTTTTTAATTGTGGTGAAATACACATAACAGAAAATTTACCATCTTAACTATTTTTAGGTGTGTAGTTAGTTCAGTGGCGTTAAGTTACTTTCATAGTGTTGTACAGCCATCACCGCCATCCGTCTCCAGAACTCCTTCCATCTTGCAAAATTGAAACTCTGTACCCATTAAGTAATAATTCTCCAATAACCCTCCTCCCACAGCCCTGGCAACTGCCATTCCATTTTCTGTCTTTATGAATTTACCTACTCTAGGGACTTCATATAACCGGGATCATATAGTATTTATCTTTTGTGACTGGTTTATTCCACTTAGCATGTTCTCAAGGTCCATCCATGTTATATAGTTTGTGTCAGAATTTTTTTAAGGCTTCCTTTTTAAGGCTGAACAATATTCTTTGTGCGCATATACCACACTTAGTTTATCCATTCGTCCATTGAGGAACGCTTGGGTTAAGTCCCTATTTTGGCTATTGTGAATAAAGTTGCTATGAATAGAAACATCTCTTGAAGTCCCTGCTTTCAACTCTTTGGGGTATATACTCAAGAAGTGGGATTGCTGAATCATATGGTAATTCTGTTTTTAATTTTTTGAGCAGAAGCAATATTTACTCACCACCTCTCTGGCCTTCTTCCACTCTTTGGGCTGGAGGTCAAGAGAGACAGCCCATGAAAGTTTGAGAAATCAGCCCTCACTCAGTTTCCTGGGCCTGCCAGGCACCTTAGGGCTTGTCCAACAGAAAGGAAAACCAACCGTGGGGTGGTTTGCACCCACTTGCCAGATTGTGTACATGGCCTCTCAAGGCTTCCTTTGTGGATTTTAAGTCAGTGTTTCCTGGGGCTACTGAGACCCTGGCTCTGGACCCTGCCTTGGGAGTTGGCAAAGGCTACATTCACACATCACATAGAATAATGAGCACCAGGGACCTTTCACGCAGGGTGCCATTTAATACTCACCTTAACCTTGGGGTGTAGTTATGATCATTATCCCATTTTACAGATGAGAGCACTGATAGGTTAAATAAGGGCCCAAGTCCCCAGTTAGAAAATGGCAAGGCTCACACTCAAGCCCAGCTCTGGCCACATTCTTTCCGCTCCCTCCAGCTGCCTCTAGTGGTGTTGAGGTGCATTAGTGAGAAGTACAAATTTCATGCTGTAGAAAGGGCAGGGGTGGGGGGAGACTAAGTCTGTCCAAGGAACTTGGAGGCCACATTTTAGCAGGACCTTGAAGAGGAGGTTGATGTGGGAAGGTGGAGAAGGTGGAGAGAACTGTGGGGAGAATTCCTCGGATGGACACAAAGAAAAGTGATAGATCTTAAGCATGGTGGGGATTTATTTTTAATGCTAAGTGAATAGATTTTAAGGTTACATCAATGGATTTGAAAGGTTTACAAAATGGATAATTTTCTATGAAAGTAAATATTTACAAGATTGACTCAGAAAGAGGTAGAAAGCATAAAGATGCCATTGAAGAAACTGGAAAAGTTTCACTTTCTGCATTGTATATTTCTGTAATATTTGAACTATATAATGACAATATGTTACTTTTGGAACCTGAAAAATAAATATATAAAAATTAAATATACTATGTTGGAAAATATGTATGATATATTATTAAGTACAAAAAGCAGATTGCAAATTGGTATATATGGAGAATGGCCCCATTTATGTAAATAAATGTGAGAATGGGAGTGCATATTTGAAAGGATATACACCAAATTCTATCAATATTCATCCCTGGTAGAAGTAGAATTATGTAGGACTTTCTTTTTCTATTATTTATATTATACCACTAAGGGAAAAATAATTAATTGGAAGAGGAAACCTAGATGACCTTGGATATTATGATACCTTTTTAGATGCAACACCAAAAGCACAATCCATGAAAGAAAGAATTGACAAGCTGGACTTCATTAAAATCAAAAACGTCTGCTCTAGGGAAGACAATATCAAGAGACTTAGAGGACCAGCCACTGACTGGGGGAAACGATTTGCAAAAGACATATCTGATAAAGGACTTGTATTCAAAATATACAAAGAACTCTTTAAAATCTTTAAACTTAACAATAAGAAAAAAAACAATCCAATTAAAAAATGGCCCAAAGACCTTCACAGACACCTCAACAAAGAAGAGAGATGGCAAATAAGCATATGGAAAGATGCTCCACGTCATAGGTCATCGGGGAAATGCAAGTTAAAACAACAAGAGGGGCGCCTGGGTGGCTCAGTCGGTTAAGTGTCCTACTTCAGCTCAGGTCATGATCTCACGATCTGTAAGTTCGAGCCCCATGTCGGGCTCTGTGCTGACAGCTCAGAGCCCGGAGCCTGTTTCAGATTCTGTGTCTCCCTCTCTCCCTGAACCTCCCCCATTCATGCTCTGTCTCTCTCTGTCTCAAAAATAAATAAACATTAAAAAAAAATAAGAAACAACAACAACAACAACAACGAGATACCACCACACACCTATTAAAATGGCCCAAATCTGGAACACTGACCACAACAAATGCTGGTGAGGATGTGGCAACAGGAAGCCTCATACACTGCTGGTGGGAATGGAAAATGGTGCAGCCCCTTTGGAAGACAGTTTGGCAGTTGCTTGCAAATCTAAACATACTCTTACCATTTAATCCTGCATTCGAGCTCCTTGGTATTTACCTAAAGGAGTTGAAAACCTACGTCCACACAAAACGCTGCACATGGATGTCTATAGCAGCTTTGTTCAGAATTGCCCAAACCGGACAGCAACCCAGACAGATGTCCTTGAGTGGGTGAATGGATAAGTAAACTGTGGTGCATCCAGACAATGGTATAGTGTTCGGCACTAAAAAGAAATTAGCTATCAAGACAAGGAGGAAACTTTGGTGCATATCACTAAGTGAAAGAAGCCAATCTGTAAAAGCTACCCAGTGTATGATTCCAACAATATGACATTGTGGTAAAGGCAGAACTCTGGAGGCAGTAGAGAGATGAGTGGTTGTGGGGGTGGGGGGTGGAGGGTGGGTAGGGAGGGATGAACAGGCGGAGCTCAGAGGATTTTTAAGGCACTGAAGATAACTCTGTATGATACTCTAATGGTAGATGCATGTCATTATACATTTGTCCAAACGCACAGAATGTGCAACACCAAGAGCGAACCCTAATGTAAACTGTGGACTTTAGGTAATAATGATGTGTCAGTGGAGGCTCATCCTTCGTTGAAAGTGTACCATACTGGTGAATCATATAGATAATGAGGGAGGTTTGTATGTGTGGGGGCCAGAGGTATATGGGAACTCTCTACTGTCCTCTCAATTTTGTTGTAAACCTAAAACTTCAAAAAATAATAATAAGTCTTGGGGCGCCTGGGTGGCTCAGTCAGTTAAGCGTCCTACTCTTGATTTTGGCTCAGGTCATGATCTCGCCATTCTTGAGATCGAGCCCTGCATTGGGCTCTGCACTGACAGTGTGGAGCCTGCTTGAGATTCTCTCTCTCTCTCTCTCTCTCTCTCTCTCTCTCTCTCTCTCGTTTGCTCTCTCGCTCTCTCTCTCAAAATAAATAAACTTAAAGAAAAAAAAGGATTCTCAGGATCTCAGGAACCTGGGTGGTTCAGTTGGTTTAGTGTCCAACTTAAGCTCAGGTCATGATCTCATGGTTAGTGAGTTTGAGCCCTGTATCGGGCTCTGCGTTGACAGTGCAGAGCCTGCTTCAGATCCTCTGTCTCCCTGTCTCTCTGCTCCTTCCCAGCTCACACTCTCTCTCTCTCAAAATTAAATAAACATTTATATATATATATATATATATAAAATAATATAAATATAATATAATATATAAAATAATATATAAAATATATATATTAAATAAATATATTTATTTTAAAATAAATATAAATTTATTTTAAAATAAATATATAAAATAATATAAATATAATATAATATATAAAATAATATAAATAAATATAAAAAATAATTTGAAAAAGGAGCAAAAGTAAAGCTTGTTAAAGCACTTCTCTTGCAAAAGGATGCAAGAAGTTCTCAGGATGAATCTTGTCAAAGTTTCATGTAACAGCTAATGCCTATGCTAGTTAACCTTTTCCAGAGCTCAGATAAAAACTAAAAGTTTTCCAATTAGTTTTACACACTTAGAATAACTCCAAACCAAGATTTGATTAAAAAAAAAAAAAAGAACACAAGATAAAGTGCATTTATCTAAAATCAAGAATCAACATCATACTTACACTCAATGATAAACACTAAGCTCTAGTCTAAAGGGATTCAGATTCGAGTCAGAATTAAGACAAGGGTTGTCAGTTAGGAATCAGCAATACTAGCTGCTATAACAAACAAAAACCCAAATCTCAAAGGCTTAACACAATAACAGTTTATTACTAATTCACACAAAGACGATGAGGATTCCTGGTCAGCAGGCACCTCCCATGTTGCCTCCTGGGGACTGAATCTCTCTCTGCCTTCTGGCTCTACCATTGCCTAACACCACTGCTACAGCCTCTACTGGCAAACCAAAGAAAGACAGGAAAGAATCCTATGGGAAGTTTGATGGGCCCAGCAGAGAAGCCCAATACATCACTTTCACCCACAATCCAATGGCTAGGACCCAGCCATGACACCCCTAACAGCAAGAAGGCCTGGGAGGTATAGTCTGCCCTGGAGAAAAAAGGAAACAGGTGATAAATACAGGTAAGAGTGCTTCACTCTTGCCTCCCCAATTTTTCTTTTTTTAATGCTTATTTAGTTTTGAGAGAGAGAGAGAGAGAGAACATGAGTGCACAGGGGAGCAGGGAAGGGGCAGAGAGAGAGAGAGAGAGAGAGAAAGAGAGAGAGAGAGAATCCCAAGCAACCACCCCACACTGTTAACACAGAGCCCAACATGGGGCTTGATCCCAAGAACCATGAGATCATGACCTAAGCTGAAATCAAGAATCAGATGCTTAATTGAATGAGCCACCCAGGTGCCCCTCCAAGACATTTTTTTACAAGTCATGGACACTTTCTGCACATTCTGATGTGTGACTACCACCTGAGCCCCAGTGATTATAAAGGCACCCCGATTTCAGAGATTTAAAATGTGAAAAACTTAGAAGTAATGAAATATATACTAGATGAAATTACAAGAAATGCTGTGTTTGTAATAGCTTATGGATGAGCACGGACTTTTCAGCAGTGACCCCAAAGGCAAAAAGCATAAAAGATAGGCTCAATTATATAAAAATGAAAAATCCCTCACATCAAAAAGAAAATTAAAAGCAGAAGGACCTACAGAGGGGTGGGGAGGGATATTTGTAATATGTGTGATAACGAATTAGTAGGCTTACTATTTTAAGAGCCCTTACAAATCAATAGTGAAAAAGATGAACACTCCAAGATAAAAACGGACAAAGAACTGTAACAGGAAATTAAAGAAGAACTAAAAAATGGCTAAATATAAAACTATTCGGTAGTCAAAGAAATGCAAATCAAAATTCCAGTATGATGGCTTTTTTTTTTAACCACCAAATGGGCAAAGATCTGAAAATTGATAATGGTGTTTGCAAGATAAAGGTGTTTCAGCGCTGTGGCTGGGATCTTAAATCCACAATGCCTGCTGACCCAGCAGTGCCACTTCTGGAATCTATGGGGGGGGGGGGGGGGGGGGAGAGGCTTGGCATGAAGAGATCTTAAAGATATACATATGTATGAGGCTGCAAATCATGGGTTTTGTTTTTTTTTTTAGTTAGTTTTGTTGAAAGTTATAGGTGCACATAATTTTAAAATTTGAAGAATTCTACATGGTTTATTATGGAAATTAGCAATTCCCTGCAGCCCCACCCCACCCCCACTGCCAGCCTTCCCCCATCTCTTTCCCAGTCCCAGAAATGCTGCTTTCAGTTCTTTTGTTATTTACAGTATTTTCTCTAAATAACATTTGTTTGCTACTTCTTGATTTTTCAGGTTTGGGCATTACCTAATGATTTCTCATCATGGAAAGGGAGGATTTGGTCTCTCTCCAACCCCCTGCCCTTACACACACACCCCACAAAACATGCACATACCTCTTCCTGCGTCCATCGTCAGCCTCCCAATACAGTGATTTGTAATTCTGATCAGATCAGTATTAGTTATTTGCCTAAGTATAACTGTGAATCTATGGTCATTTAATGAGCTGTAAAGGATACTATGTTTTTTCCTCTGGAATCAATAACTAACTTGTTCTTGTTATTGACTTAGTTTGCTAATATATCTCACCAGTTTAACCACAAACTCTTTCTTTCAAAATGTTGGACAAATGTTGGACTCCATCGTGTACTGGCTTCCACAAATGTTTTTTGAAAAATCCAATGCCATTTTGAGCCATAATCCTTTGCCTACAATCTACTTGTTCTCTGCAAACACATAGGATCTTTCCTCTGTCCCCCCACCCCCTATTAACCCCAGTTCCCAGCTCTGAGACAACTGGCATGCCTGGTTCCCGGGCCACTTCCTGGTCTGTGGTACAAATCAGCTTCTTTTTCAAGTTTGGGATTTGGTTTCTTGGGCCTGTTAAATCCATCTACTTTCCAACTTCCGAAGTGCTGTGGCTGATGATCCCTCTATTGTTCTCTTCCTCACGGGTTTTTTCCTTTTTAAATCATTCTACCAGAGTTTGGGGAAGAAAGAAGATTATGCCAAGGGTAGGCCTTTGGAGGCCTCCTTTGTGTGGAGGGTCCCCCATACACAGTGCCCTCGAGACCAGCTGTTGTTCAGCCAGAGGCAAATACCCTCAGAGCAAATTAATGCCTAAGTGTCCAACCTAAGAAACAATATAAGCAAGGAGATGCTAAAAAAACAAAATGGAATCAACAAAATAAAAACCAAAAATGCAATAGAGACCAACAAAGGCAAGAGTCGATTCTCTGCATTGAGCAGACAGACACATCTTGGGAAAGACTGATCAAGGAAAAGAAACAGAAGTAACATCATAAATGAAAAGAATAACATGACTATAGTTAAAGAGGAGGTTTAAAAGATAAGATAAAGGCAGCCACATATCTGAAGATTTTGTCTTTTCACGTAGCTATATTCTCAAATAAGATTATAATTTTTTTTTAATTTTTTTAAGTTTATTTATTTTTGAGACAGAGAGAGACAGAGCATGAACAGGACAGAGAGAGAGGGAGACACAGACTCTGAAACAGGCTCCAGGCTCTGAGCTGTCAGCACAGAGCCCGACGCGGGGCTCGAACTCACGGACTGTGAGATCATGATCTGGGCTGAAGTCGGACACTTAACCGACTGAGCCACCCAGGCGCCCCTCAAATAAGATTATAATTAAAATAAAAAAGATAAAAGAATACTATCAAAGACTTTATGCCAACAAATTTGAAATCTTAGTAGAAATAAACTGCCACCAAAATTGGAAAAAGTATTCTTAATAGTCCTAAAACTGTGAAAGAAATAGAAACAATAATTAAAAACTTCCCTGCAAAGAAAACTCAAGGCCCAGATGGTTTTATAGATGAATTCTACCAACACTTCAAGGAATAGATAATCCCAATCATATATGAATTCTTTCACAGAATAGAAAAATAAGGAATACTCCCAAATTTATTCTTTGAGGCCAGTATAATCTTCATACCAAAATTAGACAACTAAAGCATGAGAAAGGAAAATTACAGGCCAATGTAACTCATGAATGTAGATGTAGTAATCCTAAATAACATATTATTAAAATAAGGCAACTGTGTATAAAAAAGATAACATACCATAACCAAGTTGAGTTTATCCCAGGGATACAAAACTAGGTTAATATTAGAACATCTATAAAGGTAATTTACCTTTATAAATTATATAAATATATAAAGGTAATGGCTTAAAGAAGAAAAACCATACGACCATCTAAATAGATGCAGAAAGGTATTTGGTGGGGGCGTCTGGGTGGCGCAGTCGGTTAAGCGTCCGACTTCAGCCAGGTCACGATCTCGCGGTCCGTGAGTTCCAGCCCCGCGTCGGGCTCTGGGCTGATGGCTCAGAGCCTGGAGCCTGTTTCCGATTCTGTGTCTCCCTCTCTCTCTGCCCCTCCCCCGTTCATGCTCTGTCTCTCTCTGTCCCAAAAATAAATAAACGTTGAAAAAAAACAATTTAAAAAAAAAAAAAAAAAAGAAAGGTATTTGGTGAAAGTATATACAGGTATATTTGGGAGATATTGTGGATTTGGTTCCAGACCACCACAATAAAGCCAATATCACAATAAAATGAGTCAAATTAATTCTTTGGTTTTCCAGTGCATATAAAAGTTGTGTTTACACTACACTGTAGTCTACTAAGTATGCAGTAACATTATGTCTAAAAAGATAATGCATATAACTTAATTTAAAAATACTTTATTTCTGGGGTGCCTGGGTGGCTCAGTCTGTTAAGTGTCTGACTTCAGCTCAGGTCATGATCTCTCAATTCATGGGTCCAAGCCCCGCATTGGGCTTTGTGCTGATGCTTCGAAACCTGGAGCCTGCTTCAGATTCTGTCTCATCTCCACTTGCACACTGTCCCCCTCTCCCTCCCTCTCTCTTTCTCTCTCTCTCTCAAATACAAATAAATATTTTTTAAAATTTTTAAATACAAATACTTTATTGCTAAAAATGCTAACCATCATCTGAACTTTCAGTAAGTCATTATCACTGATCACAGATCACTATAACAAATAAAATAGTAATAGAAAAGTTTGAAATATTGCAAGAATTACCAAAATGTGACACAAAGACACAAAGTGAGCAGATGCTGTTGGAAAATGGCACCAATAGACTTGCTTGACACAAGGTTGGGACAAAACTTCAATTTCTATGAAACACGGTATCTGTGAACTGCAATAAAGCTGTGTATTGCAATAGAGCAATGAAACAAGGTATGCTCGTACTGACTGATGATAAACCTCTAAGCAGATTTAAATAGAAAAAATTTCCTTAATGTAAAAAAAAAGTAAAGGAAATATTACTTGATATGTAAACAATAGAAGCATTTCCTTTTTTAATATTTTATAATATTTTATTTCTAGGTAATCTCTACACCCAACGTGGGGCTCAAACCCACAACCCTGAGATCAAGAGTCACATCCTCTACTGACTGAGCCAGTCAGGTACCCTGAAACATTTCCTTTAAGATCAGGAAAAGGTAAGGATGCTCACTGTTACCTTTTTAATTCAACCTTGTATTTTTAAATTTATTTTTCTCAAATAAATTAATATATTTAATGGCAGAAGTTTTAAAATAAATTAATAAAATTTTAAAAATAAATCAATGGTATTATACATTTGAAAAGAAAGAGAGAAACTCATTATTTGTAAATGTTAGGATTGTCTATCTAGAAAACCCAAAGGAAGCTATAGACCAATTGCTAGCTAGCAACATCACTAGATATAAAATCAATGGGCAAAAGTCAGTGACATTCCTTGTTATTGAAGAGAAACACAGATGGTAAGTAAACTTAGGAAAATATGTTCAACCTTCATAGTCATCTGGGAAATTCAGATTTAAACAAAAATACAGCATTTTGTACTTACCAGGTTAGCAAGTATTTTTAAAAATCTGACACCACCAAATAGTGGAGAAGAGATGGAGTAACCAGAACACCCACACATCGGTGGCGAGAGTCACTGTTATGACCACCGTGGGGAGCCAATGGCACCACGTGGCTAAGTTAAGTCGAAGATGCCCTGGATCCAGCCATTCTATACAAGGTACCTGTATTCTATGCCAGGTACGTGCTCCCGAAGATCTTCCGAGTGCACACAAAGAGACATTTATAAGAATGCTTATGCCAATATTGTTTATAATGACAGAAAAAGAAATCTTAAATGTTTACTAACAAGAGAATAAATGAAATTGGTGCATTCATAAAAATGAAAACTGTAAGACTGAGTAAATAAGCAAGATATAGAAGGATATGATTCTACTGAAAATTGCAACATTCACCTCTCTGACTTTATTTTTCTCCTTTGCACCTCTGATCCTACCATATTATAGAATTCACCTATAATTCATAAATTTTGCTTACTGTTTGGGGTACCCCACGGGAATATACACACCATGAGAACAGTGATCTTTTCTGTTCTGTTGACTGATATTCCCAGGGCTTTGAGTGGTACCTAACATACAGCAGGTGCTCAATAAATATTTGTTGAGTGAACCTGTTGAATGAATGCTAGATGGTAGGAAACCACATATTCAAAGTTTAAAAGCATGCAAAACAATACAACTTAACATTTGTGGATAAACACTCAATTCTGGCTTGGTTTACCTCCGTGACAGAGGTGGGGCACTGGATCAGGAAAGGAGTGCGAGGAACCTTCAAGTGTCCCTGTGAGGTTTTATCTTCTAAGCTGGGCTATGGAGATGGGAGTGTTTGTTATATGATGAGCAACAATTTTTGCATGATGGAAAAATTTCACATTACAACTTTTTTTTTTTTTTTAGTAATAGGAACAACAAACACCTGCAGTGGGTATTAGAGTTTCTAAGGGTTTTCCCACATGACCTCATGGGTCAAGTATGTAGAAGGGGCTTCCTATAAGCCAGCTCAGAGCAGGCTGGGGCCTGGGACTGGGGGTCTTCCAGATCTGCCTGGGGGAAACCCCAGCCTGAGAGGGAGGAAGGGGCCGCCCAGCACCACCTCCCCTGCATGAGATGGGGAAGAGTGAGAACGGGGTGTTTTGTCTTGCACTGTCCTCACCTGGGAGCTGGGGACTGCCTCAGCAAAGGGGCTTTGCGTTCTCACCCCCGAGGCTGGAGGCTTGATGTGGGATGTCTCTACGGGAGAAGAAATAACAGCCCTGTATTGTCTCCTTCAGCGCTGTTGTAAGGACCAAAAATCAAGCAAAGAAAACCGCCCTGAGAGTTAGAGACCAGAATCTCTGTGCAGTTTCCCATTTTCTCCTTCAATATGAAACCTTTGAATGTAAACATCATCCTGTGGTCTTCAAAATGATCATTTTTATTGGCCGAAGGATCATGAAGGACTCAAGTGTATTTACTAGATCATCCCCCTACTGTTCTAAATTGAGTGTGTTTACCTTTTCTCGAACTACAAACAACCCTGTGAGTAGCACCCTTATGTGTTCAAATTTTGCTTTGCTTTTTAAGAATTATTTCATTAGGATAAATAACTAGTCAAAGTGCGTAAGGGGCCCTTATGATTCTGGGTGTGTTTTGTCAAAGTGCTGTTTCCCAAATGGTTGGCCCTGGTGACACGTAGGTGCGTATAGAATCACTACGTCTTATGCCAAGAAGGGTCTACTCCGGCTACCGCATCGTTCGAAATGCACCAAATTTGAAAGACGGCGGAGCAGTTTGGGGGCAGCTGCCTGTGGCAGACGCAGAGATGCAGATCTTTGTGGAGACCCCGACGGGCAAGACCATCGCCCTCAAGGTTGAGCGCAGGGCCACCACTGAGGATGTCAAAGCCAACGTCCAAGGCAAAGAGGGCATCCCGCCTGACCAGCAGCATCTGATTTTTGTGGACAGACAACTGGAAGATGGCCGCGCTCTGGCAGACTGCACTACCACAAAGCGTCCACCCTGCGCTTGGCGCGCCTGTGGGGTGGCATCGTCTCCGTCGTCAACATCATCTCCGGCGTCACCGTCATCTCTGCCAGCTGGCCCAGAAATGCAACTGCGACAAGAGGATCTGTCACAGGTCTTATGCTCACCTGCACCCCCGCGCTGTCTACTGCCCCAGGAAGTGCAGCCACACCGACAACCTGCCGGCCCCCACCTCCCAGAAGAAGGTCAAACAAGGGCCTTCCGTCGGCTCTTCCTTGGCCGGCAAGGTGGTCTCCTGCATGAGTCCCAAGGCCCTGGCGCCTCAGTGTCCCTTTCGTTGAAAAACAACAGCAACAAATGCACCAAGTTCGAGGCTGGTCCTGACAAAAGATGAAAGGAGGCATGGATATTTGTTTGCCGGTTTAAAAAATGCCCCACTTGGCAATATTGTAGATCTAGTTGACAGCTCGCTTAGCTGGACAGCTTCAAAATTATTTGTTTCTTGACGTACGTTTTGAAAGGTGGGAGAATTCAGACAAAATGAGCCTTTGTTTGTAGTCAACATTTCATAAGGTATTTGCTTTGCACATTTAAAATGCTTGCGTGGGGCACCTGGGTGGCTCCGTTGGTTAAGCGTCTAATTCTCGATGGCGGCTCAGGTCAGGATCTCACGGTTGTGAGATCGAGCCCCACGTCAGGCGCTGCCCTGACTGGGGAGACTGCTTGAGATTCTCTCTCTCTCTGCACACCCCCTTCCCTGCCCCACACACTCCCTCTTTCTCCAAAATTAAATGAAGATGCTTACAAAATGCTCCCACACTGTGCTAGTTTTGCCACATCATCTCCACCATTTGGGCACTTTTATTTTAATTGTTTCTCCCTGAAACAAATAAGTGTTCTTCTAACTACCAAATCTGCAGCTCCGGGCCTGTGAGACCCGTTTGTAAGGCAGGGAAGGAAGAGGCAATGCAATGTATGTGCCCCTCCTGGAACCAGCTAATAGCCATATGCTCCACTTACTAAGAATTTGCTCTCTGCCAGGCACTTTCTTGTGTTATCTCAGTTAACCTTTGATTCTCTTAGATTGGTACAATTTCCCCACTTGACACATGAGGAAACAAAGACACAGTTCCTAGGGATATAGACATTATGGATGTAGCGGGTAGACTGAGAACAAGGATAGGACTGATGTTAAGAGGCAAGGGTCCTGCTCCCAGCTCTGTCCCCACCTCTAGCTTATCATTCAATCCTTCTGGACCTTGTCTCTGCCCAGGGGGAAGCTGAGGGCCAGGGATGGGCACCATCATTCGGGTTCTTCACATCCCATAGCTGGGTCTCCTGGACCCCTGGGAGGACAAGTACTGCCTTTTCTTTCTCCAGATGGCACACGAGGGCAGTCACGATCTCCAGGCTCAGCCAAGCACGGACAGGCCACCCCGATCAGCCCTCAGTGGGTTGGCACATGCTGTGTTTACAGGGTTTTCATTGCTCACTCAGGAACTCCAAAATTCAAGTTTGCCCTTTTCTTCATTCTCCAAACAGGTTTCGAACATGGACTGAACTCTGATGGCGCTGGCCTTGGGGCCAAGGAGCCCGCTGCACTCCGCCTTGTGACACCAGCGAGGGGCTTGGGTAGGTCACTTCTGCGGCCTCTGACCGCAGTTTCCTCATCTGTAAAATGACTGGCTCAGAGGGTTGTTGTGAGGCTTAAGTGAGGCGAAGGGTGTGACTGAGGCCCCGCAAGAGGCGCTCCGGGTGCTCTCTGGCTATGACTCATGTGCATGCTGGGGAGTTGGCCTGACACTGACACCCAAAACAGACCGGCGGGGGGGAAAAAGTGTCAGACAGGGAGGGGAGGGGGTAAGCTTTCCCTGAGCGTCGGCGGGCGGGGTTCTGGGAGGTGCCGGAAGGGCTAGTGTTTGCACCAAAAGAAATTCAAGTTCTGTTGAGTGATCCAGCTGCTGTCTGCAGCCGGAACTTCCATTTAGAACCTGGACGGGGGACTTAGGGAGACTCCACACGCCCAGAGGGGACGCCGCCAGCACACCTTGGGGGACTCTGCCCACCATCTCTGTCCAATGACAGACGCACTTCACTCATTCGTTTGATAAATATGTATCGTGTATCTGATATGTGCAGGCATTGCTCTTGGTACTAGGGATATGTCAGTGAACAAACAAATCCCATGCTCTCAGAGCTTACATGCTGGTGGAGAATAGAGGGAAACTGGACGATAAACAAAAACTAAAGATATCAGATTGGGGGTGAGTGCAAAGGGGATAAATAAGGCAGGATGAGGGGCATAGGAAGTGGTTGGTGGGATACGGTCAGGGAAGTCTGCAAAGGGCTGATCTGAGAGTGTGATCTGTAGGAAGTGAGGGTGCAGACTTTGGGGATGGGGAAGAGAGTGCCAGGCAGGGGTCCAGCAGGAGCAGGAGCCCTCTTGACAGCATATAAGGCATCAAGGACTCCAGGGAAGTCGGGGAAGTGAGGGAGTGCAGGCAGAGGCAATTGTGTGGGCTGTGTGGACTGGAGTGGGGCTCCGGTGTGACCCCCAGGGACACAGGAACCCTGGGCGGCTTCTCAGAGGAGTGCCACCATACTCTGGCTGCCTGTAAGAGGCCCCAGGCAGGGTCAGGTGGTCAGGAAGCCACCGCAGAGATGATGGAATTTGGACCAGGGTGGACGCAGTGGAGGCGATCCTACGTGGGCATAAAGGTAGAGCCAGAGTTTGTTGAGCCAGAGTCTGCCCCCCAAGCCCCTCCTGGGGATGCAAGTTCCCCTGTGGCCTCACCAACTACCACCCAGGAGTCTCCTCATTCCGCAGGTGATTGCAGAAATAAGACTTTAAAGACTTGCCTCCTCCCCTCCCAATAAAACTAAATGTAATCACTGGAAGAAAAGCTCCACCCCCCAGGGCGCTGCTCCCTCCGGTGGAGGCAGAAGATTAGACGAGATTTGCAGGACTGGGTTGACTTCCAGTTTAGATGCTTTCCATAAATTAATTACAGAGGCAAAGCGGAGAGGGAGGCCCTGGGGCAGCTCCTCCCTGCTTCCCAGACAGCTGGGCTGCTGCCTGCGGTCTGGGAGCTGCTGGAACTCCTGATTTCGGGCCAAAGGTTCCTGCTGTCAGCCCTGCAGGTTAAGCATCTTAGTCTCCAGGAAGGACACAGAACACTGGGGCTTTGGTCTTTCTCCTGAGGGCAATGGGGAGCCATGGAAGGTGGCAGGCAGAGAAGGGACAGGACCAGATTTGCTTTCCAGAGGACACCCTCTGGCAACTCCGAGAAATTAAAGTGGAGGAAGGGAGGCTGGAGACCAGGAGGTCCAGGTGGGGCTCTGAGAGAGGCGGGGTGGGAAGGGAATGGGGGTCAACTAAAGGGGTAGGAGTTGCCAATAATACACATCCACCTTCCTGGGCTGTCCACAGTCAATCGTGGCTCTGCCCTTTGGGTGCCAACCTGACGCCCAGCTCGTCCAGGCCCTGGGCTCCTCTCAGGGTGTAGCCTGCAGCCTCTTGGGCCCCAAGCCAGGCCAGTAACTCATTTCTGAACAGTTTTAACTGAATATGAGCATTCTACTTCTCCTGAGCTATTTATCCCTTCTCGTCCCAGATCAGGGTTTTCAGCCCAAACAGCAGCAGAGGAGACGGATTTCCAGAGGTGGTTTATGGGACTTCTGCTGAAATAGTTGAATGAACTCCACACACAGCCTGTAGGGAGCTGACTCATCCCTCCAAGCTCCATGTTCCTCCTTGTCATTTATTTATTTTTGAGACAGAGACAGACAGCGAGCAGGGGAGGGGCAGAGAGAGAGGGGGACACAGAATCTGAAGCAGGCTCCAGGCTCTGAACTGTCAGCACAAAGCCTGATGTGGGGCTTGAACCCATGAACCGCAAGATCGTGACCTGAGCCGAAGTCAGACACTTAACCAACTGAGCCACCCAGGTGCCCCCCCCCCCTTTTTTAAATCTCCCTGGCCTGTCTTAAATCAGGGATAGGGCCTTGGTGCTCATCCAGGTAGAACATGACAACCTTGGCCTTCCAGCAGTGTGCCTGAGCTCCTCCCTCAGGTCCTGCTCAAATCCTTTCCCTCAGCAGAATCTGCCTGTCCTGCTCTGCATCACAGAGCCAGGCCAGACCAGGCCGCCCCCTCCTCCAGGAAGCTATACTCGGCCCAGATCTCCTTGGATGGTGCTGACTGACCGTGTGCAGGGAATAGAAGCCCAGCTCCCTTGCCTGGGGTTTCAACGACCCTGAGATGTAGCTTACACTCCAGAGACAAACTACCACCGGAGCCCTCCGCATTAGGACAGAAATGGCACCATTTACCTTCCTCCCCTCCTTTCTCCTGTGTCCCCCTCCTTTCCAGGCTCATTCTGGGAATACTTCCTGGATAAATCACTTGCACATGGTCCCATCCGCAGCTAAGAGCCTGCTTCTGGGGAACAGACCGAAAAAAGCCTCCACGCTTTTACCCCTGCTGTTTCCTTTTCTCAGACCATCCCCTCAGCAGCTGCTTCCTTACAAACTAGACCGATGCTGATGCTGCCGGGTCCCACACAACCTCTCCTCCTGAAGGGAACCTTCCCAGTGGGGATGGCCCGGTTCTGAGGTCCCCAGGTGCCTGATGGCTAGTCCAGGCTCCTGGGAGGTGGCCCCCTCTCCATGCCTCCACCCCGCTGCGGCCACTGTCCCGCTGCGTGTGGAATTGTGCTACCCCTAACATCACAGCCTCCCTGGGCCTCTGTGGCTCCATCGGTTTGAAGGGGGCTCTGGCCTCTGGTCCTGTGTGAGCACTGCTGTTGTTCAGGTCCTGGAGCCCTCCTCTCCCCCCGCCCCCAACTCCTTGGCCAGAGCTGAGCTTGGCCATCAAGAAAGCTCATTTAAGAATGAACCGTCCTTCCCTGATCACAGAAGCAAATACTCCGGCTGTTACAGCTCATTACGAAGTCCCAGCCATACCCTGAGAAGGATTAAGGAACTGGCTCTGGTAAAAAAAAAAAAAAAAAAAAAAAAAAAAAAAAAAAATCCCTAGCAGAAATAAGGCACCCCCACCGCAGGGAGCCCTAGAAATGGGACTACAGTAATCTTTGGTAATCTTCTCCTGTTCTGTTCCCACTAAAGCACATTCCTGGTGTCTGCACAGCAGCTGGCTTGGCCGACCTCTGGGTGACAGGCCGCCTGGCGGGCAGAGCAGTGGCCCGGGGTGCTGGGCTGTGGACCCACAGGCAGCCGGGGGAGCCCTGTTAAGCTCAGGTCATCCTGTGGAGGGAACCTGAGTCTGGACGGCAAGAGGCCTGGGCAGGTCGTTTCTCTGCCTGGAGATCGCGGGTGACCCAGGCAGGTCACTGTCCCCTGCTCACACTCAGTTTTCCCATGGGAGTGGTGTCTGTCCTCGCAGGGGTCCACTCACAGACAACACGTTTACTGAGTGGCCTCCCCAGCCGGGCGCTGGGCCTCACAAAGGCTTGGACCCCACCCTGTACTTGCCCTGGTGTAGCAGCTCCTGGTGCGTGGGGAAGATGCACAGGTAAGTGGTGAGGGTCAGAGGGAAAAGTGGGGGGTGTGTGGTGGGGGTGCTAACACAAAGCCAGAGGCTTGCAGCCAACATCCTGGGTCTTAGGGAGGGGGTCTGGGCAGAAGCAGAAGCTCCGAGAGATGCACAGAGGCCATGGATAAATCAATAGCTGGGGAAGTGACAGAAGGAGCCATTGGGGTTGGCCAGTGGGTTGGGTCAGGGCAGTCATGGGTGCTGTGGTCAAATGCTTTGGTGTCACTCTGTCCTGGGCTTGAGGCCCTGCTCAAACTTGGTGAACTTGGGTAAGTCCTTCTTTTCTCTGAGTCTCAGGGTTTTTTGGTTTTTTGTTTTTTGTTTTTTGTTTTTTTTTTTTAGGAATAGTAACAGCGACCACTGTCAGGACTGTGTGGCAGAGAAGATCCCATAGTGTGAAGCCTGACAGAACTGGGCTCAGTCCTGGGTGGAGGTGGCTCCCCCATGCCCAAGTCTCCCAAGCCAGGGTCCCCTGCTTTCCAGAAGAGCCGGCCAAGGGGCTGAGAAAGGGAAACGTGGCTTCCTGTGCCAGATGCAGGACTGCAGCAGAGCTGAAAGTCCAGAGGTGATCCAGGTCTGCTGGGACAACTGGGTGACCCCCCTACCCTTCCGTCTTCCCTGGTGAGTCTCCCAAAGGTCTCCTGAAAGCCTGTGGGGCAAGTCCTGCTAAGCCTCCCTTCTTTCCTCAAACAGGCCCCAGCACTCTGCCTGCAGCTCAAACACTCACCCTATCCCTGGGGACATGCCTCACTGGGAAATAAAATTCAAACACATTTCCCAAAGGCCTGGGCTGGCCAAGGGGGACCAAGTAAACCCTCTGTTACCCTCTGTGGCTAGGGCTCAGGCCTGATGTTTGTAGCATCCGTTTCCAGCAATCAGATGGGAGCCCAGGCAGGGGCCAGAATGAAAGCCACACTGAACCTAGCTCGGTGTGCATCGTCACGGAAGTTATTTTTCCTCTCTGAGCCTCAGGTTCCATATCTGTGTAATGGGTGAGTAAGAGATCTCTGAGCTTCTCCCATAAGTCATTAAAACTCTTGTGCTCTGTGGCCAGAGAGGTTCCAGGACCATGCAGCTGAACAGAGGGAGACTTCTGGGTCATGTGCTGTCAGGCCGCAAGAGAGTGGAGAGGAGCAAACATCTCTGGGTGTCTGGAACCCCAGCCCCTAGTTTCCTGCATGTGCTCCACCAACATGCCCCCCTCCAATCACAAATCAGGGAAAGGCACTCCCATCAGGGAGGAGATAATCAGATGATCTAAATTCAAATCCAGTTCTGCCCCTTACCCTTGAGCAAGTCACTTCTCTGATCTATGCCTCAGTTTCCTCATCTGTAAAATGGGGCGTCCTAAAATCTACCTCATTGGCCTTTCCAGGGATTAAATGAACTTGTGTGTGGACCAAACATTCACTAAGTAACAGTTCCCTTTCCTTGGGGCCTCTTCCCCTCCTCCCATGTCATCATGCGGCCTCATCCTCCATTGCCTATGTCAGCGGCTTCTGCTTTTCTTCCCTTTTGCCACATGCCCTTGCTTTCCAGCCTCCAGGCCTTTGCTCGTGGCATTTGTTCTACCAAAAGTGCCTTTTTTCCCTCTCTCTCTCTTCCACCATCCCAAATCTTCTTGCCTTCCTTGTTCAGCTCAAATGCCATCTCCTCCAGGAAAGCTCTCCTCCTGTGCCAGCTGACTAGAACACAGATAGTATGGGCACCAGAAGGGGCAACTCCCTGCCCACAGTGGCCTCTACCTTCTCCTGGGTAGGAATCAAACGTGCAGAGCGTTGTTCTCCCCCACCCCGCAGTACACAAAAGTGACCACTAGGTGGTGATACAAGGACAGTGTCCCAGCGGGGATGAGCAGTGAGGGAGGCCACCCAGGCACAGGGTGCATCATCTATTCATTTCCTCCACAAATATTTTCTGAGTACCTGGCATGAGCGAGACTGCAGGACAACAGCAGTAAACAAAGCAACCAGGTCCTTGCTCTCAAGAAGCTTATGTTCTAATGGCAGGAGGTGAGAGAAAAAACACAAAATAAGGAACTTTATAAAGCAAGAGAAACATGGGGCAGAGGTGAAGGCTAAAGAGAACATGCTGGACCCCACTTGTGTTCAGGCCTCTGAGTGAGCTTTTCTTCACTGAATAGCAGGATCAGAGTGATTACACTGATTACAGAATCAGAGTGTCACTTAGGATCTCAGAGATCTCAGAGATCTTCAAGCTGGAAGCTGCCCCAGCCCCTTGCTAATCAAAGTGTGTTCCACGGAACAGCATCAGCATTATTTGGGCGCTTGTAGGAAATGCATATCCTCAGGTCTCTCCCAGGTCTACTGAATTACTCTGCATTTTAACGAGATCTGCATTTTAACTTGTGCACATGTTAAAGTGAAAAGCTTTGCTCCAGTCCAGAGCTGTAGGGGTGACCCACAGCCATGGGCCAAATCTGGCCACCTACTCTCATACAAGAAGGGTCTTGTTAAAAAAAAAAAAATCCAAGGACACCTGGCTGGCTCAGAAGAGCGTGAAACTCTTGACCTTGGGTCCTGAGTTCAAGCCCCATGTGGATGTAGAGATTACTTAAATACATTTTTTAAGAATCTAAAGAGTAATACTTTATGATGCATGAAAATTACATGTAATTCAAATTTAAATATCCATACATAGTTATTTTGTCTGTGGCTGTGTTCAGGCTATCATGCAGAGCTAAGCAGAGCAGCAGAGACCATAGGGCCTACAAAACCTAAAAGATACACTCTTGGGCTCTTTGCAGAAAAAGTTTCCCAATCCCTGCTCCAGCGCAACCTCCTCAAATGAGAAATCGGGGCTCAGAGAGAGGCAGTATCTTGTCAAGGCCTCAGAGGAGCCCTGCTCATATTTCCACATGCCACTCGAGGCCCCGTTTGCACAGCATCTGGTTTGGGGAATTGAGTTGCCCTCACTTTTTCTATGTTTGGAGTGATGGCCTGTTGGAAAGTTTTTTGTCTAAGATTTATGATGTACTCAAGACCTCGCAATGAGATTTCCATTTCAAATGAAGGCGGTATGGAGTCTAGAATGAGATGTGGGTACCCATAGGAGAACCGGGTGCCTTTTACTAGGGTGTGCATGACTGGTATTAGGCCTTTTCCTGAGAAAATGGGAACCCTGGGATCCTGAAAGGAGGCGAGGCTTTCAGGGGTCTCAGGGCAGGGAACAGGAAGCAGGCTTTCCTGCCCCTAGCCAACTACCCCCCCCCCACCACCCCCGCCAAGTGAAGGATTCCTGTACCCTGTGGGGTGCTCTGAGGCTTTGAGCTGGATCGCAGCTGAGCACCTATATCGAGCGAGGGAGCGGCCAAGTAGTTCCCTGCTATCTCCACCTGCTATTAGTACTGGTAGGTGTGCAGGCCCTGAGAGGGGGCAGCAGAGAGCAGTGGTCAAGGCCTGGGTTGTGTCTGGGGATGCAGTCCCAGTGGCTCTCCCCTGCTCAGCCCCAGCCATGGTTGCCACCGTCCTCAGGCTTGAGGGTAATCACAATACTTAGATTTAAATATCAGCTCAACCACTTACTCGCTGTGATATCTTGGGCAGGTTTCTTAACCTTTCTGAGCCTCAGTTTCCTCATCTGCGAAGTGGGAGCGATAACAGCACCCACGACAGAGAGTTGCTACGGAGATTAAAGGAGGTAAAACACAGGTAAGGACAGCCACAGACACACTGTTGCCCCACAGTGAATGTTAGCTCTAATAACATGTTGGAATAATATTACCCATCATTTGTTGAATGAACAGGGGGGCAGCACATAATTCCTAATCAGAGATTTAACCAGCATTTATGAGCACCTGCACTGTGCTTGGTACTCATGGGCACTTTTCTTTTCTTTTTAATGTTTATTTATTTTTGAGAGAGAAACAGAGTGTGAGCAGGGGAGGGGCAGAGAGAGAGGGAGACACAGAACCCGAAGCAGGCTCCCGGCTCTGAGCTGTCAGCACGGAGCCCAATGTGGGGCTCAAACTCACGAACCGTGAGATCCTGACTGAGCCAAAGTCAGATGCTTAACCAACTGAGCCACCCAGGCGCCCCTCGTGGGCACTTTTCTATAGGTTGCCTCTTGCAGCCCTTTACCACGGCCCAGGAGGCAGCCACACTCCCTGCCTCCCAGCAGGCAGCTGCTCCCCAGCTCTTCCATCTTCAGGTGTCTCTGGGTGCATGCCCAGGCCGTCACTCTGTGCTTGAGTGGGGGAGGTGGAAGGGGCTAGGTGCAAGGCCAACCCTGGGTGCTGCAGTGGGACCCCCCACCTGGCTGGACTCTAGCCAGGCCTGGGGGCAACAGAGGAGAAGAGAGTGAGGCAGGCCCCCAGGACAGTTGGTCAGGACTCAGGAGGGTTACTGGGTTGGCTCAGGTTCAAGGTTGAAGATTCCAGAAGGCAGGGTGGGGACAAGTCTTAGAGATGGGGTAGAAGACAGATGGCCAGAAAAGATCCCAAGGGCCGAGCAGACCCATCAGCTAGGGTGACCTAATCCAGACCCCTGAGTCCCCTATACCTCCTGACCAAGGGCAGGAGGGGTCCAGGGCCCGGAGCAGGGGAGGGAGTTGTAGGGGACAAGTGCCATTGCTATGGGGGTGAAGCTGGAGAGGCAGCAGTGCCTGACATGGGCAAGACTTGGGCCCATTTTCTTCCCCTAAGAGGTGAGGATCGAAGTCAATCCCATTCGGTCAACATTTCCTGCGTACTTCCCAGGCTCAGCCCTGGGCTTGGTGCATACCAACCGCCGTGACATCCAATGATCGGTCCCCCACTCTGGTTTGGAAACCAAGGACCAGACAGAAGTGCTTTGCCTGACACCACCTGGCTAGTTTGTGGCCAAGGCATATATTCCGAGCCAGCCCTGTTCTCAAAAAGCCTCAGAAATGAAACAGGGCACGAGCACCTAACTCTCTGCTTGTAAAGGGGCCCTGAGATGGCGTCCCCACTGTGTTATGCTACTCCTGCTTACAGTACACTGAAACAAATAACCGCACAACAGAGCCCCTTTACCACCTTACGTGGACTGGTCACAGAAGACTAGCTAGAGAGCTGAACATGACGGTTTAGAAACAGACTCCAATAGGCGCACATCCAGTATGTGATAGTGGGGAAAGACGGATTGCTTCGTTAAGAGTGTTGAACAACCTCAGGGGCGCCTGGGTGGCCCAGTCAGTTAAGCATCCAACTTCGGCTCAGGTCGTGAGGTCGTGGGTTTGAGCATCCAGCTCTGTGCGGCCAGCTCAGAGCCCGGAGCCTGCTTCGGATTCTGTGTCTCCCTCTCTCTCTGCCCCTCCCCAACTCATGCCCTGTCTCTCTCGAAAATAAATAAAAACATTTAAAAAAATTAAAAGTGTTGAGCAACGTGTCCAGTGTGCACGTTCAGCCCAACAGCCTAGCTGATGGGCCCAGCTGACAGCCACCGTTGATGAGCCAACATATGAGCGACTCCAGCCCAACCACCATCTGACTCCATGAAAGAGCCTGAAATAAGAAACTCCAGCTGAGCCCAGCCAACGTCCAGAACCGTAAGAGATGATAATACGGTGACTGCTGTTACTTTAAGCCACTGTTTGGAAATAATTCATACACAGCAATAGATACCCAATACGCCACGTGTGACCAAATGTAGAAGCCATAGGAATAAAGAATTTGTGCATTTAAAGTAATCAATAAAATCAGGGGCACCTGGGTCGCTCAGTCGGTTAAGTGTCCAGCTCTTGATCTCTGCTCAAGTCACGATCTCACGTTTTGTAAGATCGAGCCCCGCATCAGGCTCTGTGCCGACAGTGCAAAGCCCGCTTGGGATTCTTTGTTTCTCCCTCTCTTTCTGCCTCTCCCCTGCTCTTTCTCTCAGTCTCTCTCTCTCTCTCTCAAAATAAATAAATAAACTTAATAATAATAATAATAATAATAACAATTAACAAAATCAAAAGACTAACACAAACTGGGACAAAGACCGTATTTGCAACTCATATTACAGACAGAGGGCTAATTTCCTTATTGGACAATACAGTGCCTGTAAATCACTAACGGAAAGATGCCCAGCTTATCTGCATAGGCAAAGGATACAAATAGTTTATAGAAAAGGAAATGGCTTCAAATGTGTGGGAAAGTATCATTTTAAAAAATAACACCCTGGGGCGCCTGGGTGGCGCAGTCGGTTAAGCGTCCGACTTCAGCCAGGTCACGATCTCGCGGTCCGTGAGTTCGAGCCCCGCGTCAGGCTCTGGGCTGATGGCTCAGAGCCTGGAGCCTGTTTCGGATTCTGTGTCTCCCTCTCTCTCTGCCCCTCCCCCATTCATGCTCTGTCTCTCTCTGTCCCAAAAATAAATAAACGTTGAAAAAAAAAAAAATAACACCCTGGAGAGATAGGTGCTTTCATACATTGCTGGTAGGAGGATATATTGAACAACTGTGAAAAGCATTTTATTAGAATCTGTCAAAAGTTATAGTGCATCTATTTTCTGACCCAGCAGTTTGGCTTCTAGGGATTTATCCTACAGCTGGATTTATACATGCACAAGATGACATCTGCCAAAGGTTGTGCCTTGTGGCATTGTGACAGCGAAAGGTGGGAAACAACCCAACTGTCCTTTAATAGGGGATTCTTCATTGTTTATGGTTCACTCCCGCAGTGCAGTACTCTGCATCAATAAAAAGAATGAGGCTTGACGTGTGCTGATGTGGAATGATCACCAAGCTCCACTGTTTGGTAAAAAACCAGGTGATGCAAAGTGTTTGCACGTGCGACCATTTCTGTGCAAGCATACGCGTGTTGTCGTAGACATTAAACACCTCTGGAAAGATGTGACTGCTTCTGGGGAGAGGAGAGACAGCTCTGCCTTATACCTTTGTGTGCCTTTGGGAATTTGCATCTTGTGCATTTGTGATCTATTCCAAAATTAAAACATTCATTTAAAAATAGTGCTTGAGTAACTGGTTAACCATCTGAGGACATTCAGGTGAGCCCCTCCTCAAACCATATGCAAATGTTCCAACACGTCCCAAAGGGATTCAAGAGTTTTTTTAATGTTTATTTATTTTTGAGAGAGAGACAGAGTGCGAGCAGCAGAGGGGCCAGGAGAGAGGGAGACACAGAATCCAAAGCAGGCTCTGAGCTGTCAACACAGAGCCTGAACACAAGGGCTCGAACCCACAAACCAGGAGATCATGACCCGAGCCGAAGTCAGACGCTTAACCAACTGAGCCACCCGGGTTCCCCCAAATGGATTCAAGATTTAAATGTAAAAGTGAAATCATAAAAGCCCTACGAAAACTCCTTTTCTTATTATCATTTTGAACTTTGGTGTGCTCTAAATCTCAGTCTCCCTGACAGAACTGTGGCCCTGCCTCTCTTGCCCACGTGTCCCCTAGGCTACCAATCTCATGCTGGTGACTCTGAAACTATGGCTCCAGCCCCCACCTCTCCCTGACCTTCAGACTCCACCTCCCTCCTGGGCTCTTCCAAGGGAGCTCTCCTGAATGTAGCTACCTCTCTCTCCCCTCCCCAACCCTTACACCTCCTCCTGGATATCCATCAAAGTGACAGCCATCTCCAAGAGTCCCCCTAAGCCAATACCTTAGATGTAGCTCCCCACTCGCCCCCTTTACCTGTTAGAGACTGAATGTTTGTGTCCCTCCACCCCCATTTATATTTTGAAATCCTCATGCTCAATGTGATGGTATTAGGAGGTGAGGCCTTTGGGAGGATTAGGCCATGAGAGTGGAGCCCTCATGAATGGGATCAGTGCCCTTTTAAGAAAGACCCCAGACAGCTCCATTGCCTCTCCCACCGAGTGAGGACGTGGCAAGAAGATGGCCATCTATGAATTAAGAAGCCCTCACCAGACAGTAAACCTGCCTGTGCCTTGAACTTGAGCTTCCAGCCTCTAGAACTGTACGAAATAAATGCCTTTTAGGCCACCCAGTATATGGCATTTTGTTACAGCAGACCTAACAGATTAAGACACCCTCGCTACTCCCATCAGGCTGGCACAGTGGTTAAGAGCCTGGGTCTGGAGTTGGGATGCTGGGTCTTGAATCCAAGCCCGGCCTCTTAGTAGCTGTATGACATTAAGCCAATGATTTCACCGTTCTTGCCCTCGGCTTCCTCATCTGTGAAGTGGGGAGAGTAACGGTATGCCGCACAGGGTGTTGCAATGTTTAAATTAGTGAGCTACCACGTCCAGTGACCGGAACTTAATAAGAACCCCACCGATATTAGCTACTTGTTACACAATTAGTTTTCCCCAGCGAAACCCTCTCCCGCTCAGATCCTTCCTCTCTCTGCCACTTCACTGGTTCCCCCCTCAGGGACCTTCAGCGGCTCTGTGTTCCGGCTCACACCTACCACCCACTAACACTGACTGAGTGTCAGCTGGGTGCTCTCCCTCGGGGGAGGGGGCCCGTTCAGGTGTCATGCCCCCTCCTTCCCCTGGTGCGCAGGCAGTGTCCCCGCCTGTCCTGGTGTGGAGGAGGAGCTGGGCTCAGGTGCCATCATTGATTAACAGGCTGTGCTGTCGCCCAGAGGGCCTGGTCTGCGGACAGAAAAACACCTTGTTGTGTCAATGTTTGAAGTGTTTTAGAAATTGTCCTTGGGGTGGCCTAGCAGTGCAGATAATGGTCTCTGGGGTAAGACATTCATTAATGTGTTACTTAGGGAGATGGTCAGGGATCCAGATGACGCAGGGGGCCAACTCTGGCCTTTCCGGTGATTTGCTGTGTGACCCCAAGCTGGACACGTGACCTCTCTGTGTCTGTCTCTGTTTCCTATCTGGGCCCTGAGGGGGCAGAAATGGATTCAGGTAAAACTGGCGGGGAAGAGACTGCCAGGCGGGGCTTTTGTCCTCTGGGTGCTCCTAGGCCCGGCGCCCCCCTCCACTTGTCCTAAGTCTGGCTTCTGCAGCTACAGTTCTGACCAACAAACTACCAGCCTCAGGGCACCAGGGTGTGGGTTTCCCTGGACATGTTACTATTTGTCAGGCACCTGCCACATGTGTTACATGCTGTGGTAACATTGGCACACGTGGTTCATCTCTTCGACGAGCCATGAGGTAGCACGACTATTAACCCCATCTCACAGACGAGGAAGCTGAAGCACACAGAAGTTTAATGACTTGTGGCTAGTGGGTGGCAGAGCTGGGATTTAAGCCCGGGCTTCAGAGCCTGAGCTCCTCACCTCTCCCCTCCACAACCTCAGTACGCGATGGACACCTAACACGGCCCAGGCGCCATGCAAACGGTGCTTGTTTAATGGTCACAGTAACCCTCAAAGGTAGGTGCTTGTTACCCCATTTTGTAGCTGAAGAAACTGAGGCTTAGAAAGATGATGTGAGCTGACCAAGAGGACTCAGCTTGCCAGTCAGCAGTTGTCCGGCCTGCCAGGTGGCCCATGACCAATTAAACTCCCCCTCACAACTGTGGATTTCCTATGGGGAACTGCACCAGGTTTTAAAGAGGCCATGCCTGGACTCACACTGCCCTGGTCCAGCCTCCTGGGTATAGAAGACACAGGCCTGGATCAGAGCTCACCTGTGACCAAAGGCCTCTGCCTGGAACAGTGTGACCATAATGGAAGAGACCTAGCAAGGACAGTCAGGCTCTGGGAATCAGGATGGTCCCTGACTGCATCTCCCTCTGCGGACAGACACACTCCGACAGCTATAGGCATCCTGACAGACATCCACACACACTCACACAGGACTCTCCCCTGGATGCCCCTTTACCCACCCCAACTCCCAACTCCAGACACACCTTCCAGTCCCTGGGCCTCCGTCCGCAGTGAGTGCTCAGAGGGAGGCCCTAGGGACCAAGAACAAAGGCCCGCCAGAACAAGTCCCAGTTCCACCAGGGCTTGGTCAGTCGCACACAGCTTCACGAGGCTCATACTTGGGGGCCCCACAGCTACACCCCATAAAAAGTCACACTGTCACTGCCACTCCCTGAACACGCACAGCCCCCACTGGCGGCCCACCGGGTCCCTTCCCCCACCCCTGCTCTCTGTGCAATCTCCCCCACCTCACCCCTCCTGAGTCCTCTACCCCTACTCCTCCTACCTCCCTGTATCTCCCTCCCCCGCCCGCCCAGGCCCCGCCCCGCCCCCTCCGAGGCCCCGCCCCGTCTCTCGTCAAGCGCCGCTTCCGTCCTGCGGTCCGGCGGTCCCGGTCAGCGTCGCGCGGCTGGTAGGTGGATGAACCCAGTGAGACTCATGAAGGTGTTCGTCACCCGCAGGATCCCCCCCGAGGGCTGGGCCGCTCTCGCCCGCGCCGCAGAGTAAGAACCCCGCGCCCCCGCGGCACACCGAGTCCCCGGGCCGGGGCTGGGGGTAGTGTCTGGGAAGGGGCTGCGGAGCCCGGGACCCCCCCCTCCCCGGATCTCCAGCACCCCGCACCCGGGGTGACTCAGCGTCTCTAGGCGCGCCCGGGCGGGCTTGGGGCGGCCTCCTGACCCCCCACTTGTATTTGGTGCGGAGGACCGGGGGCGGGGGGTGGGGGGCAGGGGCCAGGGGGAGCTAGGACCCTGCGCTTGCCGGACTTCCCAAGCTGTGCCGGGCGGGGCCGGTCGTGGAGTTTGGGGAGGCTTAAAGAAAGTTCTCTACGGCCTAGCCTTCTCTGAGCCTGTTGCCGCTAGACCCTGCAATTCCCATGCACGTGCAGTGCGGGTGAAGGGAAAGGCCTGGGGAGAGGGGAGGCCGCCTGTGACGCAAGATCCAGGCTGTTGAAACTTTACCCTACCAGGGTCAGGGACCTTAGCAGTCACTGGCCTGGTCTCTTTGGACAGTTGGCAGGGGCCTTTCCTGACCCTTAAATTGAAGATTGCATGCCAGTTTTTCAGGTGTTTCCTGTGCATAAACTCAATCCTTGCAACACTGTGGAGTTGATACTGTAATTCCTGTTTTACAGATAAGAAAACTGGGAGAGGTTAAGTGTCTCACCCAAAGTCACACTGCTCTGGTGCGGTGAGCTGGGATTTGAACTCAGCTCTGTCTTACTGTACTCCGTCAGTGTCAGGCAGGGAGAAGGTGGGACCCAGTGACATGCGAAAATGAGATTTATTGATTTTGTTCAGTGCAACAAAAGCTTTGCTGGGGACCTGTCAAGGACCCAGCACTGAGCAGGAAGGGGGGAGGCAGAAGCAACAATGGTGGTAATGGCTGTAGACCGCACAGCTCAGCACTGGGTGCCATGCCCATGGAGAGGAGGGTGAAAGGTGGGCAATGCCGGGGCTTGGCCTGGCAGCAGGGTGTTCTGGGAGGTGCCAGCAGCCCTCCCGTGTCTTGCCATACTTGATGGCTGCACCGAATTAAATAGCAAGGACTGGGAGGCTGGGTAGCACCACTGGGAACACATCCACGGCCCACGAGCTGCTGTGGGAGTGTACCCTAAAACCCCTCCGTGCTGCATCGCTTTGCTCTTGTCCTTCCTGGCAGAGTACAAGTAGGAGACTTTTCCGCTGCATGGATTCCCAGGACAGGACGTTCAAGCCTCACGTGGTGCAGGCCCACCCCACCGCCCCCCTCGCCAAGAGGCCGGTGAGGGTGATAAAGCTCTTCCCTGCTTTGAGCTGAGAGCTGTCCCCGTGACTTTCTCCTTTCAGTCCAGGCTCTTGTCAGCCCTTGGTGGCCTCTACTCTGTGACAGCCCTTTACCCTCAGCCACCCTTTGGAGACAGTTCTGAGGGCGCCATGCACCTGACCCTGACTCTCCTCGGCCAGCCCCAGGCAGCCCGAGGCCAGAGCGAGCAGAAGGCACTTTGAAAGGGAGCCGCAGCCCTGGGAGGCCTTTGGGAGCCTGGGGGCCTCTGGGGGCTCCCCTGCTTCTGAGAGGCCTTTCTTTGGTCTTCAGCTGCCAGGTGGAGCACTGGGACTCGGATGAGCCAATCCCCGACAAGGAGCTGGAGCGAGGTGTGGCCGGGGCCCACGGCCTACTCTGTCTCCTCACTGACCGCGTGGACAAGAGGCTCCTGGATGCCGCAGGTGTGTGCACTCTGGGGAGGATTCCAAGGGTGTGTTGGCCCCGCAGGGCAACCCGATCTGTTGAGGCTGGCTTCCCACACAGGTCTGCAGCCACCTCTCTGAGTTCTGAAGGCATTCGCTGCTGTGCTAGGCCAGAGGGAACCGTTGTGTGTGGCTCCCTCTGGCCCAGGCATTGCTCCTCTCCTGGCTGGGACTCAGGGCCCTCATCCAGCCCTGCCACAGCCTTGCTTTACGATCTCGAGAAAGGCCCTGTCCCTTCTGGGCTCATTTGTATCCTGTGGGAGGTACCGTCTCAGTGCCAAGCTCCAGCAGGTGCCCAGGATGTGTTAACCCCAGACACAGGTCTCAGCCCTGGGCCAGGTAAATGTCAGCCTATGTAGTTGTTTTGAGGAAAGGTTCAGACTCAGAGGCTGTTGGATGGGAGGAGGCCCTCACGAATCAGTGCTGAGTCAGTCCGTGCCCCAGCCTTTCCCTGCAGCTCTCTGGTGCCCTGCCCTGTGGAGAGGGTGTGAGAGGGTCACACCGCAGCCACTTCTCAGTGGATGCCTCAGAAGTGTCCACAGCAGGGCCCAGGTGTGGTCAGTGGAGACTGGAGGATTCATTGGAGGAACAGTCCAGTGGGTAAGAGTGGAGGCCTTCGTGTCAGAAGCCCCTGGGTAAACCCCAGCTCTGCCACGTGGCAGCTTGTGACCGGGGCAGGCCGCTTCATGTCCCTGAGCCACCACTGAGCAGTCAAGGAGGATTGTCAAATCTGTTGAGTAAGATTGTTCAGAGTTTTAAGTAAGGAACCGAGATGTCAGCCTTTCCTCTTATCCTAAGAAAATAATAATAAGCAGATGGCCCTGTGATATCTCCAGTGTTGTGGCTTTGAATCCCGTGAGGAAAGATACAGATGATGCTTTTTCTGCACAACAGGAGCCAATCTCAAAGTCATCAGCACAATGTCCGTGGGCGTTGACCACCTGGCTTTGGATGAAATCAAGAAGCGGTAAACGCAGCTTGCACATTTGGCGGGGGCCGGGGTGAGGGCTGACCCCCAGAGCCGGAAGGGGAGCAGAATATTTATTTGCTCATATCCCTCCAACCCTTCAGTGGGGATATGAGGTGGCCGACGATAAAATCTGTGCACGGGAGCACGGGTCAGTTACGATAAGCCCGAATGGTCAGGAACGGCAGGTAACATCCGCGAGGTAGCACCCTTTCGTACTCAGCATGGTTTTTGACCCTCACGACAACCCCTTGCAGTAGAAGAGGCTGGTATTCTTCCTTCCCTCTTGAGACGAGGAGATTCGGAAAGGCCAAGTAGTTATCTGCCCCAGACTCCGGGCCCTGATCTTCCATCTTCGTGTCCCTCCCCCAGTGGGAGACCAGGGGAAGGAGGGCTGACCGTTCCTGAGGGCCCGTTTACAACTCGGAGCTTCCCGGTGGGCAGCACAGAAAGGGAGCAGAGCAGCAATTTGGAGATGCCCCAGAGGTAGAAACTGGTGAAGGCGCTTGAGGCCTGTGTTGCCACCAGATCTTTGCTTCATAGTGGCATCCGTGTGGGCTACACCCCAGATGTCCTGACAGACGCCACGGCAGAACTCGCCGTCTCCCTGCTGCTCACCACCTGTCGCCGCTTGCCAGAAGCCATCGAGGAAGTGAGGAAGTGAGTGAACCCCTAAGGGGAAAGTTGGCTCTGCTCAGGAGCTGGTTCCTAAGCACCCAGTGTCACCCAGGCCCCGATGTGGTCCCCGCCCCCAGCCGTGTCCCATCTACCAGGGGGGAACAGACTCAGCCAACACCCTGAAGTACAGGGCAGAGCTGAAGAGAAATGTGGGGGAATCGTGGCACGGAAGGGAAATCGTGAGAGGGGCGGATAAGGGACGGACAGATCAGCTCTGCCTGGTTGGCGAGGAATAGGGGCAGGGGTGTGGATCAGAGGCTTCACACAAGAGGTGGCATCCTCTTGAGCACTTAGAGGGACAGGTCCACCATCATCCTTGCTCGTGATGCAGGACTCCCAAAAGCTCTGAAGCTGGAGGTTAGTTCATAAGCCTTTTGGTAGCAAAACCTGACTGGACATGACAGGAGGCTGTTAATGATTTTTATTTTTCTCACTCAGTGTAAACATTCATGTTTTTATTTTTTTTTTAATTTTTTTTAAGTTCATTTATTTTGAGAGAGAGAGAGCACAAGCAGTGGAGGGGCAGAGAGGGAGAGAGAAAATCCTAAGCAGGCTCCACACTGTCCGCGCAGGGCCAGACGCAGGGCTTGATCTCACGAACCATGAGATCACGACCTGAGCTGAAATCCAGAGTCAGATGCTTAACCGACTGAGCCACCCAGGCGCCGCAACACTCATTATGTTTTGCTGCAGATACACCGATGTGTTTGATCGTGAGCTGAGGGTGTTGTGTAGAATGTTGCACATGCACCAGACAGCCTTTCTGAAAACTGAAAGTTCAAAACCCTGGCCTGAAGGTTTTGGGTCAGGGACTTGTGTCTGCGTGTCCAGAGTTGGGGCAGGCATTCCAGCTGCAGGGAGGCCAGCAGGCATGCAGATGCAGGGCCCCAGGGGTGCAGCTGGGGTGGGGGCATCAGGCGGCTGAGGAGACACAGTGCTGCACGTCCCGCTCACATCCCGCTCACATCCTGCTCACCCTCTTATCCAGGGAGTCGGCATCTTATCAGAAGTGGCTCAAGGCAGGCGCCATCCCCCTGTCCACCCAGGGCAAGGGCGGGGAGCGGCTACGGCTTTACTTTGTGTTGCTTCCCTGGGGTGCTGAGAATTCTGGTTTTGGAATCCCAGCTCCCGAGTTTGCAACCTGCTGCTCCTACCTCTGCCCTGGCTGGATGACCTTGGGGCACCCTTTCTGGTCTCAGTTTCTCCATCTGAAAAATGGGACAAGGACTTCTAAGACCCCTTCCAGGCCTTGGATTCTGTGTCCCCAGTGGCTTTATCTTTTTAAAAAATTTTTAATGTTTATTTATTTAGTTTTGAGAGAGAGAGCATGCACGCACACAAGTACACAAGCAGGGGAGGGGCAGAGGGAGGGGAAGACACAGAATTGGAAGCAGGCTCCAGGCTCTGGGCTGTCAGCATAGAGCCCGATGTGGGGCTCGAACCCACGAACTGTGAGATCATGACCTGAGCTGAAGCCGGACGCTTAACCAACTGAGCCACCCAGGTGCCCCACCCCCAGTGGCTTTAAAGAAAGAGTCTTTTTGGCTGCTTATCCAAAATGCTGAGTGGCTATGGGTGTAATTCATGCTACTGTGTGTCCTTTGACCTGGAGAGGATGATCTTCTCCCCCTGGGGGTTCTGGGTCTGTGAGTTTGCAGTGAGCCCTCATCTTTGCCCAAGGTGGGGTCCTCTTACCCACCCCTTCTCTCCTCACAGCGGTGGCTGGACCTCATGGAAGCCCCTGTGGATGTGTGGCTATGGACTCACGCAGAGCACTGTCGGCATCATCGGGCTGGGGCGCATAGGTGAGGTTCCCACCTACCCACTTGTCCACTCCAGCAACCTTGGCTTGGTTTGAGTCTTTGGCGCCCTGTGTCTAGAAGTTGACAGTTCTTTGGAAAGGGTGGCCGTAACTGGCTGTTCCCAGTGCACTTTGCATTCAGAAGGAACATCTAATGAACAGACACAGCTTTGTAAAACACAGGCAAAAACAGAAAACAGAAGAAACAAAAACAGGAGTTTGTTAAGAACTCGCTAGGTGATAGAAGCCAGCTGTAAGCGTCAGGCTTCTGTACGATGACAGCTCCATGCAGAACAGATGAAGGTGACAATGACGATGACGGCGGGGTTGGGGCCTCTAGGAGGGTTTCTTGTGGGACAGCTGGCGCTCCCCCAGGCCTGTCTGGAAGGCATTTGACTCATAAAGCTTTAACTCAGGAACCAGACGGTCCAGTGGGCCGAGCTTTACCTGTGATTCTGCAGACGCGACAGAGCTGTTTTCTTCCAGTGGCTCCTGCTTGGGGAAATCTGGCATGAAGGCTTGTGCTCAGCCAGACAGGCAGCTGTCACTGGTTCTCGGGCATCTGCCTGGCACAGAGGTGAGGGTGAGGATGGAGTTGGAAGGACCCACCAACTTTGGGGCACTTTCTGACTCTGAAAATCCAGCAGCCCAAGTAGCAGCTCATGTAAAGATGTCTTAAAGATTTGGGGCGATTTGGCAGTTGGGCGGTGCCACCGAGAAGTCATAAGAGGTCTTGGGCTATGTTAACAGAAGCAGGGGTCCAGAGGAAGGGAGGGGACCGCTCAGTCAGGCCACTCCTGGGATGCCAGGTCCAGTTCTCAGGCAAGGTTAGCAGGGGACCAGGACCATGTGAGGACAGCATAAGCCAGCCACAGCCTCAGAGGAGCTGTGGGGCTGCCTCCAGATCTCTGTCCCCCTGGGGGCAGTGTGGGCTGGCTGGGGGCTGGTTCACGGGGCAGGACCAGTTCATGTGGGGAGCTGATGAAAGGGCCAACCTCCCAGGGGCTCCCTGGCCCTGGAGCTGCTGGGTGCTGCTCCTGCCCTCTCAGGGGTTGGGGACAAGCCAGGACACTCTTTGCCTCCAGGTCAGGCCATCGCTCGACGTCTGAAGCCATTCGGCATCCAGAAGTTTCTATACACAGGGCGCCAGCCCAGGCCTCAGGAAGCAGCAGAATTCCAGGCCGAGTTTGGTAAGTATAGCCTTGGTTTCCATAGGAACCCTATCTGCACCCATCTGGGGGGGGGGGGGGTGGTCTCTCTGTTCCTGTAGTGGCAGCATTTTGGGGGCAGAGTGTGGGAGCTCCAGGTGTGCCTAGGGCCTGCGGTGTCCCTCAGGTGCTATCTGATCTGCTTGCCTCTGGACACAGGCCCGGTGAGAGAGCACAGGGACTTATCTGAGCCACACAGTGAGTTCTCTTCATGCCAGAACTCTCCAGGAACACTTTCAGAGTTCCTTGTCACCACTGTTCATGTCTGGGCCGAGCAGCAGGATGGTGACAGATGTAAGGAATTGCTGGGAACTCTCACTCACGTTTTCTTAATAAACTGGTGAGCCCCGTCCCCCAGCCTGTGTCTGGTGGATGCAGCCCCTTGGCAGGTACATAGCTCGGTGAACAGAGGGCAGTTGGATTTTAGCCATTCCTCACCCCCTTGGCACACTGGGCCCTGAAGGTGGTGAAAGCCAGAGGCACCCAGGTCCCACTGTGTGACCTTGACAAGCTCCTGCCCCTCTCTGGCCTCAGTTTCCCCATCTGTGAGACCAGGGGCTGGATGAATGCTGTAATACACCAGGATCCCACCAGTGGCTATCGACACTATACAGTTATCAGAGGTGTTCAGGTAGAGACAAAGCCTTCAGGAAGCTTCTTGGGAGTTCCCAATTCTGGAGAAGGAAGCGAGGACCAGTTCTGGTCTCCCACCCTTCTGCCGTCTCCACCCCGGGACCCGGCGTCTGATGGAGCCCTGCTCTCCCCCAGTGTCCACCCCCAAGCTGGCCGCCGAGTCTGATTTCATCATTGTGGCCTGCTCCTTAACGCCTGCAACCAAGGGACTCTGCAACAAGGACTTCTTCCAGCAGATGAAAAAGACAGCCGTGTTTGTCAACATCAGCAGGTATGCCGGGGCCGTCTAACCTCCCTGGGGCGCCGAGCGAGCCTGGAGAGGGGCTGCCCCTGCTGCTGTGATCCAAGGTTTTCCTCCCCGTAGGCTGTTGATGAGACCACAGGTGAGGCTTGCCACTCATGAACCAACCCACCAGCCACTCAGAAGTAAGTAAAGGCCACAAGAGAGTGCCCCAGGCTGGGAGGAAGAACAGCATGCTGGTCGGAGCAGGCCTGGCATGCCTGGTTCCCAGCAGTACCCCGAGCCTTGCTCAGGGCTGGGCACAGGTGGTGTTGGTTCAGAGAGTGGAGGCCTGATAACGGCGAGGAACTAGGTACCCTTGGGCAGCCCGTGCTCTCTACCACAGAGAGTTGGACCTAATGATCTTAACAGCCCTTCAGAGGCTGATCACCCACAACACGGAGCCTAGGTCTGCCCGTCTGAGGCAGTGACGGTTTGAACCTTTGTGCTTGGGAACATAGACCCAGACCCAGTTTATTGTGATTCGTCACAGTGTCCCCAGGGTGCCTTCAGGCCACTGGGCATGTGGGGGCAGACCTTCCCTCTCTGTCACTCCGTCCCCTTCCCAGATGGTGCCCTTTGAACCTGCTTAAGTCAGGGGCGCCTGGGTGGCTCGGTCGGTCAAGCGTCCGACTTCGGCTCAGGTCATGATCTCACGGTCCGTGAGTTCGAGCCCCGCGTCGGGCTCTGTGCTGACCGCCTGGAGCCTGTTTCAGATTCTGTGTCTCCCTCTCTCTCTGCCCCTCCCCTGTTCATGCTCTGTCTCTCTCTGTCTCAAAAATAAATAAACATTAAAAAAAAAAAGTTTTTTTTTTTTTAAATGAACCTGCTTAAGTCAGTTTGGAGGCAAATAAAGGCAAAGGGAGGGCTTTCATGAGGCCCCCCTCAAGGCTCCCCACTCCAGAGACCCCTGTAATTCTTAACGTTCAGCCACAAAGGAGGTGACCTGGAAGGGAGCGGGACCTGCAGGAACACAGGGCTCATGCTGATGGCTGACAGCGTCCCAGCTTCCATTCACTGAGCACCTGCACATACCCAATACCATGCAGGGGGCTGCGTTCTTTCTTACTGCACGGACACTGCTTCGTGTGCAGTCTAAGCGTCTAGCCCACAATTTCTTTACTTCGGTGGCCCGGTCACGGGGGGAAGGCTGCCCGCATGGGTGGATGTAGTGAGGAGTATCCTTGCGTCTCTGCCCGCAGTAGGCATGTGCCCACCAGCACGCTGCAGTGGTTCTCAGCGGGTGCTCCGGGGGCCAGCCAGATCACAAACACCTGGACGGGGCCCCACAGGAACGCCGATGCCGGGCCCTGTGCCTGCAGCGGTGGGTCAGTACGCACACCTGGGGATGGCTGTGCTCTCCCTGTCTTCCAGAGGAGTGTGACACGCTTGCCCGAGGTCACACGGCTGCAAAGTGATAGGCCTGGGCCTCTCAGTAGTACTGCAGAGACTTACTGTAAGGAAGTGACTTGTCAGGCTTCCTCCTTTAAATGTCGGTGCCCACTGTGCCTGGTCAGTGGGAAAATGTGTCCTGCGGGTGGTTCTGCCATAAAGGAGGCCTGGGTGGAGGAAGCTCCGGGGCACCCACGTCACCACTGTCATTCGCAGGGGAGACGTGGTGAACCAGGACGACCTGTATCAGGCCTTGGCTGGCGGGCAGATTGCCGCTGCTGGAATGGATGTGACGACCCCAGAACCGCTGCCGACAAACCACCCTCTCCTGACTCTGAAGAACTGTGGTGAGAACGGCGATTTCCTGATGCGAAGTCATGTAGGACCCCAGGAGAGATAGGGGTGGTCTGGAGGTGCTGGGTGCAAAGCCGCCGTGAGCAGTACCGAGCGCAGAGGGACACGCCCCGGACCACGTGTTTATGCTCCTGGTGACACTGGCACATAGTGACGAGGGGAGGGCTTCTTGGGCATGTGCATCTAGGTCTCTGTCCCTAAAGGAGTGAGTCTAGGTGGTGGGGTGGGGGGTGGACTCGTTGAAAAGAAGGGTGTGACTGCGTGTCTTCCATCCATAGCTTGCGTGGGTAAGACCCGTTACTATACACTGCCGTGACCAGTGCTAGGGTGAGAAACTGAAAGCGTAATTGCAATTCTGGTATTTGTAACTCGTGCCAGTCTCTCGGCTCCAAACCTACCCTTGGATATTCCGCTTTCGTGATGCGGCGGCTGGGACGCCGCACACCCCATTTCTGCTGGGCCCGCCAGCCGGGAGGTGGCAGGACCTGGCTTCCTCCTGCCTTCCCGCACGTCTGTCTCTGCTAGCAGCACGTGGCAACACTTCCTGGCCAGTGGCAGCCATCCTCGCGGTGGCCAGCGAATCTGGCTTGCAGTCTTCCCAGCATCGGCTTAGCCGCTGCGCTGCCTCAGAGACACAGGCCACAGAGGTTGAGTCGCAGGGCTAGAGGGGCCCTTCCTTCAGCGTCCTAAGTTTTACACACAGTCCCACCCTCTCCCTGTCACCCAGCCCAGGGAGGTCAAGGCTTCTGCAGGTTGCCGTCTGGGATACCTTAGTGCGGTGGTTCTTAAATCTCTACATTCCTCAGTCACCTGAAGGGACTGACCGAGCACAGGGTGCTGGGCCAAGGGCTTCTGCTCCAGGAGGTCTGGGGTGGGGCCTGAAAATACACGCTTCTCATGTGCTCCCACACCAGTGCTGCTTTGAATGGAGGCTCAAAAGAGGAGTTAAGGATTTTTAAAAGTTACATTGCACGCACATCTAAAATGTGAAAGACGTGTGCGTTTTGATAAAAGTCCATCTTCTGGTTGTCCTTCATCTCAGTCAACTAGTGCATAAGCTCAGCCCGTGCAACATTCCTTTCTGAGCCTTTGAAAACTCGACAGGAGTCGGTGCAATGATCTCTAGAAACATAAAAGAGAAGATTTCAGCTGGGCTTTCTCCATGTCCGTCTCCTTGACTTTTGCTGACCATAGGGTTTTCTACACGTTCCATGATCTCTCCAGTCCTCTTGAAAAATCTGATCTCCACTTACATTAGCTTGAGTTAGATTTTGCTTTCTAAGAACCAAAATAATCCAATCCTGCATACCCGCTGAAGTCTTTAGAGATCTCGTTACTTTTGTTCCTTAGCCTTGATTCTTCACCCTTCCCCATCTTGCTTGTTGTTTCTGTGTATCAGTATCTTTAAAAGTCAAATTGAATTGTGGGTGTATTTAAAAAAAAAATGGGAACCACGCTTTGAGAACTGCTGCCTCAGTGTTCTCTTTTTAGCCTCTCCAGTTCCCTTGTACCTGGTTAACGTTCTTTATAGTAGGTTCTGTCTAGGTAGCTGGCGTGGATTCTGTCTCCAGACTAATACAGAACCGTGGGGTCTAAGCCAGTCCCTGTCCTTTATTTACATTCTGGAATGGGAACCCAAAGAGAAGGTTCTTAGCTGCTTCCCCACAGGGAATGCTCTCATTATCGTAGCCCTTGGAAACCTGGCCCCAGCATCCACTCCAGGCTAAAAGGAGAAACACTGGCTGTCATATCTGGGCTGTTGCCCACAGCTGAGACTGTCCCATCCCCGCAAGGCCCGGGAGTTCAGTTCAGTGCCCTGGATGCTGCTTTTGAAAGGCATTCTTTGAGGACAAGTGACCTCACTTGCTCTGCAGTGGGTGGGGCCAGAGGGAGCCGGTCTGTCCACCGTTTCCTCTTCTGGTTAGTTGTGTAGATGAGAAACCGTGTGGCACCACGTTCAGGGGCACGGGTGTGGATGGCCAGTGCTGAAACCCCCAAGCTGAATTGGCACCTCGTTTCACCATCTGATATCTGAAGGGCTGGGTCTGGATAGGCTCCAAGACCCCTTCTGGGTTCAACATCCTCAAATTTAGGATACACATCTCTTGCCACCCTCGCATCTGGGTTTCTGTAGCCTCGAGTCCCTATACCGTTACTCCGAGAGCCCCACGGGAGTGCAGCACGTGGGAGTAGGCAAATCAAAGACCACTAAGGCAGGTCCTCTCTATTCTTCTTACTGGCAACCCCTGGTAGGGAAAGCAGAGCCCGCTTTAAGGCTCTTGAAACACCTTCTTACCTCCCTCTCCTCCGCTCCTTTCCAGTGATCCTACCCCACATTGGCAGTGCCACCTACGGAACCCGAAACACCATGTCCCTGTTGGCAGCTAACAACTTGCTGGCTGGACTGAGAGGGGAGCCGATGCCCAGTGAACTCAAGCTGTAGCCAGACAGGAGTCCCGGAGGGTCAGGAGGCCAGCGGTGCCCTTGGAGTCTGTCAGTGGGCATAGGCTTCATTTGGGCCCACGGGACGGGAGCCAAGGGAGAGTCTGATCTGTTCCGATCCTGCGGAATGAAGACCAGGGCTGACACACGGGCTTGCCACTTTCGTGATTGGAATCGTCTGAGTCAAAAGTATGTGATCCTATTAAATGATGGTCTGAGACACTGTGTGGTCCTGTAACTGGGAGAAGCTAACCAGAGCACCTGCTTCCCTTTCTAAAATCAGGACATCGAGTGACCTGTGGGTTCTGCCCCGCCCCCAGCCCTCACCCCGCCCCCCCCACACCACATGTGAGTTATTAGAACCTCTCCACAACACCTTACCCCTCATCTGCTCAGCTCCTTCGCTTGTCCCTCACTGAGGGTGGGACAGCCAGAGCCCAGCGATGATCATGGCACTTCAGGCCGATACCTAGACCATCAAAGCCAATATACACGGCAAGGAGAACTGGGTGAGGTCACAGCACTCTAAATTTAGGGTCAAGAATAATTGGAGGTAGATGCATTTAATTTTTATTTTAAAATTAGTGTCAGCACCTTCACACTTTGCTCCCTTTGTCCATCTCCCCCTGCCATCCCCACCCCCAGGTGGATGCCCTTTTTCTGATCACCACCTTGCTTATTCCTCCTGAGGCCAGGCCCCCTGCATGTCCACAGCCCCGCTCCTGCTGAAGGAACCAGGTTCCGGCTCTTCCCCGCCAAGCCAAACTGGCACACGGAGCTTTCACCCTGGGAGGCAGGTAAGGGAGCGGCAGAAAGCACAGGATTAAGCAGGCTGGCTAAGAGGAGGACAGGGTGTGCGGAGAACAAAGCCTCACGCATGTCCTCGCCTCCAAGACGGACAGAGTGCGGGGAGCGCAGAGGGACTGAACTGAGGGGAGTGACCGATAATTGTGAGTGACCGCGTGGGGAGTGTTTGGTAGGAGGTTTGGGTTTTTTATTTAAAAAGTACCGGTCAAGGCAGCGTTAGCAGAGAAAGCCATACTATTTCCCTGTCTTGTGTCAATCTTAATAACCTAAGTGAAGAAAAAGAACACGTTTAGTTAGAGGCATGTATGTGACAAATTTTTTATTTCAAAATCTCAAATTTTGACCAGCATAGCACCACTGACAGGGGTGCCCTGAAAGAACTTTATGATTTGATCACCAGAAATGATTACGCCAGGCTGTAATTAAGGCTAACCAATCAAAATCCAGGTACCCAATACCAGTTATAATTCAGGTAGAAACTTCGGATCATAGGAACCCTGAGACTGGTTTTACAGGGAACCTCTGAATTATTGTCTAAGTTCTACAGCATGTATGAGGACACTGGCCCAAAAGCTTGCTTCTCACACATAGAAACCGACTAAGAGGTAGATGAGAGATTCCAGATTCCATCTAGCAGTGGAGAGACAGGGCTCCAGCCGCTGTGTCAGAGACAGGCCCTAAAGCAAAGTCCACGTAAGCCTGAGCTGAGGTGAGGGCGCAGCCTCCTGGCACCTCCTCCTCAAGCTGGAAGGGAAAGGAGGCTGGCACTGCTCTCCCCATTGCTACCGGTTCCTCTCCCTGGGCCTAGGCAGGGCCTCTCTTGTGCTCCACCTTGACCTACCTGCCTCCCAAGGTTAATGTCCTCACAAGACACCGGTCCCCACGTCAAGTAGACGGGTAGATGTAGAGCCTCCTCACATCAAGACCGCTGACAAAAGCCACACACACGTGATCCCCTATCCTCCGACGGTCTCTTTCCCACATCTGGAAAGGAGAGGAATCACAGAAGTTTCTCTTTTGGCTTTTCTCCCTGGGGCTCAGTTCACAGGTCGATGCTGAGCCCGACTCTGAACGTTAGGATTTTATCCACAGACAGGTGTGTAACTGCACACGCTAGATTCAGGGGAGAAAACCCACGCCGATTGTTTCAGGCTACACGTACTTAGCTTGCTAAACAAAGGAAGGATTTCTCTCGATTATGCACAATGGTTTGGTGTCTCTAAAAGAGCTGTGTAAAAACTGAACTCCTGTTCGTGCATGAATTACACCGACTTCACGAGCTCTACAGAGGCACGTCCCCCTCGAGGCACAGAAGCCAGGGCTCGACCTAACACAGGTGGCGGCAGCAGCCCTGACAGCGCAGGAGGGGCTGGGAAAGCGAGGCCCTGGGGCCCAGAGAGGCCCCGGGCGGTGGCCCAGATGTCTCCTCAGTGTCTGGTGCTGCCTGGTGACTGCCAGGCTCTGGGCTGCCCAGCTCTCTTACAGAGTCTGGAAAAGAGTTATCTGGGAACACTGCTACGTTTGGATTTTAAACATTCAGTATTGGGTGGGGGAAACAACAGGAAAAGCTCAGGTCTACACTTTAAAACTACAGTATATAAAAGTAATAAAACCCACGGTGGAGGGGGTTAACATCATTTTTGGTTAGTCTGCAACAAAAACAGTAACGTAGGCCTGGGAAAGATGCCACACGAGGCAAGAGAGTGTGAAGAAGCGAAGCAGAGAATGGGCTTGTCGCTGGGTGAGATGTGTCAGGCTGGCCCGGCCCCCGAAGCCTGGATGGAGCGCAGGGTAAATGCGCCATGAAAGATCCCACAAAACAGGACTCCACACCATTAAAACAAAGACAAACACCAGCTCTTTTCTGACTTCCAAACATGGAGCTGTAACATATGTGACACAAGTTGGTTAAGACCCCACTAAAACAGCACATACAGAAACAATACCTCACTTGTCACTCCCTACAAGTACATACTCCATTTACAGCTCTGCTTTGAAAAGCAGGAGAAATTGTTCAAACATCTATCCAGCAGTGATGTTTTCAAAAGTATGTACACCTAACGGTCCGGAGAACGCTCGCTCTGGACCCAGTGTCAGCACCATCAGAGTGCAGTGTCTGTGACTGCAAATGAGACGGAAATTTAAAATACAGTACTTTCTGAGGCCTAGGACTAGCTCATGATACACTTTAAAGCATTCGTGGCGGACAGGCGTGTCCTCAAGGGCCTTCCTTTCAGACAGGCACGAGATCGCCACTGGTTACACGTAAGTGCATTTTGCATCACCGTACAGATATATAATATTCCCCTCAGAGGATATAGGAAATTTAATTAAATGCTTCACAGAGTTTTACAAAAATTGCTAAAAAAATTTTTTTGCACTTCAATTCTTAATTTTTAAATGTGCCACTTTTCACACCATCAATTACAAACTACTTTCTGACTGAATTACTCAACCCTAAGGAAGAACTTGGTTTCAGGGACCACGTCCCTCTCCAAAAGTGTGCATTTCGCTCGGAAATGCAGCAGCACGCGTGCTACACGTACTCGCTCCCCACGTACCAGCCACAGGAATCTGCGGAGCCACTGGGCGGCCCGAAGCCTCCGCCCCGACGGCGTGAACCACCAACCAGAGGAGATGATGGCCTCGGTCCCGCGGCTGGCGTCGGCGTGATCTCAGGAGGTCGGGGTTAGAGCAAAGTGCTGGGCAGGTTGCTGCTCTGCCAGCGCAGGCAGGTGGTCTTTGAATGTTTATACAGGTGGCTGGACTGACTGAACCTCTTGCCGCACTTGAGGCAGGCGTAGGGTTTTTCACCTGTGTGAACACGGATGTGCTTCTTGCAATCTGTCAAGGTCAGAAAAGTCTTGCAGCAGATTTTGCAGGCGTACTTGCGAGCCCCCTCTACGACCAAGACGTTGTGCTCTGACAAGGCCTTCTTGCACTTTGACAGCACGTCAGCAGATGCCCTGGTCAGCTGCGGAGGGCCAGGCTGCGAAGGATGGCCGTTCTCAAACGAGGACGTGGCCGCATTCATCATGAGCTGGGAACCGGCAGAGTTTTCTGGGATCTGGGAGCTCCTGACAGAAGTTACAACCGGCATTTTGGGAGCTATGCGTCGGTAGTACGGAAAGTTACTGGCTCCTCCTCTTGGGGAGCCCATCATGACCCTGGAGAAGGAGGAGTGGAGGCCCAAACCGGACCTGGAAAAATCCATCCCAAACTGTTCTCCTCCTTGGTAGCCTGAAGTCTGCACACAGGGCAGGCCCATCACTTCCTGCATAGGCCTGACAAAGTGGGAGTCCGCAGGCTCACTGAATGGGTTCTCCACGTGAGAGCCAGGGGCCGAGGAGGGCCCGCCAGCAGGCCCAGCCTCTGGACTCAACAAATAAGGGGCCTCGCCCTCCAACCTGCAGTCACTGGTGGTGTTTGGGATGTTATCATCATTGTTCTGATTTGCACTAAAGTTACTTCCTCTGCTCTTGTTAAGAAAATTCGAGATGCTAAAAGTCGATTTATGTTCTAGGTTATTTGTGACTTCCAAAATATGGATGTCACCTACCCTGTCAGTGCTAGACTGGGGATCCGAGAAACTCCGATCGCTACTTTCAGGGCTGAGGTCTATCTTCTCGGCACTGACCACAACCCCTTCCACTTCCACAGATTCGCTGCCTTCTGCCTGTGAGGTCACGTCACTCACTTCATCCTGAGGCTCAGGAGAGCTCAGGGGCTCAGATTTAACCACCACTCTCATGTGTTCCTTGTCACCAAGGCCAACCTCAGGATTTTCACACTGAAAACCACTTTTCTCGGTCGCGGCTTCCTGCTCAAAACTGGTCTCCACCTGAGTTGCACGAGAGGCCATGGACAACTGGGCCATGTTGCTGGCACTGTTGTCAGACTGGCTGGGCACCTGGGCATCTTCTTGAGCACCGAAAGACTGGTCAAACATGATGGCACTATCTTCCTGGTTGTCGGTCATTCCGTCAGCCTTAGGGTTATCCACCATTTTCAGGGAGTCTGGTGAGAAGAACTCCTCCCGAGAATGGACCCCTGACGGCCCGTTCTCTGGCGTAACGTCAGCGATGGCGGCCTCCTCCATGGTGGGTCGGAGGCGCTGTCTGGCCCGCTCCTCTGCAGACTGCTTGCGTTTATGAAGGCGTCTTATGGGGAAGGGTGTCCGCTGGTCCAGGTTGCTGCGCATCGACGAGCTCAGGGGGGCTGGCTGCTCCTCGCCACTCTGGCTGGAATTGAGGGCCGAGCTCACGATGCTCAGCCCCAGCTGCTGCAGCATAAAGGAGCGCTGCATGCGGGCACTCTGCTCCTGGACGCGCTCACTGGGGGGAGACATGGGCAGCGTCCTTGTCGTTAAGTAATGTTTACATGCCTTAACGACAGAGTTCAAATGCAGGTGAGAGGCTGCCAATAAGACATCCATAACGTTGCTCTCCCCCAGCATGAGGGTGGAGGTGTACATCATGTCAATCAGTGCAGCAAAGGCCTCCGCTGTCACTACCTCGCTATCCAGCTGGATCATGTTCATGGTCTGATCTCCCTCTGCCACGGAGAACAGGGCTCGGAAATGCGTGCTGCATGCTGCCAGTACAGATCGGTGGGCTTTAAAATGTCTATTCCCCACTACAATGACACAGTCACAGAGCTGACCGTGAAGTCTCTGGTAGTTCAGTTGCTGGAAGATCTGTTCAAAGTGTCCAGGAAAATCCATGATCCTACAGAAAAAAAAAGAAAGAAAGAGTTAAGACTTAGAAAAGCTGAAATCAAAGTCAGAGCACAGAGGGTGTGATGAAAAGAGATGTGGATGGCCCAGCTTGGGCCTTTTAAAGCTTTTGATATTTCTGATCATGGGCACACAGACTAAAAACCTGTCCAATGAGGAGCAACTGCCCATTCAGCTAACGGTCCTGGACACATGTACACGTGGGACCAGCTACTGGCTATTTACAGGCTCCCCTTCACTCTTCATAGGACTGACCCTTGTAACACTTAGGACCCAGTGTGTAAGTGACGGAATATCTATCCCGCAGAAGTTAATTCGAATTCTGCATTCCCTAAGGACAAAGAATAAGCTCCCAAGAAATTCCAGTCTTTCAGCAATCTTAAGGAAGTCAAGGGGCAAATCGGTATGAGTGGGTAAGATTTCCAGCTATAGACAGTGATAGATCGCACACATGCATTTACCCCCACTCACTGCTGAAACCCCATTAAACGGACACTAAAGTTTTCGGATTTGCTGTTTAAAATTTTTTTTTTTTAATTTTTGTTTATTCTTGAGAGAGACCGAGACAGAGAACAGGGGAGAGGCAGAGAGAGGGGGGAACACAGAATCTAAAGCAGGCCCCAGGCTCTGAGCTGTCAGCACAGAGTCCGACGCAGGGCTCAGATGCTTAACCAACTGAGCCACCCAGGCACCCCTGGATTTGCTGTTTAAAAGGTATAAACCCACAAGGACAAGAAGAATGGGAAAGAAGTATCAGTGGCATTTTGGAAGCTGGTAAGCAGAAAAATGAATGAGTGCTGACTCAACAAGCCCAGAGAGCTAAATCCTAAACTGGCAATGGACAAAACAACCTGACTTCTATAGAAGCCCCCTACCTCCCCAAAGGCTCAGGAACTGGCTTCACGAGTGCCAGGGGAAGCAGACTGAAGGTGATGCCAAGACAGGAGGACTGGCTGGAAGTCTAGTCAATAAAAAAAATCATACACTGGAAGTTCTAGGGAGAACTTTTAGATGCTGAGCTTAGGGACCCACCCACCTCCTACCCTTGACTGTGCCAGGGAAGCAAAGAGGAAGGGTCTTTCTGTTTTTTACTTCTATAGCGACAGGCTGGTTGCTGATTTTTCCACCAAACATGACTATACATAAAGTGGGTTGAGATCATTTAAAAATAGGAAATGAGAGTGGAAAGAAAGCCGGAGCGCTCCTTAGTGATAATACAGGTACACTGGGCAACAAAGTGAGCCTGTCAACATAAGGGCACCCCAAGCCTATTTTATACTTCATGTTTTTTATAAAAACTAGTCACTTTACGTAAGGCAATGTATAAAACAGATTGTATTTTCCAAGATGGCTGGCCACATGAAGCTCTCCCATCTTGCATGCTTTCTTACAATGTGACACTGACCCTCCTCTCATCAAGAGGTGGGGTCTGTGTTCACTCCCCCTGAAGCCAGGCAAGTCTATGACTATGGCAGAAATTACACTGTGTGACTTGTGAGCTGGGTCACAAAAGGCAACATAGCTTTCCCCTGTTCTTTCTGGCTTGCTCTTGGAACCCAGCCGCCATGCTGCAAAGAAGCCTAGCTAAAGTCTAGCTGGCGGTTGGCACCTGCTCCCACAGTGAGGATGCCTTCAAAGTGACTTCAGCCCCAGAGCTGAGCCCAGCCAATCTCTAGAACTGTCAGAGATAATAAAATGATTTTTGTTGTTTCAAGCCAGTGAGTTTGCAGAGTGATCTGTTACATGGCAACAAATAACTGGAACAATGTGAAACTTGTTAACATCTCACAAATCAACATGCAAATCCTAGCTCAAGAAACAACTTTTTTTTTTTTTTTTTGTCTGCCTACTTTGGGGGAAATCACTTTTTCATCCATTCTTAGTGCATATGGTGCAGATCAGACTGCCCTAAACCTCTGAGTTCCAAGAGTGGACAGATAATCCAGGGAGATCTGGCCACTCCCCATGACTTACAGGTATGTGACTCAAGCCATGCCAATTAGAGTCTGCCCTGGCATTCTCTGAACTCAGCTTGCAAGTCATAAGGTAGATGTAAGTCTAGCACTGATGGTGGCCATTTTTGCCTGTCTGAGAAGGAAGCCAACACCAAAAACAATGTCCTGATCACATTAAGACCCTGGGAACCAGCTGAGACTGTAGGGGGCATCACCCTAGGGCTTCCTACTTTGTAAGCCAATGAATTCCCCCTCTATCTTAACCTAGTTTACGTTGGATCTGTCACATAGTTAAACATGAGGTTTAAATCATAATTTCGAAAAACCTAAATAACATGGCTATCTGAAAACATTTTTGGATCTAGAAGGGGTATTTTAAAAATTCAGTCTGGGAGACATAAAAGTTGTTACTCTCAGCTCTGATAGAAGAGAATCATGAATCAAGATCATGGTTATTCAAAGCTCTCAAGCAGCTCTAGCAAACTCAAGAGGCCCAGTGTAAAAGTGATAAAAAGAGCTCATGCTGAGAAGGTAAGTGTTTTAGCAAAAGCTGACTGTCTGAAGCCTTGAAACCAAGGAAAACAGCTTCAGGTCTCTAAAAGATTTTAAAATGTGACAATATGAGTCTATATAGTTGGAGGAGATACAGCAAGTGATCTACCAATTTGTAACTGACTCAGAGCAAGCGTACAGCACGGTATTTGTTATCTGCAGGAACAGATTTTTAGTAATTTCCAAACTAAATATCATTAAGAAAATACACTTACACCACTGCTTGTTACATTAACATGAATAGTCAAGAGCTGACTGTTTTCTCAATAGATTTACTTTCCTAATAATGCTTTACTTAGACTAATAAAAAAGTTCATTTGTGTTCTAGGAGAACAAACCCATTAATAGCACATTTTAAACTATTTGACTTCTGTATTGACCTACCTGCATGCTTTTCAATAATATACTTAGTTCATAAAGCAAAGTACACCCACACTCAGATATCATCGGCCACCCTATCAAGGGACCTGCTGCCTGTGCGCCAGGCAGAACCTGCACACAAGTTGCCACCTGCAGGAAGTGTCTTGACATTCTAAGGAATTCTTAACCGTTCAATATCCCTACTCTGGAAAAATAACGAAACAGAACTTGTACTCCACTTTTAAAGACGATACAGACAAAAATAAATGTAAGAGAATAAAACTAGGCAAGGTCCCAGACAAGCGGATTTTTGACAGGGCTCCAAGTCCTGGCGTCCTAGAACATTCTACTTGATTTGACTAAGTGGAAGTAGGGAAAGGCTAGGGACCAGGTGGGCACACAGGTGCCCAGGGTTAACCCCAGAACCCAATCTGTCATCAGGACTGATTTCATAATCTGTTTCTGCTCTTTCGGGGCTGGCTTGGGAACTGGACAGGTCAGGTCTATTAAAAAGCGAATCTATCAATGACCAAAAGTGAGCATGACTGGGGAACTCAAGCTAAAGCCAGAGCCCTCACCATCTTACCCTACCCCCCAGCTCTCCCTGCTCTGCCACCTTGTTTTCCAGTTCACAGTTCCTGGGGATTAGCTGACCTAGAACTTCATGATTCCGTTTGAGTAAGAAAAGGTATTCATGCCCTACTTACATGCCCAGCACAAACTCAAAATGCTCTTTCTACTAAGACAGCTTTTTAAGGGCAGGGACTGCATTTTCTCCCTCCCAAAGTGCCTGATGTACAGCACCATAAATTATCTTTTGAATGAGCTCTGACTGTATATAGATAAAATATAACACTGTATTACCCAATAGCCATTTTCCTGAGTCTGGTCTCTAAAATCAGCCAAAACCCAGAAAGTCTCAGAATATCCAAAATAAAGATCAAAGCCTGTGTATGAAAGATTTCCTCATAGGAAAGTCCCTCAAGAGCTCACATACATAGTCTTTTGTTTTAAATAAGCAAAATTCAAGTTTTTCTAGTTTCCTGATGATTGAAGACGAGCAACAGCAATTCTAGAATGAGGGCAAGCGGCGGCTGCACATTGACAGCTGCAAAAAAAGACAGCTGACCCACTAAGGGACAAAAGAGGTCCAGCAACTTGGAGACATGTCCTCGAGGGGCTGTACAACCTGAGATCACAATAGCCTGTGAAGGCACTTGTGTATTTGGTATACAGATTCATTCATCCAGTGTTTTGAAGTGCTTGCTTCGTTCAAGGTTAAGTGCTGTGGAGATCTGTATGGCACAGTCCTAACTGTCAAAGGTGCTTGGTGGAAACAAGACATATACAAATAACCATATAACAAAGTGGAAAGCATTAAGTGCCACCAGAGAGATAACTGTGCTTGGTAATTCAGAGAAGGCAAAGGTTATTTCCAGCTTCTTGGTGGCCCTGACAACAGAGCTAGGCACAGGTCTGCATTTGGATAAAATGAGATGTAAAAAGCATTCCAGATGGAGGTAAAAGTGGGAGAGGTTTGAGGTGAGGGGAAGCAGGGTATCTATTCTGGCTGGAGAGTAAGTAGTTAAGGCTAGTATGGCAGGTATTAGATCGTGAATGCTCAAAACTGATGTTAATGATCACCACACGTGGTCCGAAAAGTTAAAAAAGAGGCATACAATTTTGAACCAAAGACTATCATCACTTTTCAGGTGACTTCTGTAAAAAATATTTTGTTTGTTTTGAGAAAGAGAGAAAGAGCATGCTGGCGTGCAAGAGTGCAGGGAGGGGCAGAGGGAGAGAAGTTTTTTTCTTTTCTTTCTTCTTCTTTTTTTTTTTTCTTTTTTTGAGAGAGAGAATCTTAAGCAGGCTCCATGCCCAGAGAGGAGCCCAGACATGGACGGGCTCCATCTCATGACCCTGAGATCACGACCTGAGCTGAAATCAAGAGTCAGATGCTCAACTGAGCCAGCCAGGCACCCAAAAATATTTTAATTGTTTTTTAAAGCTTGAGCACAGTACCAGTCAGGGTTCTTGGTTGTAGCAACAGAAACTGTTTCTAGCTAACCTAAGCATAAAAGTAAGCTGCTGAAAGAGTTGATGGGAAGGCTGGACACCTGAGCTGGAACTGGGCAGCAGGAACAATCTGGCCAGAATGCTGTGTGTGCGCTGAACACAGCCACTACTACAAAATGCAGGCTCTACAGGGGACTGGATCTCCCCTTGCCTTCATTATTGTTAGTTTCAATTCTTTTTTTTTTTTCTTTTTTTTTTTAATTTTTTTTTTAACGTTTTATTTATTTTTGAGACAGAGAGAGACACAGCATGAACGGGGGAGGGGCAGAGAGAGAGGGAGACACAGAATCGGAAGCAGGCTCCAGGCTCTGAGCCATCAGCCCAGAGCCCGACGCGGGGCTCGAACTCGTGGACCGCGAGATCATGACCTGAGCTGAAGTCGGACGCTTAACCGACTGAGCCACCCAGGCGCCCCTGTTAGTTCAATTCTTGAACACATGTCTTTTTAAATATTACGTGAGATGAAATGAAAAGTACACTTGAAGTCATTGTGCTGCGTACTGCCACGCAATGTTGTCTCAAGGAAAAATACTCGTGCCACTTTTGAATTGTAAGCTGAACTAATTGCTTTTTTCATGGAACACCATTATAACTTGGGAGAACAATGACTGACAAACTATGGTTCTCAGACTTGAGTATTTGCCACTCATTCTCTTGAAAATGAATGAAATGAGCCTGTCATTTCAAGGAAAACAGTATTTATTGCCTATGATAAAATTTGAGCTTTCAGGTAAAAATTAGAATTTTGGAAAATTTGTATTGGTCACCATGAGTTTGACAGCTTCCCAATGCTCAAACCCAATGAGATCATTGGTGGTACTAATGGAGTGTGATTTTTTAAATATTGTATACTAAATGTATCAATATTTGGAAGATCTGCATAACTCAGTGAATCAGTGTTTCCCAAATGACCAATGTTATAAACTGTGATGTTAAAAAATAAGGTATGGATAAAGAAATGCGTTCACAGTGCAAGACACAAACTAATGTATTTCAGTGTAACAGAATACGAAGTTTGTTGATACAGTTTCAGATGACACATTGCAACTAACCAACCACTTAAGAAAATACCATTTGCTGAGTTTTGTTATAGTATCAGAAAAGACTATCCAAAGTTATCTGAAAAAGCTACTAAAATACTCCTCCCTTTTCCAAATACATATCTGTGACGCTGGATTTTTCTTGGTATACTTTAATCAAGATGATATCACAACAGGGGTGCCTGGGTGGCTCAGTCAGTTAAACATCTGACTTCGGCTCAGGTCATGATTTCATGGTTCGTGAGTTCGAGCACTGTGTTGGGCTCTGTGCTGACAACTCAGAGCCTGGAGCCTGCTTCAGATTCTGTGTCTCCCTCTCTTTCTGCCCCTCCCCCACTCATGTTCTGTCTGTCTGTCTCCCTCAAAAATAAATAAACATTAAAACATTAAAAAAATTTTTTCTAATGTTTTCATTTATTTTTGAGACAGGGAGAGACAGAGCATGAGCAGGGGAGGAGTAGAGAGAGAGGGAGACACAGAATCTGAAGCAGGCTCCAGGCTCTGAGCTGTCAGCACAGAACCCGACACGGGGCTCGGACTCATGGAGTGTGAGATCATGACCTGAGCTGAAGTCGGACGCTCAACTGACTGAGCCACCCAGGTGCCCCAAAATTTTTTTTAAAAAAGAGTGTATCATAACAAATTGAATACAAAAGCAGGAATGAGAATACACCTGTGTTCTTTTAAAGTAGACATTAAAGAGATTACAAAAAAATGTGTGTCAATACCACCCTGGTGCCCACAACTTGGTTTCAAATACCATTTTCTAGGAGCACCTGGATAGCTCAGTCAGTTGAGCGTCCAGCTTTGGCCCAGGTCATGATCTCGCAGCTCGTGAGTTTGAGCCCCACGTCAGGCTCTGTGCTGAGAGCTCGGAGCCTGGAGCCTGCTTCAGATTCTGTGTCTCCCTCTCTCTCTGCCCTTCCCCTGCTCATGGTCTGTCTCTCTCTCTCTCTCTCTCTCTCTCTCTCTCTCTCTCTCTCTCACACACACACACACACACACACACACACACACACACACACAAATAAACATTTAAAAAAAATTCAAATACCATTTTCTAACAAAAGGAACTAGTGCTCTTTGGAGAAATGGCTGATTCTAGGACTGAGGCAGAAAATACACAAGCCTGCAGTATCTTACAGTGTCAGAAAGTAAGGAAATGCTTCAAACAAACACGATAATGTATGTGAATGGGACGCAGGACCAACAGGAGAAAGAACTCCCAAAGGCCAAAGGTGGAACAATTCAGCAAAAAGATAAAACAGTACTGGACTATACCCCAAATGTATACAATAAATATCCATAGGTCCATACTGATATACACAAACACATAAATACTGGGGAGAGAAGAGTCAAATCTCGTGTGCAGAAGAATTCCAAGTAGTTTATGTAAATTCTCGACCCTCACAGAGATGGAGGGGTGGAGCCCCTTGATGTGAGCTGTGCACGGCGACTTCCTTCCAGGGCACAGGACAGCATACCTATTTTATTACAATGAAGTCAGTACTCCCACACAATTCCTAATATGTTTGAGCTGCCCGAAAGATAAATCAAAGCCTTTAGCAAATATCTGTATAACTAATCAAATGAAAGGCACCCCCCACAACTGGACCCTGAGATCAAACGTCACTGCTCAGTGATGAAAATGCTGTAAACAACTCTAAGGGCAGCAGTTTGCTCAAACAGCTGGTCTTCTAGCATATGAGAAGTTCGCTTCATACTTAGACAAAAGGTGCAGTGTCATGTCCCATTCCGTCCCACCTGCTACACTAGCAAAATCTGGCTCTGGTGGACAATGTCCATATTTGAGAAATGGTAAGTACAGCCAAAGAAAAACCTACGCTTCAAACTGACAGAGGAGAACAGTATTGACTCAAATATCTTAAATTTATCTTTTCCCTTTCTAAGGAAAAGATGAGGCAGATTCAAGATTCTGTGTCAGCCCTACAGCAAACTTTGTCATATCTCACTGTATAGAAGATATTTTTAAGTCTTACCCACACTGAAGAACTCCAGTATAATTCATACTCAGTACTTTTAATATTAAAACATTTGCATGCATTTTGTATCAAAGTGGTTTTTAAAAATGACTTCAACTTCTCGTGACAGTCTTACAACAAAGTCTCTTTTGAGAGCACTGACCTCTAAATTTAGGAAACACCCTACTCTAAGATGTTTTTCTTCCAAATCTTATCACGTTCAGAATTTTGCTAGAAATACCTCAATTAACCAGAATAGAGCTTGCCAGCATCCCCAGCTAACTATGTCTTAACACAATTTGTAGGAGAAAAAAGGCAAATCAAAAAACAAGTTGATTTCAGAACTCTTAAAAAGTCCGGGTTCATTTATTCAGCAAAACGCACGGGCCCAGAATAGGTCCCCAACCAGTTAGTCTTACCTGGCAGGTCACCAAGCTGTCAGTGGTGGCCAGGCCAGTCTTCCCAAGTTTGCTAAGATTTCCAGTGAGGGTTAGAGCAACAGTGGGAAGCCTTCCTTTGGTTTAGTGGCTGTTCTTAACATTCTTTCCTCTTTCTCCACCTGGTCTCTTCCCTCCACCTCTGCTCTTTTGGCTTGAGGCCAACCACCCTCTCTTTGGCAAAATGACCAGGCAGTAAGACTTTGGCAAATGACGAGCAAATTCTCCAGAAGACTACTAGACGTCCAGCACACCTTTTTAATTACCTAAGGCACAACAGCCCATACAAGGATAACAAATCATCAATGATTAAGGCACAGCATCCTCTAAAGATCCCAATGTAAGTAACATCTTCTACTTACTATAACTGAAAAGTATATTAACATATTTTGCAAGAAGTTTTGTTTCAATTCTCGAAGGTGAGGGGTTTCTTCTATTCATTCAAATTACCCAGAACCCGAGCCTTTTACTTAGTAATCAAGGCTTTACTGTTTCTTTCCCTAAAAAATTTCCTCCGAATAAATATTTAGGATTTGTCTCCTATAAAGGACTTAGCTTCTTACAGTACCCTCCACCAGGCCAGAATGCGGGCTGACTTTTTTTTTTTCTTTGTAAGGTAAAAACCTAACTCTCCACCCCTCCTTAATTCACTGCCTGATGTTAGCATTTATGTACGAAGCTGTCCTCCAAACAAGGGGAAGAGGGGCAACAGCAGTTCTTACCACTGCACCGCCCCCCCCACCCCCACCCCCACCCCCACAGCTCCCAACATGAAGCCTGGAAGTAATGGGTATTCAGTAAATGCCCATAATCAGTTTAGTCCTTCGATAACCAGCGGGGACATTCCAAAAGATTAGCTCCACCCCTCCAGGGTCAACGGCCGGTCCCCGATTCCAGAACGCCTTGGCCTTGCTCTGGTGAAAGGAAACCTCGACGCTCACAGACCCAGGAAGGGGGGCATCGAAGCCATCCGACCCCAACCCGTAGGGCGGCAGATCCGCTGCTAACCCGCCAGGCTATAGGTCCTAGGCCTTTCCCACCCCATCCCAGTAACCAACGTCGCCTGCCCGCGGAGTCGTGGGGGCAAGAGCCCCCGCCCCACCCGGCAGACAGACAGCCTGGCGTCGGGACCTGGGGGACGCCTGCGCAGAAGGACCCGCCTCCCACCCGCCTGGCCCCTCCGCTCCGGAGGGTAACAATACCCCTTCAGAAAGACGGGCAGGGTAGGCGGGGGTCACCGGTACGCGTCTGCGCGCGCCCCGACGCCTGGGCTCGAGCGGACTCGCGCCGACAGCCTAGCCCTCCAGGAGCTCAACGGTCTCCACGTGAGCGCGCCCGCGAGCCCCACCACCGCTGGTGCTGACAGGGTCGCCTCACCTGAGCCGGGCTCCGCCCCCCTGCTCGCTGGAGGAGGCGGTGACCCTTCTCCGATCCGACCTGACAGTGTCGGAGGAGGCGGGAACGTCCAGCCCGGCGTCTCCGCGATGGGATTTCCTCCCCCTTCCGCCCACCCCGCCTCTCGTCCCCCAGCTCCTTCAGCCCTTTCGCCGCCGCACTCTGAGAACACCACGGCAGCGGTGGACAGTAAACGGAAGTGACGCCCGCGAGGGAGCCTACTCTGCTCCATTCCTCCTCCCTCCGACCGAGCTTCAGCCAATCAGAATGGGAGGGGGCGGGGCCGGAGCAGAAGTGCAGCCAGCCGGCGCGCGGAATCCGAAGGAATTTACTCGGCCCCCCCGGAACACCGACCAATCGACGGCCCCAGGAGCTCGCTGTGTTTACTACCGACTGAATCCGTGAGCGCTGGTGACCAATCACCATTTTCCTTACAACACGTAAAACTGTTATCAAACGCCTTTTAAGGCGGGATTTAGCACTAAGCGGCTCTAGGTTTGGACTGCAGAAAAGAGACTTTGTGCTGCAGCCAATCGAGAGCCGCTGTGGTGGAGGTGAGCGGGTTTTCCGCCTAATTGTGCCAATCACAGTCGCGGCTCTCTGAGGTCTGCGCGAGCTACGGGGCGAGCCCGCCGGGACGGTGTCCCACCATTGGCTGGACCCGAAGAATTTCTCCGCTCTCGCGGCGGCGCGCCCTTCCGTGACCCCCGGCTCTCTCTCCGCAGTGAGTGCTCTTCCCGGAGCTCACACACACACACACGCAGCGGTCCAGAGGTTGACTTCCCATCTTGTAGACTTGGGGAAAAATAAAATAACATTCCAAGAGTCTGTGTGGGTTGAATGAAGTCAAATCCAGGCTAAAAACGCTGCATACCAAAAATTCTGTCCGACATCAGTTGGGTGCGGTGCGGCCCCACGTCCAGTCCCGGCGGCGGCGTCTCCTAGTGCGGGCGCCCGAGGAGTCCGGCAGGGGTCCCGGGCCCGACTCGCCCTTCGCGCTGCCGTACTCAGTGCTCTAGGTCGCATCAGCCTGCCGCCGCCAGAACCCACGTGGAAGGCTCGCGGGTGTACGTGAGACGCTGTCAGAAAAGAGCAGGCTCCGGGGCGGATCCCGAGCTCCCAGGTGCACGCTCGGATGGAGAACCGAGCAGCCTCCCGGAGGCACCGGGCCCTGGGCTGGAAGGAAGCCTTCCTTCTCGGTTAAAGAGGAGACCAGCGAGCCCGTGAGGGGCCTTCCGGCGGGAGCTGTCCAGGAGCTCTGCGTGGCTCCGGAGACCAAGGCAGGCAGGGGATCGCCGCTGGTTTTTTGGGGTGGGGGTAGGGAGAGATCTAAAATGGAACACCCCACTTCTTCAGAACTTAATACCCAAATATCATTGCAGCCGATCCATCCATTCCGACGTTACAGGTTGGAAAAGTTGCCCTTTGGATTTATTTCTTTAAGGCCTCAATGAAATCTGATGGTAAATTCTGTTCAGATTACCTGACATTTTATAGCCCTTACACATATTTAACTGCAGATCCGCGGTAAAACTGTATATATGGAATTCTGACGATAATCTAGGCAATGTGAGAGTTCCTTTCATATACATGATCCTTACAAAAATGTTGTGAGCTAGGTATCTTAGATTTACAAACTGGGGAAAAGTTTAAAAGATTTATATATTCATTACTTACGAAAGTGTGAAAAGGCCCCTTCCTATATTGTTGGAGGGAATATCATTGATGCTGTCTTTGAAGATAACTCAGTAGTATCTCTCAAAATTTTAAGTATGCATTCATTCCCTTTTAGCTGGCACTTTTTTCTAGAAATGATTCTGAAATACACAAAGTTGGAAATATATATAAGAGGTTTTTGATTACAAATTTGTTAGTAGAAGAAAAAAAGGAAACAATCTGAATGTGCATCTACAGAGGATTACAAAAAATTGATGTGTATATATTACTGTTCCTTTATCTCTGATCCCAATACATATAAAACAAAATTAATAAAAACCTGCATGTGGAGGTACAGGAAAGCTTGTAAATGTATGGCTAAGTATCAAAGGATACTATGAAACTGTTCACAGTAGTTACTTAAGTAAATGGAGTAGGTGATAAGGAAATGTTTTAAGAGGGCCTTCTTAATACTTAATACTTAATACATTATACTTAATACTTAATACTTAATACATTAATACTTATGTGTTAATTTAACTTTTATGATAAGCTTTATTATTTTAATAGCACTTATGAAAACCAGGAGTTTTAGTTATGGTTTTTAAATCATTGACAACATTCTTCCTAAATTAAGATGTAAATTTCCCAATAAAAGTATCAATAAGATTGCTTTTGAAACTAGACATTTGATTCTAAGACTTGCAAGGGAAGATAATATTGCAAGATTAGCCAGGAAAAGTCTGGAAAACAATTACAAGGCAGCCATAGCCCTAACAATTACTAATGTAGTTCATAATGCTTTATTGTGTAAGAAAAAAATTTGGAGAGAGGATTTGGGGAAGATGGCAGAGAAGGGAGCACCAAGAATCTGTCTTCTCACCCAGACAATAATTGCACTGGCAGAATCTGACTGGTGCAACTGTTTTGGAACTAAAGTCTATTGAAGGCTTGCAACCTCTAGAGGTAGGCTTGGATCGTAAATTGCAGTAAATTTTGGTCAGTTTTAGCTCTTAGCACAGTAGAAGCTACCCATCCCTCACTCCTCAGCCACGTGGCAGGCAGCTGTGGACTGGTTCCTGGAGCCCCTTCTACCAGCTTATGGGGGCCAGGATGGGCAAAAATGGACTCTGTCCTCCAAATATATTTGGGATTGCTGACTGCTGCTTTTGATTACATAGGTGCAGATGAAGAGACAGGCACCTGTTGTTGCCCCATAACCCCCCCCTCTTCCCCCATTGTTGCAAGTCTTTTCTCCTCCAGCAGAAGCAAATTAGGATTTGAAGCAAAAACTGACAGAATTGGAGGGAGAAACAGTTTTACCATAGTAGTTGGAGACTACAATATCCCATTCTCAATAATGGAGAGAACAACCAGACAGAAGTCAAGAAATAGAGGAATTAACACAATGAACCAACCAGATCTAATAGACATGTTCAGAACACTGTACTCAACAAAAACAGCACACATTCTTCTCAAGTGCACTTGGGACATTTTCCAGGGTAGACTGTATGTTAGGCTACCAGACAAGTCTCAGTAAATTTTAAAAGATATATATTATACAAAGTATCTTCTCTGACCACAATGAGATGATGTTAGAGATCAATAACAAGTAAAACTGAAAATTTTTAAATTTTGTGGAAATTAAACAATGTACTCTTAAGTAACCAATGGATCAAATTAGAAATTGCAAAGGAAATTAGAAAATACTTAAACGTGAATGAAAATGAAAACAGATCAAAACCTTTGGGACACAGCAAAAACAGTGCGAAGAGGAAAATTTATAGCTAAAAATGCTTACATTAAAAAACAAGGGGGGTGGGGCGCCTGGGTGGCGCAGTCGGTTAAGCGTCCGACTTCAGCCAGGTCACGATCTCGCGGTCCGTGAGTTCGAGCCCCGCGTCAGGCTCTGGGCTGATGGCTCAGAGCCTGGAGCCTGTTTCCGATTCTGTGTCTCCCTCTCTCTCTGCCCCTCCCCCGTTCATGCTCTGTCTCTCTCTGTCCCAAAAATAAATAAACGTTGAAAAAAAAAAAAAAAAACAAGGGGCACCTGGGTGGCTCAGTCGGTTAAGCATCCGACTTCGGCTCAGGTCATGATCTCACAGTTTGTGGGTTCGAGCCCCATGTCAGGCTCTGTGCTGACAGCTCAGAGCCTGTAGCCTGCTTCAGGTTCTGTGTCTCCCCCTGTCTCTGCTCCTCCCCTGCTCATGCTCTGTCTCTCTGTCTCTCAAAAAAATAAACGTTAAAAAAACCAAAGATTTCAAATTAACAAACTAACTTTAGAACTTAATAACTAGAAAGAATAAATTCAAAACTGCTGAAGGATAAAACTAATAAAAGGGTAGAGCAGAGATAAATGAAACAGAGAATAGAAAACAATAGGGAAATTAACAAAACCAAAAATTGGTTCTTTGAAAAGATCAACAAAATTGACAAACTTTCAGCTACGTGAATTAACAAAAAAGTTAAGACTAAAATTGCTGAAATCAGAAATGAAAATGACATCACATTACTAATTCTGCAGAAATAATAAGGATTATAAGAGACTACTGTGAACAATTCTATGCCAACAAATTAGGTAACCTAGATGAAATGGACAAATTCCTGGAGATACAAAACCTACACTGAATCACAAAGAAACACTAAATCACAAAGAAATAGAAAAATCTGAAGAGACCTTTAACTAGCAAGAAGATTAAATCAGTAATCAGAAATCTGCCAAATAAAATCCCGGACCTGATGACTTCACTGGTGAATTCTACCAAACATTTAAAGATTTAAATCTTTCTCAATCTTGCCCAAAAAATTGGAGAAGAGGAAATACTTTCTAACTTCCTAACAATTCCTACACTTCATTCTTCATTCTTCTTTTCTTTCTGTATCATTTTGCTGATACCAAAGACAGACAAAGGAACTATAGGAAAAGAAAACTACAGATCCATATCCCTTATGAAGATTGATGAAAATATTCTTAACAAAATACTAGCAAGGGGCACCTGAGTGGCTTAGTCGGTTAAGCATTCGACTTTGGCTCAGGTCATGATCTCACGGTTCATGACTTCAAGCTGGGCTCTGTGCTGACAGTGTAGAGCCTGCTTTGGATCCTTGTCTCTCTCTCTCTCTCTCTCTCTCTCTCTCTCTCTCTCTCTCTCTGTCTCTGTCCTTCCCTTGTGTGCCCATGCATTCTCTCTCTCTCTCTCAAAAATAAACAAACATTTAATAAGAAAAAAACTTAAAATACTAGCAAACTGCATTCAGCAGCATATCAAAAGGATTATATGCCGTGACAAGTAGGATTTATTCCTGGAAGCAAGTATAGTTCAATATACAAATATTAATCTATATAATACACCACTTTGAAAGGAAGGGAAAAAACCCACCTGGTCATTTCAACTGATGCAGACAAAATATTTGACAAAATTCAACACGCTTTCAAAAACACCAAAAAAACTAGGAATAGAAGGAAACTACCTCAACATAATGAAAACCCACAGCAAACACACTCAATAGTGAAAGAATTACTCTTTCCTCTTAAGATCAGGAATAAGATAAGGATACCCACTTTCACAACTTCTATTCTTATTTTTGTTTAATTTTTAAAATTTTTATTTAATTTTTGAGAGGGAGACAGAGCAGGAGGGGGGGAGGGGCCGAGAGAAGGGAGACACAGAATCTGAAGCGGGCTCCAGGCTCTGAGCTGCAAGCATAGAGCTGGATGTGGGGCTCAAACCCACAAACTGCAGGATCATGACCTGAGCCAAAACTGGCTGCTCAATCAACTGAGCCACCCAGGCGCCCCTCACAACTTCTTTCCAACATAATAGTAGAATTTCCAGCTAGAGCAATTAGGAAAGGAAGGAAGGAAGGAAGGAAGGAAGGAAGGAAGGAAGGAAGGAAGGAAGGAAAGAAAAGGCGTCCAAATTGGAAAGGAAGAGGTATTATCTCTCCATTCCCACATGATAGGATCTTATATGCAAAAAATCCTAAGTATTCCACACAAACAAAAAAACCTGTTAGAGCTAATAAATGAATTCAGCAAAATACCAGGGTACAAAGTCAGCATGCAAAAATCAGTTGCATTTTTGTACATTAACAATGAACAATCTCCAAAGGAAATTGTGAAAACAATTCCATTTACAATAACATCTAAACATTAAATACTTTCAAATTAACCAAGGAATGGAACGACTTGTACAATGAAAATGACAAAACATTACTGAAAGAAATTAAAGAAGACATAAATAGAAACCCATTCCATGTTCATGGATTGGAAGACAATATTGATAAGATGTCAACACCACCCACAGCAATGCACAGATTCGATGAAATCACTATCAGAATTCCTAATGATATTGTTTTGCAGAAATAGAAAAACCCATCCTAAAAATAATATGGAGTCTCAAGGGACCCCACACAGCCAAACTATCTTGCAAAAGAAGAACAAAGATGGAGAACTCACGTTTCCTGATTTTAAAACTTACTATAAAGCCACAGTAATCAAAACAGTGTGGTACTAGCATAAAGACAAATGTGTAGACAAACGGAATGGAATAGAAAGCCCAGAAAAACCCCATACATATATGGTCAAATGATTTCTAACAAGAATCTCAAGAGCATTCAATGGGGAAAGGACAGTCTTTTCAATAAATGGTGCTTGGAAAACTGAATATCCATATGCCAAATAATGATTTGGGCCCTTAACACCATATACAAAAATTAACTCAAAATTGATCAAAGACCTAAATGTAACACCTAAAACTACAAAACTATTAATAGAAAACATAGGAATAGGACAAAATCTTCATGACATTGGATTTGGCAACAATAAAAGGAAAAATAGACAAACTGGACTTGGAGAAAATTAAGAAATGTTCATCAGATACAATATCAACAGAATAAACAGGCAGCCCACAGAATAGGAGAAAATATTTGCAAATCAGATATCTGATAAAGGACTAATATCCAGAATATAAAGAACTAAAAACAACCAGGGTGCCTGAGTGGTTCAGTTGGTTAAGCATCCAACTTCAGCCTAGGTAATGATCTCACAGTTCATGTGTTCAAGACCCACGTCTGGCTCTGTGCTGACAGCTCAGAGCCTGGAGCCTGCTTCAGATTCTGTGTCTCCCTCTCTCTCTGCCTCCCCCAGTTCCTGCTCTCTCTCTCTCTCTCTCTCTCTCAAAAATAAATAAACGGTAAAAATTTTTTTTAAAATAATCTATAAAAGAAGAAAACATGGAACGTGTCTATAAAAAAAAAACCTGTTATAAAGACACAAATAGGTTAAGAAAATGGATAGAAAAAACTAAATCCTGCAAACACCTCTCATAAGAAAGCTGGAGTGACTATGGGAATGCAAGCTGGTGCAGCCACTCTGGAAAACAGTATGGAGGTTCCTCAAAAAACTAAAAATAGAACTACCCTACGATCCAGCAATTGCACTACTAGGCATTTACCCACGGGATACAGGTGTGCTGTTTTGAAGGGACACATGCACCCCCATGTTTATAGCAGCACTATCTACAATAGCCAAAGTATGGAAAGAGCCCAAATGTCCATCGATGGATGAATGGATAAAGAAGATGTGGTATATATATATATATATATATATATATATATATATATATATATACACACACACACACACACAATGGAGTGTTACTCGGCAATCAAAAACAATGAAATCTTGCCATTTGCAACTAGGTGGATGGAACTGGACGCTATTATGCTAAGTGAAATTAGTCAGTCAGAGAAAGACAAAAATCATATGACTTCACTCATATGAAGACTTTAAGAGACAAAACAGATGAACATAAGGGAAGGGAAGCAAAAATAATATAAAAACAGTGAGGGGGACAAAACAGAAGAGACTCATAAATATGGAGAACAAACTGAGGGTTACAGGAGGGGTTGTGGGAGGGGGGATGGGCTAAATGGGTAAGGGGCACTAAGGAATCTACTCCTGAAATCGTTGCACTATATGCTAACTAATTTGGATGTAAATTTTAAAAAATAAAATTAAAAAAAAAGAAAGGTGGAGTGACTATATTAATGTCAGCTGAAGTGGACTTCGGGACAAGATATCAAATAAAGAAGGACAGGTTGAATGGTAAAAGGGTTAACACATTGAGAAGTAACAGGACTGAATGAATATGATCCTAGTAACAAAGCTTCATAACGAAGGCAATATGACAGAACTAAAAAGAGAAGTTCCAAAGACTTTTAACAGTATCCACCCTTGAGTTGCTTTTCTTTCCATTTTTGTGTTCCTCCTAGGAAGTTAAGTCCTAAGGGCAAGGATCATATGTTTTCATTGTTCTCTCCCAAAGTGCCTTGGATAGTATTAGAAGACAGAATGAAGATTTTAAAAGATCTGAAAAATGTTTGGAGCAAAATTTGACCATGTGTATTAAGAATCTTTTGGGGGGGAGTCTGAGTGGCTCAGTCAGTTGAGTTTCCAACTTCGGCTCAGGTCATGATCTCATGATTTATGAAGTAGAGCCCCGCGTTGAGGCCTGTGCTGACAGCTCAGAGCCTGGAGCCTGCTTCGGATTCTGTGCCTCCCTAGCTCTCTTCCCCTCCCCTACTCATGCTCTGCCTCTCTCTCAAAAATAAATAAACATTAAAAAAAAAAATTTTAAGCTTTTTCCAATGCTCATGCTTTTGGATCAATTAATTCAAATCCTATGACTCCATACAAAGGAAGTCATCCAAAAAGCAGATAATTTTATGCTTTAAAAGTTCAACACCTGAAATTAACATAACATTTTATGTCAACTACTTCAATTAAGAAAGTTTAAAAAGAAAAAAATGTTTAAATAAAAAGTTAAACCCCATGGGAATTGAAAATAATGTTTATTCTTTGTTCATTACATGCAAAGCCATAATAAGGCTTCTTTACCATAGTAAAAAAAAATTAAAAGTTCACTGAAATGAAATGGGAATAGTGTAAATGTTCAACTAGAGGTAAACTCTGTGACAGCATTCAATGGATTATCATGTGTTTTTGAGAAAATACATCCAAGATAATGTTATAAAAATTTTTAAAGGAGGATACAGAATTGAATACAATGCCAATCATATATGTATACATATACACAGAGAAAAATCTAGAAAGAAATAAATCAGAATGTTAATAATGCTTGCCTTTATGTGGGGAAGGGATCGTGAGTTACTATAATTGCATTCTTTGTATTTCCCCCCAATATTGTACATCACATATGTATTAGTTTAATAATTTAAAAAATATATAATATGTTGAGAAAATTTGAAACAGACTGATTTTAACACGATTAAATTTAACAAGCCTTCATACAAAGCTCTGAATTGCTGTTTTTAAAAATTGCAGGTTTGGGGGCGCCTGGGTAGTTCAGTCGGTTGAGCATCCAACTCTTGATTTTGGCTTAGTTCATGATCCCGGGATTCTGGGATCGAGCTCCGTGTCGGGCTCTTCACTGAGCGTGGAGTCTGCTTGAGATTCTCTCTCTTTCTTCCTCTACCTGTCTCACCAACTTTCATGCATTCTCTCTCTCTCTCTCTCTCTCTCTCTCTCTCTCTCTCTCTCTCTAAAATAAAATAAAATATTAAAAAATTGCAGGTATGATGGGACTTAGCAGAAGTAAAGTCAAGAATTTTTGGTTTATTTTCAACTCCAAATAAGTTTACTGAACAGTTTAAGATGCTTAGAGTCTTTTTTTTTTAATGCTTATTTATTTTCAAGAGAGTGAGAGAGAGTGTGTGAGTGGGGGAGGGCAGAGAGAGAGGGAGACATAGAATCCGAAGCAGGCTCCAGGCTCTAAGCTGCCAGCACAGAGCCCAACGTGGGGCTTGAACTCATGGAGTGTGAGATCATGACCTCAGCTGCAGTCGGACGCCTAACTGACTGAGCTACCCAGGCTCCCCGAAGATGCTTAGAATAAATGCACATGTTGGTTTCATTAGGAGAGGCATGGCATGCATCCTAAGGGAAGTGATGGATCCTTTCTGTGCTACCCAGCCCAGAACTGGACTATTCATCCATGTGGGGTCCCACAGTGTATGAGGGATCCGGATGTATTGGCATGTGTCCAGCAGTGGCTACTAGAAGCTTTCGGTGTGACATAGCTGAGGGGCTGGAGGGAATTGCTGAGGAAAAAAAAGCAGATAAATGGAAAGCGTGGTCAGAGTATTCAAGCGTCTGAAGGGCTCAGGGCAGAGAAGTTGGTCGTGTTCTGTGTGGCCCGAGAGCAGAAATAGAATAACGGGGGGAGCTACAGAAGTTAGATTCAGCTTCATGTGAGGAAAAACCTGTCCTAGGTGAATTCTGCCTCGTAAGGAATGAGTGATCCACGTCTACAGAATACAAAGTCTGCATCAGGGATATAATGGAAGGGAAAGGAAGTACAGAATGGTGAACAGGAGAGTGAGACTTACAGAAAAAGAGGGAAAGGAAGGAAAAAGAGAGGCAGAGGTGGAAGGAAGGAAGAGAAAAGGTGAGGCAGAAGAGACAATTTGGGGAGTAGGTGGTGAGTTGCCGCAAGCATTCTTTCAGGTCTTCATTAGCCATATCCCAGACCGCCAGCAGATGGAGACATTACTCAAGGAAAAGAGGACTCTAACTCCCTCCAACACCAACCCCTAACCCTATCCTTTCCTTATTCTCTAAATATGCATTCCCTCTCCTGAAAAATGATGTGAAGAGAGAATTCCAGAAGTCTCTGAATTTCCAAACTAAGCTTGTAGACAAGCATTTTATGGTAAATGTAGCCTATGATTCTAATTTAGAAGAGGTCTTTGTAGCTTTTTGCATTTTGGTCACTGCCTGAGTAGGGCTCCCTCCATCTTGCCTGATCCAAGTTATGTACATATATATTTGTACATATATGGTGCACACGTGTTTTGAATCATTGTTAAATAATTAAACAACATAGGGGTATACTACAGCCCCCTTCCAATCACCCTTCCATTGGCACTTTGTGTCCCAAAATAGAACTCTGTCGCTTTGAATTCTTAACTGTGGTAATTCTGGGAGTCTTTGCTCTCAAACCATGTGTGCTTTCTTCATTCTTCCAGCTAGAAAGCAGTCAATTCAGAGGACTTTCGCAGACTTGGTCTCACTAGTAAAGATGTACCTAAAAGGGAAACAGTTTTTTTCAACAGCGCTTCCCAACTTTGAAGTGCACACTAATTACCCAGGGATCTTGTTAAAGTGCAGATTCTGATTCAGAAGATTTTTTTTAACGTTTATTTATTATTGAGAGACAGAGAGACACAGCGCGCGAGCAGGGGAGACACAGAGAGAGAGGGAGACACAGACTACGAAGCAGGCTCCAGGCTCTGAGCTGTCAGCACAGAGCCCGATGCAGGGCTCGAACTCACGAACTGTGAGATCATGCCCTGAGCCAAAATCAGTCGTTCAACCAACTGAGCCACCCAGGTGCCCCTGATTCAGATCTGGTAGGGCTAGAGATTCTGCACTGCTAATGAGGTCCCAGATAACATTGATGCTACTGGCCCAAGGACCACACTTTGAGTAGCAAGGCTATACATAGGTCCTTTTATCAGGAGGGGTCAGGACACCTCTCAAGAAATACAATTGATGATCCTGGGTGGCTCAATCGGTTAAGTCCGACTTCGGCACAGGTCATGATCTCACAGTTCGTGGGTTCAAACCCCACATTGGGCTCTGTGCTGACAGCTTGTAGCCTGGAGCCTGCTTCAGATTCTGTGTCTGCCTCTCTCTCTGCCCCCTCTCTGACTCATGCTCTGTTTTTGTCTCTCTCTCTCTCTCTCTCTCTCTCTCTCTCTCTCTCTCAAAAATAAACAAACATTTAAAAAATACAATTAACTCTTTGTAGCCATGCTGTCTTCTTTGTCACCCCTTAACTTTGACTTAACTGTTCATATTTTCATTCAACTGATCAACATTTACAGAGAATCTGTAAAAATCACCAGTTAATTTTAAGCAACATTAGCAATCATCGTTGAGCTTCAGTACCAAGGTCCCTAGGGTTAGTGACGGTTTGGATTCATTCCTTGCTATGTCACTCATTCATTCAACAGTTATTGAGGGTCTACTGTGCCAGGCACTGCTCCAGCAGCTGGAAACGCAGTGGTAAACATAAATCTGTTTATTGTTTAACCCCCAACTTGTTTATTGTTAGCCTCAAATAAGTCTGTCTCCAGTAGGCTAGAGAGGCAAATAATTAGGCATTTAAGCTCCTTTCTCTCCCTTTTTCCTTTTCTTTTCCTAAATGACTCAATCCAAAAGCCAGTGGGGTCACGCAAGGTAGCTTTCCACCCAGAAGGAAGGGGAGCTTGCAGTGAGAAGGTTATCCATGTGAAAGTGTGGCCTGGTACCAACTGAGCCCAAGCAGGGCGAGAAGGGCATCTGGGCAGAGGGACAACCTGGTGAGGGTTGTCAGAGCCTAAGCAGAGAAAGGAGGGCACCTATAATGGTTAATTTCATGTGTCAACTTGACTGGCTTCTAGGTGCCCAGATTAAGCATTATTTCTGTGTGTGTTTATGAGGGTATTTCTGGATGAGATTAACACTTTAATTTAATTAGTGGATTCAATAAAGTAGCTTGCACTCCCCAATGTACATGAGCATCATCTAATTCCTTGAGGTTCTGAATAGATCAAAAGGTGGAGGAAGGAGTTTGCCCATTTTTTTTTTCTTGCCTCCTCTGTAAGCAGGGACATCTCATCTTTGGTCATTGGACTTGGAGTTACAACATTGTCTTCCCTAGTTCTCAGGCGTTCAGACTTACACCATCAGCTTTCCTGCCAGCTTACAGATGGCAAATTGTGGAACTTCTCAGCTTTCATAATTGTGTGAGCCAATTACTCATAATAATAAACCTCTCTCTCTCTCTCTCTCTCTCTCTCTCTCTAAATATATAGATAGATACAGATCTCCTACTGATTCTGTTTCTCTGGAGAACCCTGAACTAATACAGCATCCACATAGGCACTAAGGCTTGGTTTAAGGTGTTGGAGCCTGAATGGGGTAATAGGCCTCCATGTCAGGTGACGGTAGTGGTGGTAGTGATAGGAGATATACTACAGGAGGTGCTGATCAAAGAATTAATATATTAAGGCTAGTGGGAACCAGGTTTCTCACTGCCAGGGAAGGAAGTTACAAATATGGGAGGAAGGAAAATCAGAATAAACCCTGAGGTGCTGAATTGGAATTAGAGGTCAGTATGATCTGATGGCTTTCAATATATATGGATTTAGAAATTCTAAATTTTAGAAATAAATCACTTTTAGTTGTAAAAGTGTGTTTACTTACATCTATTCCCTAATTCAGTTCATTGAGGCCTGGGAGCAGTGACATCCCCAAAGCAGTCCATACCTGCTACATAGATCTTGGTTTCTAAATACCATTCCCTACCAAGAGAAACCAGAACTCTTTGGAAAAATGAGTGATTCCAGGGCTGGGGCAGGGAAACTACAAGATAAGCTGAAATATCTTGTGCCAGAAAGGAAGGACATGTTCAAAAAAAATGATGTGGACATGTTACGAGAACACAGAAACTGGCCTAATGGGGTTCCCATTGGCCCAATCTGATATAATTTGAACCTGAAAATAAATGATAGTAGCAGATTCTAATCTAATGAATAAGATAGGAATCTACAAGTCCAGACTGATGCAAATAAATAAATGAATAAATTGGTAGTGTGATGCACAGGATTTTTACTTAGTTTCTAAATACCTGCCCACAAAATAAGGGGCAGGCACAAAGTGAAATTATAAAGGGAAAAGAATACCTTTATAGCAGAGAAACCTGTAAGCGGTTTAAGTGGTCAAAGTTACTATAACCAGTAATGAGACAAATCGAAATTGTGTGCCACTTAATAGAATACAGTGAGAAGAACAGCATCATATCTGTAATAATCCTGCCAAAGATGCATAACCTGGAACTAATCACTTGGAAACATTAGACAAATCCAGATTGAGGGGCATTCTACAAAATAACTTGTCTGTAATCTTTAAAATTTAAAGTTTATAGTCAGAGTGAGGGACTGTTCTGGGTTGAAGGAAACTAAAGGGCTATGGCAACTAAATGCAACCTGTGTTTTCCGACAGGTTCTTTCTGCTGCAAAAACTATTGGGACGATTAGTGACCTCGTCTGTGGAATCTTGAAAGAAAGCAACTTGGATAACAGACGAGACGACCTGACTTCTTGCCCTTCAAAAATGCCCTTCTTTGGGTCCACGCTTACAGGAGCTTCTTTGGCCCTTCGGCTCTGGTATTTCCTAGTCCCACACAAGCCTCAACGCGCAGGCAGAGCGCTGGTTCAGCAAAGAGGGCTGGTGCCTTTAGTGGGCAGAAGTCCCGCCTCTCCGGGGCGGGGCGAAGAGTGGGCGGGAACGGCGCCTCCGCATTCCCGGGGAGAGCGAGTAGGGGGCGGTGCTGGGGGGGAGGAGCCACGCCGGCTCCGCACGCGCGGGGCGGAGCGGGTGAGGCCGCGCCTCTTCCGTCCTGTTGCCCTGCTGTCGCATGTGGGGTGGCAAACACGGCCCGGGGGTGTTCGTGTAAACGCCTAACCTTGGCGACCGGACTGGCGAGATGGCGGCGGAGGTGTTGTCGAGTGCGAGGTGGCTGTACTGTGGGGAGCCCGACGACAGCCACAGAGCAGTACTGGGTAAAGACTGCGGCGCCGGAGCGGAGTTCCCCGTAGCTCTCTCCCCTTCCGTCTGGGTGCCTCTACAGTCCTCCCGCCCCTGTCGGGCCCCTTTCCCGGCTGGACCGAGACCCCCTTTAGTCTCCTCCACTACTTGGGACTTGGCCTGGGCTCCTCTGCCATCCCACCATCTTTCTGTCACCACTTCCTCTGGATGAGGATATCCCAGCCACCCTCTTCTCCAAAGCTGTACCTGTCGTCTCCTCCCCACTCACCTGCCCCATCTCCTCCTCTCTATTGGGCAGAAATTCCCCTTTCTCTTCTCTCTAGCTCTGGCCCAGGTCTCCTCAGCTCTGTTCCCCTAGTTATTCCCTTCTACCACAGCCCTTCCCCAGCACTGCCCTCACTTCTCCATCTCTTCCCAACTGGACCAGGACCTCCTTCAGCCCCCCTTTAGGTCAGGACCTGGGCTTCCTTACCATCCCCGTTCCTTCAGTCGCTCCCTCCCAAGGACAGTCCAGGTCCTCCCCAGCATACACTGTGGGTCCCTCTACTTCCATCTCATTCTCGGGCTGCAATCTTACAGTCCAGTTCTCCAATGGGAAGCTGCAGAATCCAGGCAACATGCGCTTTACCTTGTACAAGAGCAATGACTCCACAAACCCCAGGAAGAGAGGTCAGCGGATCCTGGTAAGTGCTACAGTGGCCAATTGGCTCCACTCTGCAGGCCTCTGGAGGCCTAGAGGCGCTTGAGTGCGGGTGGATGTGGGACAAAGCAGGAGGAGAAAGGGGTGGTGGTGGATAGCAAACGGGCGTTTGAAGAACTCCTGTGAGTCCCAGCAGGTCATGGGTGTGGGGACAGGCTCCATTCAGTTATGTACTTTTGGTGAAGTGATGGCCTTTCATTGATTTATTCATTTGACAAGCATTGGTTGAACACCCACATGGCCCTATGCTGTAAGCTGCAAGGGAAACAGCTAGGTAGGACCTGGCCCCACTCTGAGGGAGCTCATACTCTAGAGCACGGTTTTTCAACCTTGGCACCATTGACATTTGGATCCAGATAATTCTTTGTTGTTGGCCCACCCTGTGCATTGCAGGATATTCAACGGCTTCCCTGGTCTCTAACCACTAGATACCAGTAGCACCTTGTAGTTGTGGCAGTCAGAATATCAAACATTCCCAGATATCCCCGGAAGAGGATTTCCCCCGGTTGAGAACCACTGATGTAGAGAGATGAGAACTGGTTTTGAGTTCAGTAACTTCTACAAGCAGACAAGCTCAGAGCCTGGCGGAGGGAGAGTGAGCTCAGTCAGAGAAGTCTCTGCTTGCCAGAAGGCCTTCCCCGAGAGAAAGTGCATTGGAGCTGAGCTCTGAAGGGTAGAGGAGGGTTTGACAGCTGAGGTTTAGTATTCCAAGTGGAGAGGATGGCAAGGACAAACAGGGAAGCAGGAAAGCTTGACTGTGATTGAGGAATGAATCAGCTGTTTCCATAGTCCTGTGAATATATAAGGAATAGTCCTGGGAGAAATGGGCCAAGAAGCTCAGGAAGGGCTTGGACTTTGGACCCAGAGGTTGCTGGCAGAACCATTTTGTAGCATGTCTCTAAGCGCTGGGACCCCAGGACCTCTCTCCCGAGTCCTGTGGTGCAATTCCCCTGAGAACTTTTCAGACCACATAGAAGCCAGCACTGTCTGGGGCTTCCCTTTCAAAAGTCCTCTTGCCTTTCTCCTAGGAACACCCAGATTCACTTGGACGGTGGGACTAGATCATCTCCCAGAGGCTCTCTGCTTCTAATCCACTGGTTCTGGATTCTAAAGCTTTTGCAAATGTGGGAAAGGGAGACAAGATGCTTAATACCTTTCAATATTGGTTGTAGTGATGTTTTTTTCCCTTTACATTTTAGGCAGCTGAAACAGACAGACTTTCCTATGTGGGAAACAATTTTGGGACTGGAGCCCTCAAATGCAACACTCTGTGCAGGTAGGGATAGGGGAAGGGACAGCGGGAGGAGGAGGATAGTGGTGGTGAGCCTGGCACTACTGTGTTTGCTCTTTATTTTAGGGACAGTGGGGGAAATCTGGAGAGGTTTACCATGTCCCTTGTTCCCAGATCCAGAGGTCCTCACAGCAGCATGTGGACATGCCTGAGAAGGGAAAACGAGTTACATTTGTTGGATTTCCTAACAAGTCTCATTCATTTACAATTTTTTAGGGGTGCCTGGCTGGCTCAGTCAGTGGAGTGTATGACTTTTGATCTCGGGGTTGGGATTTTGAGCCCCACATTGAATATAGAGATTACTTTAAAATAAAATCTTAGGGGTGCTTGGGTGGCTCAGTTGGTTAAGTGTCCAACTCTTAATTTTGGCTCAGGTCATGATCTTGAGGTTCAGGGGATCGAGCCTCACATTGGGCTCTGGGCTGACAGTGCAGAGCCTGCCTGGGATTCTCTCTCTCCCTCTCTCTGCCCCTCCCTAACTGCCCCCCCAACCCTGGCCAGACTAAATAAATAAACATTTTTTTAAAATAAAATAAAATCTTAAAAATAATAATTAAAAAAATTGAGATATAATACAACATATTAGTTTTGGTATATAGCATAATGATTAGATATTTGTATATATTGCACAATGGTCACCACAGTAAGTATAGTAAGTATAGTCATCCATTACCACACATAGTTAGAATTTTTTTCTTATGATCAGAACTTTTAAGATTTATTCTCAACTTTTAAATATGCAATATAGTATTATTAGCTACAGTCACCATGCTGTACATTACATTCCCGGGGCTTATTTATTTTGTAACTGAAAGTACCTTTTGACCACCTCATTAATTTGCAGTATCCTTTATAATTGTCTTGTTTCCAAAAGGCTGCCGTCTCCACTTATTTGGAATATGTGATCAATAGGCCAAAGCTTGCCAGAAATTTTTCCTGGAACTAACTCCAAGAAAAGCATTTGGTAGTGTCAAAGACTCCAGGGTTTCTATCCAGCTGTACTACTGATCAACTGACTTTGGACAGCTCTGTCCTTCACTGACCCCCGCTCTCTCCCCGGGTGCAATGAAGATTGTTCACCCGAACAGACTGTAACCGTCAGGCGCTGGCATAACACAGGCAGTGTTCCTCTGATAGTGTCCAACCGTGAAGCACAAAAAAGGCCTTTTCAAAGCCCCCATCAAACCACCCTGCTAGAGGTCAGATTAATGTGTATGTACTTAAAACCATTAACACCACATCATGCCCTTACAAAGATTCTCTAGTTCAGATTGGTCTTCTCCGCATAATTACCAAGGTTTTACTTGTCTTTGCCTCCATAAAATTTATGTGTGCAGCAAATTCTAGTGTAATTCTAGATTTTTATATCTCCAAATAGTTTCCCACTACAGCAATGAGCACAAGTGTGATTGGCTACCAGAATCACCTGGTAGCATTTTTTTTTCCTTCCAGAACCACCTCTTGAATTCCCTCCTTCCTTCGCTCCTTTCCCTCTCATGCTAAGAATTGCTGCTCTTGGGGATCATGGTTACTCAGCAACAAGTGATGTGTTCCTCAAGTGCATTGGGGCAGAAAGACCCTTGAGTACTTTTAAGCAGGAAAAAGGAAGTTGTATAAACAATACCTTTTGCATAATCCATTACCACTGGTATTACTCCTTCTTTATTCAGGCACTTTGTGGGAGTCCTGAACAAGACCTCCGGCCAGATGGAGGTGTATGATGCTGAATTGTTCAACATGCAGCCACTGTTTTCAGGTAGGTCCCAGTCATGAAGGCTCACAAAAACACTGTATATTTTAGGTTTGCTGGACGAGTTAGTTGTCGATTTATAAAACATATTTTGTACTTATTTTTGAAAGGGTGCCTTTCTGCAAATACTTATTGATGACCTGCTATGTTCCAGGCACAAGTTAGGGGCTGGGGATGTAGCAAAACAGACACAGATCCTGTCCCTTCAGTGTTTACAGATTTGAGATCAGAAAATAATTTTAGTTAAAGTCAGATGAGCAATGATCAGAGCAGAATATTGGAGGGCATGTCCAATATTTTTTTTCATTCAAAGGCCTTTTTTAAAACTCTTAACTGTTCTGGTTGGAGTAGAGGTTTTAGGGTCTCTAGCAGGTGATGGGAGTTACTTATGGGTTGGACAGTAACTTTTCATTTTTATTTTTTTTTTATTTTGAGAGAGAGAACAAGGGAGAGGTAGAGAGAGAATCCCAAGTGGGCTCTGTGACAAACTGTGATATCATGACCTGAGCTGAAATCAGGAGTCAGATGCTTAACCGACTGAGCCACCCAGGTGCCCCTCTATGCTTTCTAATTTAGGCGGAGATCCATTTTTACCCTAATCCAGAGGGAGAACTTGTACTGTTTCTCTGCTTTGGCATCTCAGAATGCTCCAGACTGGAGTGGGATCTTCCAGAAGGTTGGAGGGTCAGACTCAAGGGGTTCCTGTTCTCTAAATCTTAAATACTGCGAACCATGGTGAGGAGGGTAGAGATGAGGAAGGATTGCTAGGGTCTTGGTGGATCTGCCAGATACCTTCAGAGACAGTGGTTCCAACTTCATTCCCGCAGAGCAGTGGTGCCAGTGCTTTCGAGAATCTGAGGGACCTGGACCTACCTCCTGGAAGCATACACAATATACAAGAATATGTATGAGATTTTGCATACAGTTGTAAAGGGCATTTGAGTCCTGAAACCCATCTGTGAATTTCAGGGATCCATAGTCTATAGGTTAAGAATTCCTTGCTTTGTGGGCACCTAGGTGGCTCAGTAGGTTAAGTGTCCAACTTTGGCTCAGGTCATGATCTCACAGTTCATGAGATTGAGCCCTGTATCGGGCTCTGTGCTGACAGTGCAGATCCTGCTTGAGATTCTCTCTTTCTCTGTCTCAAAAATAAACAAACAAACTTAAAAAAAAAAAAAAAAGAATTCCTTGCTTTGCAAACATATGTAACTGCATTTAGATTATCCTCCAAATGCTCTACCGACTTCCCAAGAGGCAAAGGAAATTGTTCATTAATTTGCTGATTAAACAAATTTTTGTTTTTACATGTAAAAAAATGTAAATAATGGTTTATTTGGGACAGTGTATATATGTATAGATATATATAAACACACACATAATATATATTATATATATAAATATATACACATACACACGTATGTATGTGTATACACATACATGCACACACATGCAACATTTATTAAGTGCCTATGTGCTAGGCACTGTTCTAAGCACTTTCAGTGCACTACATCATTTACTTCACATAACCCTCTGGTTGTTTTATCAATGACAAAACTGGCACAGAAGTGAACCAACTTGGCAGGGACACAATGCTGCTATCTATGTCTATATAAAGTACCATATCATGTCGTGTATGTATATATGACCTGGGATTGAGACTCGGGCAAGGTCACTCTAGAGCTTATGCTCCTGTGTCCACTAGATTATACTGCCCCTTATATATAAATACTTTATGGGAGATTTGAGAGCTTTATGTAAGTAATACATACCTCACATTTATGGTTACCTACTTTTAGGTCTTTTATAAGGAGGGCAAAACTATTTACTGGAAAGAACCAAGGACTTAGTTTCTAATCCCATCTTGGCCACTGCCTGGTCAACAGACTTGGGGCAAATTATTTCATCTGGAGGCTTCATTTTTCCTTATTTGTAAAATGAACAGTTGGACCAGATGACCCCCTCATTTGACTTCTTAATTTATTCTCCAAATCCTCTGACTGTACTAAAGCCACAGACTAATTGTTTTCAGGATCCATTATATTATACTCTGGGAAATCTTGAAGTAAAGAAATCTGTTTTTCTGAGATTGGCTGTTAAAATAAATATTAAACACTATTATAATCTGTGGGCCTTACAGCTCACTTTTTTTTTCCTCTCTGTTTTTGTTTGTTTTGTGTTTTGATAGATGAATCAGTCGAGAGTGACTCGACACGAGAGAATGAGGCCAAAACTTTTAGAGAAAAGGTAAGTGTGACAGAACTGAGCTGTGGGACCCGAAATGCGTTCCTTCTAGGCCTTGCGTTTTCCCATCAGTATAATGAGCTGGCCGAACATAGGGCTGCTCCCAGCTCATTCAGTCTGTGGTTCTCTGGCCAGGCCACCTGCAGAGGCCTCCTTGGCCTCACAGAGCCATCCTTCCACGTGGGACAGCTATACGCTGCTCTGTGCCAGTGTGCGGAACTGGTTCTCTGGGCTGATATAGGTGTAGCATAATACGTGGTTTTGGATTTAATCCAAGTTTCAGAAAATACTGGTTGTAGCCTGGAAACTTGCTCATTAAAACAAAAGTAAACTTCAAGATTTTCAAGGTAGGCGGTTTCTGCAAAGCTCATCTCACCCCAGGATGGCAATTGATTGAATCTTCAGTACTGCCTGGAGCAGTGTTGAGAGCGGGTATGAGGCTGTCTTCAGGCTCAGAGGGAAAGAATGAGTGATTAGCAACATCTGCTCTGGGTACAGGGCTGGAAAACAGTAAGCTGTATGCCACAGATTTACCAATCCTAATTCTGGTCTTTTTACTTTACAAATGGAGACACTGTTGATTTGTAAATACCCCCTGACAGTTTATAAAGCAAGTACTTCAGATCTGTTAATACAAGAAGCCTGGGAGATAGATACATATGGTTCAGCCCAATTTGCAAGTGAGGTAATAATCATGGCTCAGAGAGGCCGAGGGTTTCCCCATAGTCACACAGGAATAGTAGTGTCCAACCTGTCCCTAGACAGACCACATTTGTCCCTGCACAGATGGATTCTTGCATTGAAGCCTTTGGAACCACCAAACAGAAGCGGGCTTTGAATTCTAGAAGAATGAACAGAGTTGGCAATGAATCTCTGAATTGTGCAGTAGCTAAAGCCGCAGAGAATATTATTGATGCAAAGGGTGTGACTGGTAAGCAGCTGGGACCTGGGTAAGAGTCTGCTCATAGAGACCACTTTCTCTTCTCTTGAGATCTTTTACCTGCCCCACAGATGGAAATAATGGGCATTCGGGCTGGATTCCTTCCTCTCACTGAGTGCTTTCCTGGGAACAGACTCTGGAAGTAGTAAGAAACATCTGCCCTTGGGGAGCTCCCAGCCAAGTAGAGGAGACAGGCACGGGAATGGATGTGTGTCTGCGTGTCCTTGGTGCCAGGGTTCCAGCTGGCAGGGTGCTCTGGGCACAGGGAGGTTTTGGGGAAAAAGACCAAGGTGATGCTGGTGCTGATTAACCCTTTGGAGACAGGGCTTCACTTTGGTGCCAGTGGACCTTTTTCTGTTCCTAAATTCGTCAGCAGCTTGAGTATTTAATTGTATTATTTAAAAATGTATTTATTGCTCAAATGCATTATAAGAACGTAAGAGAAGGTTTACATAAGAGCGGTTTTTCTATTAGAGTGGGATTTTAGTAATTTTGAGAAAATCTTTCCAAACCCTCTGATCATATAAATATTTTCCTATGTTTTCTTGCAGTACTTTCATAATTTTACTTTTTACATTTAAAGCTTAAGACTTATTTTGGCATATGGTAGAGACCTAATTTTATATTTTCTAAATGATTAACCAGCTGTCCCCAACTCCATCCTTTTCTTGTAGAAGATGATTTAGAAAGTCCTCCTTCTCACTTTAGCACATTCTGTGTTCTGTTCCATTGTCCATTCTGTTCCCGTGGCAGCATGAGGCTGTTTTGATTTCAGTAGCCTCATCATCCGGTTTATTTTCTGATAGGGCAAGTTCCTCCTACTCCTTCCTTTTATTTTTTGCAAACATTAGAGTAACATGCTTTTTCCCCAGGTGATCTTAATTATTTTGTCAAATTCCCTCAAAACGCAATTGAGATTAATATGGAGAGAATCATCATCTTTATAATATTATGTTTTCTTATCTAGGAACATAAAAATATGTCTCTCCATTTATTTGAAAGCATTAGTAAATTAAAAAAATATTTTTTTAATGTTTATTTTTGAGAGAGAGAAAAAGAGGCAGAGAGAAAGAGACACAAAATCTGAAGCACGCTCCAGGCTTTGAGCTGTCAGCACAGAGCCTGATGCAGGGCTCGAACTCACGAACTGTGACATCATGAGCTGAGCCGAAGTCGGACGCTTAACCGACTGAGCACTCAGGTGCCCCACATGAGGACATTTTTTAATGTTTTTGTTGAGTTTACTGTCAGCTATCAAAGGACGTCTAAAAAGAAAAATAATTCACCCGTTTCTCATCATTTTTCCAGACCAACTATTATAATTTTCCCGTATTCCTATCTGTCCACACCTATATGCATACTTCATTCTTAATGGTTATCCTTGTAGGCTAGTTCACAGTCTTATATTCTGGTTTTTTGTTTTTACTCACAATATGTGGGGAAGTTTTCTGGAGCCATTAAAGACTCTTTTGAATGTCCCTCACTTTTAGCTTCTCTTGTATTGTAAATATTTATTGGTACACCTGCCTTTCCCAACTATATTACAAGTCGCTTGAGGGGGACCACACCGTGTGCACCTTCTCCAGTGCCTGGTTAGGTTTGTGTCATGAGAGCTGGAGCTGTCAGCCTGATGGGGAGGTCAGGCCACATTGGCAGAAGCATTCCAATGAGGAGTTTTCCGGACCAGTTACGATCTTGAGGACATAAGTTATAGTGTATTGGAGAACCTGCAGCCAAATGGATGATACCGACACCATCTCTTCCTTTATTAAAAAGCTCTGGTCAGTGATGCCATCCGTGATGAAATGCAAGATGACTCCCTGTACCTTCCTCCCTGCCACGCTGATGCAGCCAAGCCTGAAGACGTGTATAAATTTGAAGACCGTATCCTTGTTGCAGTAGAAACGCTGCTTTATTTCCCAGGTTGGGACGTGTATACATGAGTGGGCAGACAGGCTCTCTGGTGTGTTGGTGGTCCCGTGATGCTCACGGAAGCTACATCCAGACCTTTGCGCTCGCTCCAGCGCTGTCGCTGGGTAGTCAGCTAGGCTTCCTCACTAGCTGTGGGACTGGCCCTCCACCCCTGAGATTCAAACCCATTCCTCAGCAAAGTGCTGAGGTCACTCTCTGTCAGTAGTCAGGATAAGACTTCTAAGTCAACTAGTGCCTTAAGTCTAAGACAGACTGATTTGTAAAAGGTAGGGTTGGAGCATAGAATTTCCCTACTTGTGCGTCTAGTCAGAGGGAAAATGCCTGCGGTAGCTCTGTGATAAGCCAGGGAGGCAGAAAAGCCCAGGCAGGGAATGGGCTCTGGGCTGGGAGTCTGAAGGACCGAGACCCTGCGCTCAGCCCCAGTGTATTATGTGATCTTCCCCCATCTGGGCCTCAGCTGTCCCATCTCTAAAACGAGGCCCCTCTGAGATGAGCTAGCCAGTTGGATATTGCCATTTTGGTCAGATTGTGTTCTTGACCTGTGACTAGTTCTCTCCCCTGCTGAGTATGAAGCTCTTCAAAGCCCATCTGAAGCTTTCAGGAATGTCTCATCAGAGGAGATCCTGAAGATGATTGAAGAGAACAGGTACCCCTCAACCCCCTGGGTGGATGGAGTGTCTGGGGCAGTGATGTCAGAACATGACAGTAGTCAGGTGAAGTGGACTTTTAGGGATGTCAGTCAGTGAGGGTGTATGTCTTTTCAGCATTGCAACGTGAACGAGCCAGTGTTTTCTTGAAAATGTTTGGGCCTTCAGGCTTCTTGTCCCAAGGCTGTGGGTGGCATTCAAGGGAGAGAGAGGTGGCCTCTGAGTACCTGGAGCCTGTGGCTGGACAGAAGGTGGTGGGGCCTTGGGGTCTGGGGCTTGGAACTAGAGCTGGCCCATGTCCCCAGTGTTATGCTGATAGTGATTGTCACCAGTGGGGTGGGGCCCGAGTGCGAGCCTGCGAGTAGGTGCCAGTGGAAGTGATGGTGTGCTGAGTGAGCATTTTAACTTAAAGTTAAATTTATGTATTTAAATACTGTATATTTTAAAGGGTGCCTGGATGGCTCAGTCGGTTAAGCGGCCAACACTTAATCTCGGCTCAAGTCATGATCTCACAGTTCATGAGTTCGAGCCCCAAATCAGGAGTACAGAGCCTGCTTGGGATGCTCTCTCTCTCTCTGTCCCTCCCCAACTCATGCCACATATGCTCGCCTCCTCTCTCTCTCAAAATAAATAAACTTAAAAAAAATATGGGGCGCCTGGGTGGCGCAGTCGGTTAAGCATCCGACTTCAGCCAGGTCACGATCTCGCGGTCTGTGAGTTCGGGCCCCGCGTCGGGCTCTGGGCTGATGGCTCGGAGCCTGGAGCCTGTTTCCGATTCTGTGTCTCCCTCTCTCTCTGCCCCTCCCCCGTTCATGCTCTGTCTCTCTCTGTCCCAAAAATAAATAAAAACGTTGAAAAAAATAAAAATAAAAAAAAAATAAAATAAAATAAATAAGTACTGTATATTTTAAATAATTCAGATTATCTCTCCACCCTCCTTGGGCCTTTAAAAGCAGCTTTTTTTTTTTTTTTTTTTTTTTGATGATAGTGGAATTTTTTTGCTCTTGAGTTTTTCCTTTTAATAATTTTATCTTGAGAAAATAAAAAATTACAAACCCTAGGTTGGTTCCCCGATTTTTTTAAGGGGAGGGAAGGGCAGAGAGAGAGAATGAGACTCCCAAGCAGGCTCTACACTTTCAGTGCAGAGCCTGATGCAGGGCTTGAACTCATGAGCCATGAGATATGACCTGAGCTGAAATCAAGAGTCAGAGGCTTAAACGATTGAGCCACCCGGTGCCCCAAGTTCCTTGAGTTTTGAAAGTGCTTTTTTTCTTTTTTTCCCCTCCAAAGATTCATTTCCAGAAAAGTTTATTACTGGTTCTTGGTTGTCTTAATGTAGTTGTGGTTCAGCAGCAGGTGCAGGAATGAGCTCTGGGCTGAGTTTGAAGAAATAAGTCCCTGAGCTCTGCCCAAGGTACGGTGTGATCTGTGTGATCTTCCCTCCGCTGAGCCTCAGTTTTCCTATCTGTAAAACGAGGCCACTTTCTTAAAGAGCTTCGTTATCTCTCTGAGTCCAGGATCCTCATAGTGGTAGAATAGTACGTAAAAATAATAGCTAACATAGATGGAGCTCTTACATGGGCCAAGTACTATTCTAGACACTTCACTTGCATTATCTCATTTAATGCACAGAAAGCCCCTACTCTGAGGCTGCTATCATTGCCTTAAATTTTTAGGTGGAGATGATGTACAGAGATGTATAGAAGATGTACAGAAACTTGCCCAGGCCACTGAATGGCAGAGAGGGGGTTCAAAACCAGGCATTTTAACTCAAGAGCCTGTGCTCCAGACCACTACCTCAGGATGGGGCAGACCACGGCCTGTGTGCCAAGTCTGGCCTGCTGTCTGTGAATAAAGTTTTATTGGTCATGAATGGCCATGGTCATTCATTTATGTATTATTAATGCCTGCTTTTGCAGTGGCAGCTTTGAGTAGATGGAACAGAGACCATATGGCCCACAAACCACAAATATTTACTGTCTAGTCCTTTACTGCTTTGGCACTGAACCATGCTCACTGTGTTATAAGGAGCGTTGATAGGACGGCCCTTCCTCGACTGTTGAATGTGTATCAGCTGTGAAGGATGCCTGCTGTTTTCATTGACAGCATGAATGGCTCCTGACAGAGCCGGTCTCATGCATGCCTCCATTGTCTCCTCCCCCGTTTTAGCCACTGCTCCTTTGTCATAGAAGCGTTGAAGTCTTTGCCATCTGATGAGGAGAGCCGAGACCGCCAGGCCCGATGCATATGGTTTCTGGACACGCTCATCAAATTTCGAGCACAAAAAGTGATTAAGCGGAAAAGTAAGTCCATGATAGACATTTTATTCTAGTTATTTCTAGCCTGTTACTTGTCTGTTAGACTAGCTGTAATGAGAGAAGAAAATGGATATGATTGTCTCGATCTTTATTTGTGACTGTGTAAAAGTGAGGTTCCTGTAGTCATGCCGGCAGACTGAAAGGACCGGCCCAGCTCTCTCCTCTTCTGAAAATGGGGATAGGCTGGGTTGTACCTTTGTTCAGAGCTGGCATCCACTACTTCTCGTCTGCATGGGGCAAAGTATAGTATCCAGTCAAATCATGAAAATTTTAAGGGACTGTTGGGCAAACGTGAGCTCTCTGGGGAGAAAAGCTGGCTTTGTTCATGTGATGGCTTATGGCAGGTTTACGTGTGTCCGCGTATTTCTGACTGACAAGGAAGAGAGTCCATTCCCGCTGGTAACACGTGTCACAAGTCTAGGGCCATGCTGGATGCCCCACATCCACCCAGTGCTGGAAACCCACCTGTGGTTTTAGGCACAAGGTGATGCCATCTTGTTACTGTGGTTGAGCTCCCAAGAGTCTGTAATAGTTTTCAGGATTTGCCTGCTTCTTATTTTCACATTTCAGTCTCTCCTCCTTTCCCTCTCCTTGGGCTTTCTCCACTATCTATTTTGCTTTGTAACATCTTATGAATTCTAGATCTTTAGGCCTCATTGGAGTCTGGTTTCCCTCCCTGTCTCTGCCCCATCACAAACGTCTCTCGGGCGTGTGCAGTTTTCATTGGGAAGTGGCTCTTCTGTTTCGTGGGCCCTGCTTCTCTTACCACATGGCTCCATTCATTGCAGTGGCCCAACCGCTGGCCAGCATCTCCTCATGGAGATGCTGTGGTGTGAGGGTTTGGAAACATGCTCAGACTCAGCTTTGTGTTGTAGGTGCCCTGGGACCTGGGGTCCCCCACATCATCAGCACCAAACTGCTGAAGCACTTCACCTGCTTGACCTACAACAACGGCAGGTCAGGGGGATTGGCTTCTGGGGCTCCTGCCTCTAAAGGAGAAAGCGGGCTGGGGAGGGCAGTGGGCGTGGGGACGAGCGCATGGGTTGGATCCCATGTCCACGGACACTGCTGAGGAGAGCACTCACTGCCCTTTGCAAGGGTCTTCCTCAAATCAGTTGAGGAAACGCTATGTATTACATGCTCTGTCCCCCTTGGAGAAGTTCACGTTAGAGGCTCTGGGAAGTCCTGCAGCTGGAGACTTCTTTCACTTCATACACTTCTCCAAGGAACCTTTCCTAATATCTCATAGAACCAATGTTCTATGGAAAGGCAGTGTTGCAGAAAAGGGCAGGCCAGTGCCCTTTGCATTTGGGACGGCTGTTTTCCCAGCCTCCCTGCTGAGCAGTGGGGACACGCTCAGAGGGTCTGTGTCCTTGAGAAGCCCTAACTGTGCCTGGGGAAAGTGTAGCTGCGGCCCACTCGGAGGGAACACTGGGATTGGCTCATCGCCCCACTGTGCATGAGGGCATGGGTACCTTGACCGGACAAGGAATGTTGCTCAGATTTCTTCTCCCCAAGGTGGGAGGACAATGAGTGTGCATGAGAACAGGCTTGGATGTTTTTATTCCGCTTCTGGAATAATCATCTTAGAGTTTAACGCTGTCTCTCCTTCACTGCCACTGATTTTGTAGCCTACGGAACTTAATTTCGGATTCGATGAAGGCGAAGGTCACCGCGTATGTAATCATACTGGCTTTGCACATAAGCGACTTCCAGATTGACCTGACACTGTTACAGAGGGACTTGAAGCTCAGCGAGAGAAGGTGAGCGCAACAGAGTAATAAGCTCCCTGTAGGGTGCTTAGTATTTCTAGTACTACTGGAAAGCAGGAAGCACCATCAAGGGACCTGGGGACATTTGATACGGGCCAGAGGACAGTTGTCAGCGAATGAGTGATTAAATGGATGCACAACCAAGACATTACCAAGTGCCTTGTCTATTCTACGCACAGTATTAAATCTGTCACGATCTCAGTGATTTTCCTAAAAACCAATGGGAGAACCTTCCGTTCAAAGAAGCCAGTGACTCCCAGCGTCACACGACCAAGAGGGGGGGAATAGTTAGGCTTCGAGCCTGAGCCTTCCCATAGCATTCTGTCCCTGTATAACCTAGCAGTCTCTGAATTGCTGTCACTGGGGAGAGGGGGTCTGTATGGTCCTGAGGGGTGGAGCCCAGGGGTGGAAGTTGTAAGAGAACCCAATTTCAGCCTAGCAAAAAGAATGTCCTCAGAGTCGGATTGAAGGGGCTGCCAGGCATGGTGGGGCCACCATTTGTCAGGGATATCACACTGGGGCTTCTATGACCCCACAGCCTTGCTGAGGAGCAGGGACAGGCTCGGAGGGTCCTGGGAGAGTTGGCAGAGTTGTGGTCTTGGGCCTTTTCCAGCCTTGCTAGGAAGGATTCGGACAAAGCAGGCAGAACTTTCTAGGATCCTGAACTGTGGGATATGCTGGCCTTTGGGTGATTTAAGAGCATCTGGTATCCAAGGCCCCCGATGGTGTTCCAAGAGAGCCAGCGAGAATACCCTTGTCTGGGCTCTTCTAGCAGTCCCTGGAGGGATTATCCTGAGGGCCGTCCACAAAAGGCATTCTATTAGGCATTGAGGTAGAAAATAAAAGAGAAACAAGATGCTCGGAGCCTGTAAAGTTCTAGCAAAATTCTAGCAAGTGCTCAATCCTGGTTATCAGAAGTAAACAAAGTTATTAATTGTGTCTAGATAACCTGGTTTTCCATCACCTATATGGATACTTGCTAATAGCAACACATTAAAATGAAATTGCCTTGGGGCGCCTGGCTGGCTCAGTGGAGTGTGTGTGCAGCTCTGGATCTCGGAGTTGTAAGTTTGAGCCCCACGTTGGGTGTAGGGGTTACTTAAAAATAAAAATCTTTTACAAATAAATAAGATACATTACATTACATTACCTTGTCTTTTTGATGGCTCTGGAGCAGATCTTGTCTGCTTCTCTGCTCTGCTCCTGGTGGCCGTTGGGGATTCTGTCTTCACGGGCCGGAGTGTGAATGCTGCTCCCCCTGCCAAGGGCAGACCTGCTGAGGACACTCCCTCCCTTTTGTTCTGTGTGTTTGCTCCTTAGGATGATGGAGATAGCGAGGGCCATGAGGCTGAAGATCTCTAAGAGAAGGGTGTCTCTGGCAGCTGGCGGGGAGGAGGATCACAAACTGGGCACTCTGTCCATCCCGCTGCCTCCAGCCCAGACCTCGGACCGCCAGTCAAAGCGGAGGAGGATCACCTAGAGGGTGCTTTCCAGATGGAGCATTTTGGCCACACGGAGCCACTACTTGTGTTCATTTCTATTTTTATTTTTAAAATGAGAAGGAAAAAGAAGCCTTGCTTTGGCGTGGGTACGAAGCCAGAAGCAGCATCTCAAGTCGTGCTTGTGTTCGGTGGAAACATAAAGTGATCACCATGTTGGACTTCACCTCTCCCCTCTGGTGTCGCTGTGATTATAAATGGCAGGCGGTTCCTGTGGGAGGGTGGGGCCTGGGGAAGTCCGAGCCAATAGATCTCACAGGCTGAACCCTAGGCCAGATCTAATGGATCAGTGTAAATAAAGAGGGCTGTGAAGAGAGCTGTGATGCCTAGTCTGGAAGGGCCACGCAGCCCAGCTGGGCTGGAAGAGGAGGCCTCCGGCTTTCCCAGTAGCTGTGGGTCACCTGTGTCGTGGGGTTGCCGAAGGGGGCCAGTTTAGTTTGAGGCTGCCGTAACAGAGGAGCCGGTCAGAGGAAGAGATTGACAATGCCGGTTACTCTGCCTGGCTCGGGCCCACAGAGGGCAGGGGTCAGCTCTGAAAGCACGTTTTTGAGAGAGATGAATCAAAGTGAAGTACGGAAAACAAATGGTTCTAGACCTCTTTAAAAAGAGGATTTGATGCATGGATAGAATGCTATAAAATTGTGAAAGGGCTGCACAGGTGGGAATCGGGAGATTGCCCCTGGCTCTGCTGAGTTCAAGAACACACGGCTGGGGGGCACCTGAGTGGCTCAGTCGGCCATCTGACTCTTGATCTGGGCTCAGATCAAGATGGTTTGTGGGATCGAGGCCCGCGATGGTATGGAGCCTGTTTGGGATTCTCTCTCTCAAAGTAAATAAATAAACATTTAAAAAAAAATGCACAGCTGGGGTTGCCAGCCGGGCATCAAGACACCACGTCTGCCCCAGACTGCTGCTTGGATTGCGGAGGCTGGTGACGACACTGCAATGCTGAGTCCAGCCACCAGTGCTTTCAGTCCCCACGTTTCCACCCTTTTACTTGTCAGCACTAACAGCCAGAAGATCAAGAAGCTGGCCTCCATCTTGCTTCCTTTTTCTGTGAGCATTTGACCCTTGAATAATCCAGGGTTAGGGGGCATCAACCCCTCACACAGTCAAAAATCCATGTGTAATTTTTTTTAAGTTTATTTTTGAGAGAGAGCGTGTGCACGAGCAGGAGAGGGGCAGAGAGGGAAGCAGAGAGCGAACTCCAAGCAGGCTCTACACTGTCGACACAGAGCCCGATGTGGGGCTCAGACCCACAAACTGTGAGATATGGCCTGAGCTGAAATCAAGAGGCAGATGCTTAACCAGCTGAACCACCCAAGTGCCTCCCATGTGTAATTTTTGACACCCCCAAAATTTGACTAATGGCCTACTCTTGACTGTAAGCCTTAATGATAACCAACACGTATTTTGTACATTATATGTATTACATACTGTATTCTTTAAGATAGAGAAAAGAAAATGTTAGGAACACACAGTACTTTATTGGGAAAAAAATTACGTGTAAGTGGATCCACAAAGTTCAAATCCATGTTGTTCAAGAGTCGACTGGAATTTCATAGTTTTCTGCCAGATATATGTATTACTGTTACAATCCTTGGGGATAAGTGAGTGTTACTTGAGAGAGAAGCTACTGGAGAGCATTGTTTGAGCTTCGGTGCATTGAAAGCAAGATGGGCACGTCGTTTATCTTGCAAATTCCAGACAGGTAGTGTTTTCATAAGAATGGTCTTCACTCCATTTGGAGGAGTGTATTTATAGAAGAGAAAGCTTTGGGGGAAGGAAATAGATTGATTTTTTTTTTTTCTTCTTGAACTTTTGAAATTATTCTTCCCACTCCATTTGTAATTGAGCCCAGGGTGCTATTCTTTCCTTTTTAATGCTTTATTTTTGAGAGCACAGGTGGGGGAAGGGCGGGGGTGGGGTGGGACAGAGGATCCAAAGCAGGCTCTATGCTGACAGCAGCAAGCCCAATGTGGGGCTCGAACTTAGGACCGGTAAGATCATGACCTGGGCCGAAGGTTGGACACTCAACCAACTGAGCCACTGAGGTGCCTCTTATTTTGTATTAGTTTTTATTTTAGAGAGCTCACAAGTGGGGGAGAGGGGCAGAAGAAGAAGAAGGAGAAGGAGGAGGAGAAGGAGAAGAAGAAGAAGAAAGAAGAAGAGAGAATCTCAAGCAGGCTCCATGCTCAGTGCAGAGTCCATCTTTGGGATCATAACCTGAGCCGATATCAAGAGTTGGATGCCAACTGACTGAGCCACCCCGGCACCCAAGCAAATACTTTAGATCATTAAACTAAATTAAGAAGTTGTGCTGATCAGGGGCGCCTGGGTGGCTCAGTCGGTTGAGCATCTGACTTCAGCTCAGGTTATGAGCTCCCGGTTTGTGAGTTCAATACCGGCGTCAGGATCCGTGCTGTCAGCTCGCAGCCTGGAGCCTGCTTCTGATTCTATGTCTCCCTCCCTCTCTGCCCATCACACTTGTGCTCTTTTTCTCTCAAAAATAAACTTAAAAAAAAGTCCTGGCCAGATATCAACTCCTAAAAAGAATCGAGGCAATTTTTGTAGCATATTCTTTTACAGTTGTCGTACATTTGCCATGAATGAAATTGCCTTCCAGCGTTTGCTCCTTAACGGTAATGAGTGCCTACTGTGAGCAAGGCGCCGTGCTGAGCACTGTGGTCAGGAGGGAAGTTTAATCTCCTTAGTCCCACACTTAAAGCCTTTGGTGATAGGGTTTCCACCTGCCATTCCTACCCTGAGTCCTGAACCCTACTTGACATGCCCTTGGTCCCTCACACCCCTCAGCCAGGTCTTCAGAGCAGGCCAGAGTCATCTCCCTGCACTTTCTATACCCTTCTCCTCACCCCTGCAGGTGTCACTGTCCCACCCTACATAGCCTGGTCACCTGCTCCTGTATCCCCCAACGGTAGCCACAGCTGGACGTGAGCTCCCATCATCAACCACTACCAGCCCCCCTGCTGTGCCCGTACTAATCTCCACTTGTATTTACGTGATTTACGTACACTCGATGACATCTCTTGACTGGAGGATGGTCCAGTTCATCCTGTGTGTCAGTGACTTGCCCCCATTAGATATGTAAGTACTCATTGAAGGAAGGAGTCTTCTCTGCACCCACACTCACACTCCGGCCCCTCTCATGCTTGTGGTTGAAAAGCATCCTCTTACACGGTGTTCTGGGGACACACGGGAAAAGAGGGACACTTGGAGTGGCTTTCAGCAGGGGCCGTCTGCTTCTTTCTTTCTTGGCTCTGCGGTGCAAATCCTCCCCGTCGCCGGGAGGGCTTTATCCGGAGCACTCTGGACCCCTGAGCCGGCTGGAGGGCTGGGATCACCTCGTGCTCCACCTGCGGCAGGTTTTGTGAGGCCGGTGGGTTATTTAATCTTCCTGTGGCGTCATTTCCCCATCTGTTGAGGAGGGATAATGTGTTTGAGGATGACCTACCTCCCCGGCAGTCTTAGCGACTTAATGCCGTGCGGTTCACTTTAACCCGGGTCAGCTGGGCACAAGGGGGCGGGCGAGCAGGCGCCCAGTCAGCCCCGCAGCCACAGAATGGGTGCCCCGTGAGACCTGGGGCCTCGTGTTCTAGGTTGCCCCGGGCCCAGTGGCAGGCGGGCTCCCATCAAGGGCTTGTGGGGTCTCCTCTCTCGGCTGGTTCAAGTGGCTGAGGTGGGGAGGATGAGATGGCATCTGGATGACTTCTGGGCTTGTGGTGCTGAAAGGGGAGAGGCCAGACTCCCGCGGAGGGCATGGTTGCAACTGCCCCGGAGCGGCAGGAAAGTGGGCGCCAGGCCCCGGGGGGACCCTGCGACTGGGCCCACATGGCCCGGCGATCAGCTTTCCTTGGACTCATCGATGAGCTAGGGGAAGGTCATTTGATCCTCACATTCTTATGGCCACGATCTTGGGAAGGTGGCCCTTTCTCTTTAAGAAGAACTGTGCTGGGCGCCTGGGTGGCTCAGTCGGTTAAGTGTCTGACTTTGGCTCAGGTCATGATCTCACAGCTCGTGATTTCGAGCCCTGCATCAGGCTCTCTGCTGTCAGCACAGAATCCACTTTGGATCCTCTGTCCCCCTCTGTCTCTCTGTCCCTCCCCCACTTGTGCTCTCTCTCTCTCAAAAATAAACATTAAAAAAAAAAAAAAAGCTGTGAGCTGCGAGGTCCAGAAGCAGTGTCCCGCGACGGAGGGGAGGCCCCAGTGTGGGGAAGAGGGGCTGATTACTCCTTGGATGACATCCCTCAGCCCTGCTTCACTGGTGAGTTTTTTCATTCTGTAACACGTCCTGCTTTTTCTAGACGGTTTGCAGAAAGAGAGCTGGTTGTTTTAATTGTAGTATTTTTGCTCTATCTTTTAAAATCTATTTCCGTGGTATATTGTTAAGCACTTATTATTTGTGAAACCTGTTTAGTCTTCATAATTTCAGTCTTCATAATTGCAACTATTATGGGCTCTTCTCCAATTTAACTGTTAATTATTCCTCATGTTTTCAATTTGCAGCATCTTTAAGCATTTTATATAGAGATGGGATAATTAGATTTGGAACTAAATTGCTAACAGGTTTTTAAAATTGTGAGATTATGGGATGTAAGACCTGACCCTGGAGATTTATCAGGTTGAGTTCTAATTGTGGTTCTAATGTGTGCAGTGATGTCCTGAGAGGGTATCGAAGGGTCTTTGGTTACCTAGCTAACCAGTGACAGAGTCAGGACTTGAACCCAGGTCTCCTGACTCCCTTGTCCATAGCTCTTCAGTCTACCCTACAGAATTTGGTTTCTGAATTGCAAGTGAGAAGGAAAAACCACAAGATGATGGTGTTTCTCTGTGTGCCTTAATCTGATCAAAGATGAATTTTCTAGCCTTAAAAACACTTGTATCACATACAGGGGGCTGATGCTTGCACCTTGAACCCCTTGATTCATTGGTTCATCTACATGGAGGATCCTTAAGCATGGTCCCTATCAGCGTATCCTGGAGCTTGTCAGAAATGCAAAATCTGAGCCCCACCCCAACCTACAGGCACAGAAACTCTGGGCGTGGGGCCCACCTGGGTTTTCACAAGCTCTGCGGTCCTCAGTAGAGTGGGAACCACTGCCCGGCAGGACTTCAGTCTCCCCCTCCCTGTGTTTGACAGCCAGTAGAGGACACACTTGATGCTTCTGTGGATTTTGAGCTGTCTTCACTGAAGGAGCTTCTCTGTTGCTGCTGCCTGTTGTTGTTGTTGTTGTTGTTTTAATGTTTATTTATTTTGAGGGGGGTGAGGGGTAGACAGAGGGACAGAGAGAGAATTCCAAGCAGGCTCCACACCGTCAGCACGAAGCCCAATGCGGGACTCAAACTCACAAACTGAGACGATGACCTGAGCCGAAACTAAGAGCTGGGCGTGTAACCAACTGAGTCAGGTGCCCCTGCTGCTGCCAGTTTTTGATGATAATCTTTCTCCTCCACTCTGCTTCCTCCCCTCTGCACAGGCACGTACACCCTCAGGCACGCTCACACACACACACACACACACACACACATCCAGCAGGACCGAAAGATCAATGGGTAAATAATGATAGTAAATTGGGGATTTCGATAGAAACAGACAATATGTAGACAAAATGTTCCAACCACTGGGATAGAGTTCTCACGTTTCCAGACTTGCTACCTCTCTAAGTGCAGTGATAAATTCAGTTGCTGCCAGCCATATTGTACTGTTTTCTGCCGCTTGTTACTTGATTCATTCAAAATTTTAGTACCTTCTATTTGCATGACATATGTTAAATGTGAGGGGAAAATGTATTTGGGTTTATAGTTTATCAGGAAGTAGAGAATATGTGCAGAAATAACAATACAAGCCAGCCAGTGATAAATACATGAGAATCATCTCTAGTAAAAGGTTATGGAAGCCTGAAGATGGTGGGCAGCATGTATTAGGGAGGAGGACATCACAGAAGACTTCATGGAGGAGGTAGCATTTGAGTGAGTCTTACAAGGAGGCAGGGTTTTGACGTGGGGGATAGAGGGGAGTAAAGAACATTCTAGGCAGAAGTGGGGAAAAGATAAAGGCGTGGCAGGGACTCTCAGTGCATTTTGTTTGGGCCAGGGGTTATTTGAAGGTGATTAGAAGGAAATGAGGCTACACAAGTAGGTCAGGGCCAAAAGGAGAAGGATCTTCAAACACCCGCTAGGAGTTTGTTCTTTATCCTGAAGGCAATGGGGAGCCACTGAAGGGTTTTGAATGAGGGCAAGGCTTGAGCAGGGCTGTGCTTTTAGTAAAATTAATCTGCCATCAGAGTAGGAAGCAGATTGAAGGGGAGGTGGGGAGGCTTTGTTTTTATTTTGTAACTATTTTGCAGTGGTATGTTGATACATTGACCAATCATCTTAATGTTCAATTAGGAAGAAATTGCTTTTCTTATGGTGGTCATTGGGTTTTGAAATAAGCTTCCAGGGCATAGATTATTGTCCAGGGGAACACAGTTCTAATTTTATAACGAGGAATCTGCAAGAAAACGGAAATTGCTTAACAGAAGGGCTTTATAGGAAACTTCCAGAACTCCTCCCTTCTTTGTTTTTCTTTTCTAACAGTGTCTTTTAAACAAAATGGATCTGTGTTCATTTGACTCAGGAATGACCTGGTAATGTCAGGTCACATAAAATCTGAATATCAAGCACCTGAAATGTGGATCTTCCATGCTGCTTTTTTCTCCTCCAAGCTGTTTTCCCTCTCAGTCACCGACTTACTTTGTTAGAACTACCTGAATCTAAGTCAAGGATCTGCCTTCTTCCAGTGGTGGCTCTCGTGGGAATAGTTGTAGCAAATTGGAATGTCATGAACTTGTAGATGTGCTGTGACATCTAGTATTTGTAGCAGGAGATTGGTGGGAGTCAAGGCGAAAGCAGGGAGAGCAGGTGCTGTGTGGCCACATAAGATCACGCACAGAAGAGCCTGAACGTGGGGGCGCCTGGGTGGCTCAGTCGGTTAAGGGTCCGACTTTGGCTCAGGTCATGATTTCATAGTTCGTGGGTTCTAGCCCTGCGTCGGGTTCTGTGCTGACAGCTCAGAGCCCGGAGCCTGCTTCAGATCCTGTGTCTCTCTCTGTCCCTCCCCCACTTGTGCTCTCTCTCAAAAATAAACACATACACACAAAGAGAGCCTGAGCATGTGTGATGGCAGTGGAGACGGAAGAGGAAACACGGGAGATGTTTGGGGGTCACAGTAGCAGGGGCTGAGAGTGGTTGGGTTCGGAGGGAGGGTACAGAGACTCTCCAATGCCCGGGTTCTGGGCTTGGGAAGATGGGGGATGGGGGCAGTGGGGCGTTCATGGTGCTCCTGATGTCCCTGCCACGGACGCCGCAAGGTGAGCTGCTTCGTGTCTGTCCCAGGAGAGCCGACAAGACCTCTGAGCCCTCTGGCAGCTGCAGACACGGAGTCCGAGGTCAGACCTTTGAGCCCTTCCAGGTGTGCAGGGGGGAGTGAGGGTGGTGGGGGGACAAGGGGCAGGGCTGCTGGTGGCCGGGGGCTCACCACCGTGCCATCCCCCTGGGAGCCCGTGCTCCATCCCTCAGAGCTTGGATTCTCTTCTCAGAGCCTGTCTCTCTGATCCTAACACAGGTGTCGTTGTGCACAGACAGAAATAATGGGGACTTAAAAAGAAATGAATTCAGTTTACTCCCTAAACCCGGTATCCGGCGGATCAGACCTGTTGTTTTGAGTCTCCTGCCTGTCTGTGCCCAGCGGCCCTTTACACTTGTGCCCAGAGCGGAGAGATGGCTTTATCGCCTATGGTTTACGCCTTACATTAAACCAACTGCTTTTCCTGGAATGTTCGATGGTTTCTTAGCATATTCCGAGGGTTCCAGAAAGAGGATGAGCTGTAACTTACCATTCTCTGGGCCTGTTGTTTGTTCCCCCACCTCAGAGATGGTGCCCCACCGAGTGTCTGCGGCCTCTGCTTCTCCTCCTCTCCTCTCCTCAGGCAAAGCTCCGGCCAGGGTGGTTTCTGTGTCCTTTCAGAGCGGGGTGGCCCCAGCCGGCCCTTCTCTGTGAGGTCAGGGACAGGAGGCAGAATACTTCCTGAGGGCGGAATGTCTGGTTTCTGGGCCCTGCGGTTTGCAGTGACCTACGTCTGAGCCGAGGTGGCAGTCGTTGACCGTTGTCGACACCACTGCCCGCAGCTGCCATCCCCCAACAGCTGACCTGGTTCCCTGCATGTCGTGCTGTGAGCTGGGCTATTCTACAGGAGGGAGGAGAGGTTTCCGGGCACAATGCCTAACTGGGGCTTAATTAAGCCAGCCAGGAGGTCCGTCGGTTTGAACCCTCACACGGGGGCCCGACTGGCTGGCAGGAGCCGTTTTGTAGACTCTCTGGAGCATTTCAGATGTCCCTTTCCTGTGGGCCCCACACTCTGCCTTGGACTGGCCGGCAGTCATTTATCCACGCGCCTTGCCGTCTCTCTCACACTGTGAACTGTCCCAGGGCGGGGACTGTGTCTGATTAACCTCAGTCTCCTCTACCGCGGCCAGCACAAGGCCCAGCTGACAGAGGTGCTTGATTTGAATGAAGGGCACTGATTTGGGACCAAATCTCCTGACTTGAGACGGTTGCAGACCCTTCAGACTGGAGTCTGAAGATCTGGGGACAAGACTTGAAAAATGCAGAGACCGGGGCCAGCTGTCCATGGCCAGTGCCGAGTCTGTGGGAGGACGAGGACTTTCAGGGAAGACTCAAGACCTCTGTGGCCAGGAAAGAGCCTGACGTCCCAGGTCACTGAGGCCGGAGCCCTGTGAAGTGTGTTGTGCCCGGCTCTGGAAGCCGTTCCGTTTCTGCACTGCAGTGGCGGTGGCCGCTGTTTTCCAGCGTGACGGATTGGGGGTCCCACCTTCCTTCCCCAGCACAGACCATGGAGTCCAATCCAGCTGCTTCCTTTGAGCAGCTGCGGGAGTCCTTGGACTGAATTTCCCCAGCACTGCTCTTGCTGTGGGTTTTGTTGGTGGTGCCTGTGGTCTCAGACATGCCCGGAAGCTACTGAAAATTAGTTGGCGTGTTAACGACATTTGATGCACCAGTTGATAGTAAAGTAAAAACTAAGTCTCGGCTTTGAGTTTATGTTCTGCAGTTTTGTTGAATTATGTCCAGATGGTTGTCGAGAGAATTTTTCTTAACAGATGAGGGCATTTGCAAAAACCAACAAGTCTATGGGGAGACAAAGAACTTCACGCTAAGGACTGTGGGACCTGATGGCATCTGAGCTGGAAAGGCCCTCAGTGGCTTCGAGGCCAGCCCTGGATCCTTCTGTGGCTGTGCAGGAGCAGGGGGTATGTATTATCATGAAAGTGCCAGCCGCCAAGTCTGTGATCCCTTTCAGGGTGGATCCTTTGGCTGTCTTTGTCATGGGTTGGCCACATATTCTTTTGGTAAAATGTAGACACATAAATTTTACCTTTTAAAAGCCATTTAAGGGGCACCTGAGTGGCTCAGTCGATTAAGCATCTGACTCTTGGTTTCGGCTCAGGTCATGATCTCACCGTTCATGAATCTGAGCCTCGCGTTGGGCCCTGCGCTGTCAGCCTCCCTCCCTCTCTCTCAGCCTCTCCCTGCTTGCACCCTCTCTCAAAATAAATAAAGAAAAACCCCAAAAAACTAAAAAACAAAAACCATTTAAAAATGCACAAGTCAGTGGCATTAAGTACATTCACAATGTTGTGCAACCCTGTCCTCCATCCAGTTCCTGAACTTTTTCATCACCCCTAGAGGAAACCCTGTGCATTAAGAAGAAATACCCTACTCCATCCTCCCCTGAGTCAGTGGCAACCACTAATCTGTCTTCTGTTTCTATGGACTTACCTTGATATTAATGTAAATGAAATTGCACATGTTTTCCTCTGTGTTTGGCTTCTTTCACTTGGCACAAGTTTCTGAGGTTTATCCATGCATGTGACAGTACACCTGACCGTGTGTAACTTTTGACACCCCTAAAACTTAACTACTAATAGTCTACTGTTGACTGGAAGCCTTACTTCGAACATAAACAGGCAATGAGCGTATTTTATATATGTATTATATAGAGTATTCTCACAATAAAGTAAGCTAGAGAAAAAATGTTTTTAAGAAAATTATATGAAAGTACATTTACAACAATGCACTATATTTGTTGGAAATAAGCATGCGTGAGTGGAGCTGTGCAGCTCAAATCCATGTTGTTCGTGGCTCAACTGTCCACACATAGGAACCTAATTTGCATCTAGAACCCTAGCAGCAAGGGAGTCTGGAAATCGGTGTCTGCTCTCCAGCCTCTAGTTCCTGGAAAGCACCCCAGGAGACGGGAGTGGAGGCTGGCCGTTGCCCAACCTTACCTGCCATTGGGGTGGTGGAGTCGGCATCTGGAGGGGCGATATGTGGAACAGGAATGAGACTCAGAGAGACTTAGGTCCGTGCCTAGTGCTCAAAGTTAGATCTGGGGAGCCAGGACAAGTGACGGAGGGGAGATGAAATCCAGTTCTCCCTGGAAATGCGACAGGAGGAAGTTCACACGGCAGCTGGGTCATCCATGAGGGAAGACACGGTGGAAAGGAGTCTCGGGTGATTCATTTGGGACAGGCCATCCTTGTATTTCTTCGTGTTCTGGGATGCGGTTTTCAGGCTGCTACTGAGGTGAGGCCATGCCTGCAGTGCATGTTTCCAGGTGGCTGTGGTTTGTCTCGTTTGTTTCCAGTCCTCGGTAGTGGGCGTCAGTACATCCTTGTCTCCCTCCAGCAGAGCGGTGAGCAGGAAATCTAAACACCTCGTTTTTCTTTAAGCTGTTGTGAAAATCAAGCGTGTGACTCTGCACCAGGAAAAAGAAGATCCTTACGGATCTTTGGGAAGCGAACTAGTGGCTCATAGCGTAGCCTATGTTTTCTTGAATACATTTAGGTTCTGATGGGTTGGACACTGTGAGACTTAATTTCCAGGAATGGTCGGCTCCTAGCATGTGAGCAGGATTCTGAACCACCTCTGTGCGAGTAAGAGAGCAGCCCGTCTTCAGTCACTCACACGGAGGCATGATACTGACAAGGAGAAGTCTGGGATGACAAATAAATACTTGGCTGACCACAGGTGTACCTCTCTAAATGTAGGGGGTGCGTTCTCAGGGGCGGGCTCAAAAGCACATTTCTGTACATCAAAGGGTCTGTGGATCAAAAGGCTCAAAAGGGGGGCCCTTGTTCCACCTGAACAAGTCTTGTGAGAGAGAACCTAGCCCAGTACCTGACGTATAGCAATCAGTGTCTGTTAAATGAGTCATAATACGTGAACTGCGCCTTCTCTTCATGGCAGGGATTTTAGGCAGTAACACTGTGAAATAATAGAATCGTACTAGGTTTTTTCCTTCTAGCTCTAAAAACCCATTTATTTACTAATACATTCACAGAGGATGCCTTAATCCCACAAAGTTTTTTTTGCCAAAATGTCTCCTGATGTCTTTTTTTTTTTCTAAATGTCTATTTTGAGAGAGAGAAAGACAGAGTGCAAGCCAGGGAGGGGCAGGGAGGGGGTGGGGGATCAGAGAGGGACTGAGGATCTGAAGCGGGCTCTGTGCTGACAGCAGAGAGCCCGATGTGGGGCTCGAATTCATGAACCATGAGATCATGACCTGAGCCCAAGCCCTTAACTGACTGAGCCACCCAGGTGCCCCAGATGTCCTTTTTGAAGAAAGGAAGACCGTGGGCTGGATGCTTGTACCGTTAGGGGGATTTTCAGTTTGTGGAATAATCTCAACTTTTGGGTGTTGGCTAGCGAAGTGAAGTCTCTTCCCGGGAGGGGAGTCTCTGCCTGTGGCACGGACCCACTGGACACTGGAACAGTGATGAGGTCAAAGAAGTTATGTGTAACACACTTATAGGGGACCCCAACCTGGAAAAAGCTAATCAGATAAAATTCTTTAAAGTGTCCTCTTTAAAAAACTTCTGTTTTTTAAACTCCTTGTTAGAAAACAGTTGTGAGAATAGTGCAAAGAACTGTATATCCTTTATCCGGATTCTCGTGCCGTTGATGTGTTGTATTTATTATTTGTTTATACGTTTATAGATTTCTTTTTGTGCCTTTTGAGAAAATTTGAGAAAAGCATCCCACCCTTTTACCTGTAAGAACTGTAGTGTGTATGTCTTTTTTTAAAAGTTTGTTTATATATATGATATATATATATCTCATATATATAACATATAAAATGTTATAACATACATATAAATATATATAAACATATTTATAACATAAATATGTTTATAACAAAATATATGTAACATATAAAAATACATATTACTGTTTAATGTTTATTAATTTAATTTATGTTTAATACCTAATTTATTTTACTTAATTTAATGTTTATTTTTGAGAGACAGAGACAGAGAGTGAGCGGGGGAGGGGCAGAGAGACAGGGAGATACAGAATCTGAAGCAGGCTCCAGGCTCAGAGCTATCAGCACAGAGCCCGATGCAGGGCTCAAACCTACAAACCATGTGATCGTGACCTGAGCCAAAGCCAGACACTCAGCTGACTGAGCCACATAGGCACCCCATTTATTTAAAATTTTTAATGTTTACTTTTGAGAGAGAGAGAGCAAGTGAGCGAGCATGTGCAGGGGAGGGGCAGAGAGACAGAGAGGGAAGGAGATGCAGAATCTGAAACAGGCTCCAGGCTCTGAGCTGTCAGCACAGAGCCTGATGTGGGGCTTGAACTCGGAAACAGCAAGATCATGACCTGAGCTGAAGTCAGACGCTCAACCTACTGAGCCACCCAGGTGCCCCAAGTTTATTTGCTTATTTTGAGAGCAAGCGAGCACACAACCATGAGCAGGGAAGGGGCAGAGTGAGAGAGGGAGAGAGAATCTCAAGCAGACTCTCTGCTGTCAGCACAGAGCCTGATGTGGGGCTCAGTCTCCCAAACCGTGAAATCATGACCTGAGCCAGAAATCAAGGGCGGGACACTGAACCGACTGAACCACCCAGGCGCCCCCTGCACTGTGCATGTCTTAGGAACAAGGCCTTTCTCTTATAGCTACAGCACATTCATCAGTCGTGGGGAGACAGAAACAATACTAGCAACTAGTCCTCAGTTCATATTCAAATTTTGCCCACCACACTTCTTTGGTTTTGTTTAATCTATCTGAATCAAGAGTAAGGTCATTTATTGTGTGGGGTGTCCCTCAAGTTGGGTTTGTCTGGTGTTTCCTTGGGTTTAGATTCTGGATATACATTTTGGGCAGGAAAATCAGACATGGTGCTGTGTTCTAAGTGCATCACAGTAGAGGCACATGATGTTTGTCCTGTACTTGTGATGTTAACTTTCATTATTTGATTAGGTTGTGTTCTCTCCATCATGAAGGCACCATGAGTTTTAGCCCTAGTTGATTCTTGTTGAATAAGTTACCAAGATGGTTGCAGTATGGTGATTTTCTAACCCTATCATTCATTTCTTACACAGAGGAAGCCCTCTTTTCCCTCCTGCTAAAATGTTTTTGTTCACTTAGTTATCAGGATAGACACGCCGATTCTTATTCTATGAACGTTGTTACTATCCTTTATTTTGAGGCTCAGATTGTACCACATTTGGCCAATTCGGGTTTCTTCGAACTAGCTCCTGTATCCCCATCATTTTAAGGATGGTTCCTTCCTTTCTGGACCAAGATAGTCCAGCCATCTTGTACTTTCCCTGCTCTAGCCCTGGAATCAGCTTTTTACCCAAGGAGCCCAAACAGAGGGCATGAATAGTGGGCCAAAACCAAGAAGTGAGACACCATCCTGACAATTAGGATCTTTAGCTGCACTCAGGCAAGAACAATGTTTCAAGAAGATGTTGACAGTTGTGAGTTTCTCTGTACTAGCAGGGCCATAGCTAGGCTTGACTTCATTTAAAAAGAATGCTAATCACGGTGGAGGGGTTCTGGAGCCCCATGGTCATAAATGCACTGTACAAAGCTCAGGACAGGAAGGGAGAAAGAGCTAATGGGATGAGCATGTTCAAACAGGAAGAAACTGCTTAGTGTTGGAACAAGCCCATCAGGCCTCATGGGAGAGAAGACTTTGGAGAGGAGACTTTCTTTGTGCTGTCGGAAGGAAGGAGTGGCAAGGTGGGCCCAGGGCTGCTGGGGACCGTGTAGGGTTATTGCTGTTCTAAGACACAACTAGCTCTTGTCTGGTCTGGCCATACTATGTCTACCATTCCCTGTACTCAGGATCTCCTTTGGACACCAAGGCAGTGGCCTCAACAGGATTTGGAGACCTGGGTGAAGCTGTGTTGGTCTTTGTTGTGTTTGCACACTCCTATCAGAAGGCATCAATGTTTGGGCCTGGCTGGCCAGCAGGAAAGCCCAGGGAGGCCACAGTATAAGCTGTTGACCTGATGGGGGCAGCTGACCTGTTGCACTCCGTACCAGGGTTAAGCCTTCACCAGTGACAACTCAGTGAAGGGGGCCCTTAGCTACTGCAGGCTGAAAGCAAATGATCCAGGGAAACACAGTGACCTTAGAGAATCCTATCTTCAGATCTAATTGCTATGCACAGAGCTGGGACATACCTCCTGAGATGCAGGATAGGATTCTTACGTGCTGCCTTTGGGCTCTCCCAGACACACCCAGACTACTGGAGTGGGTCTCGAGAAATGACCAGGATGGGGAGAACAGTCTGCAAAGTGGCATGTATGAGAGGTGGCCAAGAGCAGGGCAGACCCCAGAGGCATAAGGATGTTGTCTGTAAATCTCTGGAGAGTTGTCAGGGAAGAGATGCCCTTTGGGGGCTCTAGAAGGTAGAGATGCTAGGAGTGGTGCTGGGTTTATTTCTTCATCCATCTGTCCATTTACCCATCCATCTACCCCTGCATCCAACACTGAGTGTTGGTCTACGTTGGGCATAGAGGATCAACTGGGCATGACTTCACAGAGCATGGGGTAGGGGATCAGACAAATCAACAGAGTTTTTCAATACAGAAGATTCAGTGCCACCATGAGAATAACCTGGGGTGGGGGTGGGGCATGGGCATGAGAGCAAGGGTTGGGGAAGGACTTAAGGGAGATTGAAGGGATCGGTGTTCTGTGAAGTGATCATGAAGTAGGATCCTGAAGTATGGGTAGGATTTAGCCAGGGAGATAAGATTTTGGCTCACTTAAGGACAAATAATCAGAATGGGTTCTGTTGGGCGGGTCTGGCCAGCTGTGTAGGACAGCAAGCCCTGCCCACTCAACCATGGTGTGCAGGCCCTGCAGGGCAGCGCCCTCCTCACTCTACTCCAGCCACAGGACGGCACGGATGGGTGTCTCACCTCCAAATGACTTGGCGGAGATGGGCACTGTGTGTGTGCGTGTCTCCACCATTCCTTTTTCTGCCAAAGCTTTATGCAACAGCCCTATCTACCCCTCTCCTGCCTACAAGTTCTTAACATTTGACAGTGAACTTTCACCTGCTGTACCTTTACAGGCATTACTATTCAGAGCCTCAATTCCTTCTGTGAAAAATAGGGCAATGACCTCACCGAGTATTCAGCATACTATGGATGGAACACAATTTTAGCGTATCAAAATACATGAGGTTCTGCTGGCCAGGATAAAGTGCAGTAACAATTCTCCCCAAATGTATCATTTCAACAAAGGCTTATTTGCTTGTGGTATCACGAATATTTTCATTTTAATAGTTTCGATGTGTATTAGAAAACCCTAACTTTGGATTTATAGTAGTGATGTAAATATGTCTTTTTAGTTCAGCAAAGTTAAATGTCCTGGATAGGGTCCTGGAATGGAAAAAGAATACTGGATAACAACTACAGACTTTAGTTACTAACAGTGAGGCAGTATTGGTTGATTGTGACAAATGTACCACCCTACTGTAAGACGTTAGTAAGGGGGAGACTCGGGGTGGGGGTGGGGGATATGGGAACACTGTACTATGTATGTGCTTATTGTGCTGTAAATCTAACACTCTTCTTTAAAATAAAGTATTAATTTAAGGAAAAATATTAAGTATTAACTTTCTCCTTAGGTGGCATGCAGATACGGCAAAAACGAAGATGCTGAAGCTGGGAAAATGTGGTTCCTGATCTCAAAACCGTTTGCAAACTGTCCAGTCCGCTACACCAGGTACTGTTATTGCTGATCTCCACAGCCCACGGGGTGGGGAGGGCCACAGTATAACCCCCGACACATGGGAACCCAGACCCTGGAGCTCGGAATCGGAACCTGCTGAATGGACAGGACATTCAGAGCATCTCTTTCAGCGGAAGAAGCAGCAGTGCCTCAGGAAGGTGAAGCAGGGAACTGCATCCAGCTGCCCAGGAACCCTAGCATGTACCCAGACCGAGGCAAGTCCCCCGAAAGGGCTTCTTTTAAAATATAAAACTTTATTTTGGTTGCAGAGATTTTCATAAGCATTTGGTTCACAGAAAAGTCATTACAAAATAATAAAGGCAGCATTTTGTACAGCGACTCACATTGGGGCCACCAGAGAAGTGCAAAGGACAGTGCTGGGGACAGGAGGGGCCCGTGTCTTGTGCCCAAAGTCCTCGGGGAGAAGCCAGCTACTACCATCTCCAGCTACCCCTCCACCCCACCCAGGTGAGCAGCACCGAGGGCCCGGTGGAACCAGCCTGGGAAGCGAGTGGCAAAGTGTACCACAGCACCCCCTAGAGGCTGGCGAAGGCCCCACATGAAAGGCCGAGTGGGAGGGGGTTGTCCAGGCTGAGCTGCTCAGTGCTGCATTCAGCCCCCGTCCTCAAGCAGGTGGGATCTGAGCCCACCTGGCTCTGGGGCCTTGACACGTTCACAGTACAGTTCAGTAAAGCCCTTTAGGAGGCCCTTCCTCCCCTCCCTCAGGCTACTGACCCCACGGCAACCCTGGGTTGGGAACTGGGAACAGACTGAGGCCAGGTCCTGCCCTCAGGGAGCTCACAGGCAGGGGCCTAGAAAACTCCAAAGCAAGGCAGAAAGTGCTCCATACCTGAGAGGGGGCAGAGAAAGGGCGGTGGAGCCTCAGAGCGGGAAGGGCGGAAGGTGTTGTCACTGCAGGGAGGGGAGCTCTGCGGAGAAGGCAGTGTCTCAGCTAAACCCCCGAAGACTAGGTGGGGTGTGGACAAGTGCAGATGGTGAGAAGGGCATGCCAAGAAGAGGACAGAGCATGAGCCAAGGCACAGAGTGGGGAAACCGTGGTAGGGTCAGTAAAGGCAGGCAGTCATCCATGAGAGAACATGGACACAGACAAGGGGCCCTGGGCACCTCCATCTCCACCAGTCCGGTGCCCAGGAGGGCGGCTGGTGTGGGTACACGCAGGGCCTCGAGCCAGTATCCTCCTGAGTTTGGGAGCTCCCTGAGGGCAGAGTGGGGCCTCGTGCATCCCTGCCCCACCCAGCCGGGCACCTGGGCCGCTGAAAGGAGGACTTCTCCACACGGCCTTCCTCTTTTCAGCAAGTCCCTTGTCATTGTAGGGCAGCCTTTCCAGAGGGCTCCCTGTCCCCCTCACAGTTCATGTTCAAGTTGAAGGGAACCAAGCTCAACTCCTCCAGCCTCTGCAGATAGCCAGGAGCGTGTGGCCATGTGCTTGTAGGGATCGAGAGAGGTCCAGGAAAGGGGAAAATTATGGGGCAGCTATCTCTTTTCACCTTACTAGAATCACCTCCTCCCTCAGGAGTAAATGCTCTTCCCTGACAAGAGTCTGGGTTTGGTGTGTGTAAAACAACACTTCCCTGTCATTCAGAGAGACCTGACCAAAGCTTTAGTATCGTTTTTCCCCAACTCTTCATAACTTCTATAAGAGCTTGAGTGACAGGAAACCCACCAATCTTTCTTTTCTTAGTCCCCAGGAAGCCCGGAAGCCTGTTTTCTCCAGGGTGCAGTGAGTAGGAGGACTGAGAGAGGCCCGGAGCCCCTCAGCTGCTGCTGCTGCTTTCATCCCGATGCTGCCTTGACCTCCTAGCTCGGCTGAACACCCATCAGAGCCCGAGCCTGAGCTTGGGTATGGGGTTGTTGCTCCTGGAGTCTTTGCACCGCCCTCAGCCGCCCCACGCCGCGGCTCCCCTTCCTTACAGAATGGTGCAGAAGACGCTACGATTGCTGTGGTAACCACCTTCCACGCGGGCAGTGATCCTGGTCGCCATGGCAGTCACCTTCTGTCCACTGTGGGCTGTAGAGGGGCCTCGGAGAGAACTTTCAAGGTGAGGCCGTGCTGGTGGGTTCACCAGGCGCCACGTATCAGACCTAGAGGTGCAAAACGACAGTCCGTGAACTGGGAGAGTCTGGAGCATTTGCTGAATGCCCCACACCATCTCACCTTAGGCTCGAGATCCAGGTGTTCAAAATCCGGGTGTCGGTTCTGCCTCCAAATCAGTGATAGCTCAAGGAGGTGGGATGTGTGGGAAGCAAGGGGGCAAAATCCTGCATTCTAGTTCCAGCTCTGCATGTAACCTTGGACAAGTAAGCCTCAACTTCCCCATCTCTATAAGTCTCTGGAGAAGGTCAGTGACTTTTTCTATTTCCCTCCTAGGTGTATGACCTGCGTGTATACAGAAGCTTTAGTCATAATCACCTAAAATTAGGAACTACATACCCTTCAGCTGACAAACGGATAAACAGCGTGGTCCATCCATACAACGGAACGCCACTTGGCAACAAAAAGAATGAACAACATGTGACACCACGGACAAATCTCAGGTGCATTAGGCTAAGTGAGAGCAGCCAGGCTCCAAAGACTACATACCGTGCGATTTCCTTAAATGACATTTTGGAAACTGCTATAGGGGACAGGAATGGGTAGGTTTCCAGTCCCTCAGGCTCTTACAGAGATTTTGAAGGGTCAGGGAAAGCTTTGGTCGGGGCTGTCATTTGAGTTACAAGGGACCACCTCTTACCCCAAATCCTAAGTTGCTTAAGCCAGTAACCATATATTCTTTGCATTTTTATGGTGATTCTGTAACAATGAGTAGGACTGTAAAGGTGTGGATGGTGAGGAGCTGGCCACTGTGTTCAAAGATTTGCCAGCATTTGAGTCTGGCAGCAGACAGCAAGCTTGGACAGGAAAATCAGGACTCAACAGTGCATGGTGGATGATGCAGGCTGCCAGGTCTGTGCTATCTGTATCCTGGGGTCTCCAAAGGGACAGGAGGAAGCAGACCCCAGGGAGTCCACGATATGATCTGCTGGGATATCTGCTTTTCTGTCCAGAAAAGATTAGAATTCCTACCTTTTTTTTTTTATAAGTTATGACTGTATAAAACATATATGAGGTTTCCTCAATATTTTTGCTGAGTGTGTGTAGAATTAAAAAAGGAATAGAGATCATTACTACAGGAAAAGGGGACCCATCAAAGGTTTCTGACCAGGGCTGTGACACGAGCAGAGCCGATTTAGACGGATGCATCTGGCAGCCAGGGCTGTCACCAGTGCGAGAGGAATGTGGCAGCGGTGGTGTAACAGTTATTACCTGTATAACCAGTGTAGCAAAGCACCAACCAAGCAGAACAGAGTCCATGCGTTCACCAGCAGAACAGCACCTTGGCAACAGGGGCCAGAGGTCAGGGTGAAGGGTGCTGAGATGTGAGCAGGGGTGATGGCAGTTGGGGAGAAAAGGTGCCAGATACAGGCACATTTCAGAAGCGGAATCAAGAGGACCTAGTAATGACTGACTGAACTCTGATGTTAGGGAGAAATCGGTCACAGAGGTTTTGCTGCCAGAATAGATCAGAGGGGGAGGTCACTGAAATGGGGAGCAGGGAGGGACAGGGAGGTTCAGGGAAGATAAGTGTGAAGCAGTTGTACACAGAGGCAGAGGTATCATAAATAAGTGACAGCAGTGGCAATGAACGTCTTTGTAATACCTCAGATCTTGTGCTAGGTCGCATGATTTGACTGTATCTTAAATTGGTGCTACAAAGCAGACGTTGTTAACTGGATTTTACTAAGACTCAAGGTGTTGAGTGCCTTGTGCAAGAAACTGGCAGAGCTGAGATTTAAAATCACACCCCCTTGACTCTTAAAGCCTGTTCTCTCCCAAGGAGGCAGACGCAGGTCCTCAGCACCGGCCTGACTAAAGTCCAAGCACGGGCCTTTATCTGACCAGAGCCAGAAGCTGGCAGGACTGCAGGGAGCAAGGACAGCCAGCATCACTGGGCCTGGCTTCTCTAGTCGCCTCCCTGTGGTTCTAGAAGATTGGTTTAGGCAGATCCCAGACACTTACTTTTTCTTGAACACCAAGAACTTGTTGTTTTGCATGATACATTCTCGGTTGTTTGAGATCTGCTGAAAGATCGTCTTGCTGGTCTTGCCCTGGAAGATGATGTTCTCCTGCACCAGGGCCTTGGCGCGGCCCCGCACTGCAATGCCGTAGGCCCGGAATGAATGGATCCGGTTCTTTATCACCTGGGAGAGACAGCCAGAGCTTGTCACACCCTGGGGACTCCCAGACTGGTTGGGGAGCCAGGTAAGTGAAATACCAGTTATAAACCTGAGGGGTAAGACACTGCTAAGGTAGGTCAGCATTGAGCCATGGGAGCTCAGGGAAGGGATATTGAGATCAGGTAGGAGAACCAGGGAAGGCTTCCCAAAGGAGGTGATGGGTAAGTGGTAGAAGTTTACCAGGTGCAGAGCAGGGAATGGCTGCTCCAGGAAGAAGGAACAACGTACAAAGGCCTGGCAGAGAGGAGAGACTGTACCAGTGGCAAGGACCACTGGCACCTCGACTGAGGCAGGAGCGTGTCCCTGCTCCCTTCCTCTGCTTCCACAGTGCCCAGATGCAGAGCCCAGGAAATTCTTTACTCCTTGCCGGAGTCACTACTCATGAAGCTGCAGAGCCAAAAAGAGGCCTCGGGATGGTAATTTCTCAAGTGTGGGGACTGGGTCAGTTTGGCACCCAGTGCAGTGCTTTGCATAAAAAGGGAGCTCAGAGCTCATCTCTGGGGGGGCACAAAGAGGCAGAGGAGCATATAGGAAGTGCTGTGTGAGGTGGGGGTGGGGGGAGGTGGGAAACAATAGCACCTCTGGTGTCCAGACAAGGGGTACCTCAGACAGGCTGGGGGGTCAGGGAAGGCTTCCTGAGAAAGTGACAGCCCAGGTGTGGGACTGAGGCAGACAAGGGGGAGGGTACCACAGGGACGCAGGGAATAGTGTGCATGCAGGCCCCCTCATGAAGCACCCAGCGCATACTAGGTCCTGTGGGAGATTGTTCTGTTAGGGGGAGGGGCTGAAATAGCCCTGAGCTGGACCTGGAGACCTCAAAGATACCCCTGGACACACCCCCATCCTAGTTCTCTGCTGGTTATCTCCTGTCCATCCTTCAGGGCTCAGTTCACATTGTCCCCCTTCCTGTGTGAAGCCCCACCTGTGTCTACCAGGCTGGGTTTGCACAGGAGGAATGATGTCCCTTGCAGTGCCAGGTGCCTCGGGCTTCTCAGTAGAGAGGGTGCAAGGGCTGTCCTAGGGCTGGGCCCTGTGCTGCACATGCAGCGCGCGCGCGCGCGCGCACACACGCACACACACACACACACACACACACACACACACACACACACACACACCTTCGTGTCGGACCTGGGCAACAGCTGCAGCCCACTGCCCCGGTTGCCAATGATGTCATTTTCGATGACCACGGTGCTGTCGCCCTTGGTGATGATGCCATGGCCTCTGTTGTCATAGATACCGTTGCCCCGGAGCTCCACCTTGCACTGGGCCTCGACCTTGACCCCACTCTGCCGGTTGCAGGAGATGCTGTTGCTGGCCACGCGGGTGAGCTGGCTGCTCTGGGCTACAGTGATGCCTCTGTCTCCGTTAGCATGGATCACGTTGGTGAGGACGTGCAGCGCCTCGCTGCTCTGGACGTACAGTCCTGAGGCTGCGGGTGGAGGGGTTAGGGAGCAGGGTCAGTCCTGACAACGGCAGTTAGGAAAAACCCTGGTGGAATTGTGCATCCCGGGAGAGAGGTGGGGCAGAAGAAGCAGCAACACTCGGAACCAGCCCTTGGGAGTCACATCTTTCAGGATGGATGACAAACCCAGCAGGAAGAAACCCTGGAGCATCAGGGAAATTCTGTTCCTTCTGAACTAAGTCCTCAGTAAACAGGAAAAGGTGATGAAGGCTGCTTTGGCTCAGCTGCCCATGCGGCTCTCCTGTGCTCGCCTGCTCCTACGATATTGTCATCTGTGATGGGGCGCTCACTCCCTGCTTAAGGCTGCCTGTTCCCCCTCCAGACAGGTCCACCTGCTGGACAGCTGTTCTGCATGTTTCTCTTCTTGTACTGAGATGGCATCTGCCTCCCTATTGTTTTGGGAAATTTTCTTTACAAGGGAAATTCTGTAATTTTATTAAGCTAAGTATCTAAAATGTTCGAAATTTGGGAAAGAAAATGATGTTTGGGGTTGTATATGCTTAGAGACACTACATGGTTATAGAAAAAAAAACCCCACAAAATCAGCAGGCTTAGAGCCGCGTGGCTTGGTTAAAAAGAGACAGCATGGCAGGGGGACCTGGAGGTGAAGAGGAGGAGGACTCCCCAGTGGTGATATCCACCCACAAGAGCAAGAGGCATCGGGAGGAGGTTGTGGGGAGGACGACACCAGGGGTCACATGGGAGTCTGCAAATTCCAACCTCTCATGCCACCTGCCTGTTGCTTCTGCCTGGTGGAGAAGAGCAAATATAAATCAAATATCCGTGAATTTATGTGGCTTTGCCTGTCCTACTGGACAGCATGGCCATGTGGAGAAAGTCCTGAACTAGGAGTGGACAGAACTCATCTTCTGCTGGCTCCCACTCTCCCTGCCCTCTGCCTTCCCCAGGACAAGAGCTTGCTAGTGTCCAAGAGCCTTCTTTTAACAAGACTTCCTTCATCAGCCCTCTACAGTGGCTCTAATCATCCTTCAGGTTTGGGAGCCCTGGAGTTAGATCAACTCTGTAAGTTGTTTTTTTTTTTTCTTTCCAAATTTAAGATAACCTGTGGCTTTAAAACCCACTCTTACTCTCTGTACAAGAAAGAAAAATTGCCAATTAAACCACAATATGCCATCAATTGGAAATGCACATTATTAGATGCTAAGATGTGGGGAACGTGTCTCAGATTGGAAATATATATGCCAGGTGTGGGATGTGGGATCTGCTGGGGCAGGGGTGCCGACAGACTGGGATTCAGCTCCGTGCCTCAAGTTCATAGCCTGTCAGAGTTGACAAAACAGCCACAGAAACATATCCAGTCCCAGGCCCCCAGGAAGTGCCAGTGGGGTGAGAGGGTAAGGGTGCATTCATAGTGGGCCTTGAACTTCAAGTTGTTTGGGATGTGTGGATGGGGGAAAGGAGATTTCAGGGAAGAGAAACAGCATGAGCAAGGTGAGATAGGGGGGCAGGAAAGATGGATTTAAGTTCAGGGAAGGTGATGGCCAGAGGTCCGGGGTACTGGGTAAGTGGCCAAAAGCAGTAGCCAACCAAGCGGGAAGGGTCCTTAAGACAGTGTGAGGACGGAAGGCTCTGGAGCAGGGGATACTCACCTCCATTGTGATTAATACTGTTGGACTCCACGAGAGCTATGGCGATGGGCCGGCGCAGTGGGTCATCGTCCTTCTCCAGCTCTGTCTCCCAAAGGATGGCGTCCCCATCCTCGCTGAAGTTCTCCTGGGCCCCGTGACCTCCAGGGAACTCACCAGAACCCTCCTTCTGACTAAACACTGCCACTCCATACAGGCCATTGTAGCTGACGTGGTTGCTGGTGACGTGGGGCAGGCTGGACGACATCATCCACACACCACAGCCCTTATTAGCTGGGATGGTGAAAGGGGCTGGTCATGGACACTGAGCAGCGGGTGAGGCAGCACCCAGCGTCTCCCCAAGAGGTGAAGCAAAGATGGCACTGGCCTGGGAGACAAGAGTCCCTGGCATGCTAATGGCCTTGGACAAATCACTTTATGGCTGGAGGCTTCACCTTCATACAAGAGGGTAACAACCAGGTCAGTCTCACAACCAGGATACTTCCATGGGGTGTAAAAGTGCTCTGAGAACTGTCAAGGCCACAGTTCCAGAGCACAGAAGCCCAGAGTGACACTGCCAGAGGGTCCTCAGAGTTCACCCAGCCCAACCCCTTCCTGCATAGAGATGGAGGTGGCCTCAGTTTGAATGCCAGCCCTATCACTTCCTAGCTGTGTGACCTTCAGCAGGTTATTGAACCTCTCTGTGTCTCAGTTTCCTTATCTTTAAAATGGGGTAAATAACAATAATTAGAGATATGGTCCAGAGAGTAAGGCTCTGCTCAAAGTCACAGCATGAGCGAGAACAGTTTCTTTTTTAGGACTATCCTATTTCTCCCATTCTATTTCTAGTTCTCTAGATCAAAAGAAAGGGGTAAGAGGAGTCAGATGCCCACATCAGTGCCTAAATGGCTCCGTCCTTACACAACTCCTGACTTTTGTGATTTTAGGTGGGGATGAAGCTCTCTGTTTCACCGATCCCGTGGGTTACAAGGTGATTTATGAGAGGCTCTTGTATTCTGAGAGGGACTGTGTGGCTGTGGCCTGAGATCAACCTGTTCTTCAGGACGTCTTTGAGGCCCAGGGAAGACTGTAACTTTCTCAGGACCCACAAGCTAAGGATGGAATCTGGGCTTCCTGCCTCCCTGGCTGGGCTAGACCCAAGATCCGTTCCCCCAGGAACATGCGCCTCACCATAGATGGTGTTTCCTTCTATTAGTCCTTTGCCTTCATCTCCCACGACCACACCATCTGAGTAGCCGAAGCAGATGAGGTTGCTCCTGAGGACGGGGACTCCTCCTCGACGGATGTCTACACCTCCCCACTGATTCTCACGGATGACATTTTCTATGGAGAGGCAGAAGAGAGGGTCAAGACCCAAGGACCACCCACACTGGCCATGAGGACTTGGACAGCTGAGAGAAAGGACCTTCTGGACCAGGACACCAGGCCTTGCCTTGTCAACAATCAGCATCCTGAATCTTGCTTGGTATTTGGCTTTTCAGGGACTTGAGTGCTGTCTTCTTTCCTCAAGGGCAAGGTTTGTATCTTTCTTGTGCTCTCTTATATTCCTAATACCCGCTGTACCCAGTGGCCTTAAGGAACAACAACTAAGAATAAACTGGCTTTAGAGTCTCTGGACCAAGGCCAGGCAGGGCTGCCTGTTCTGGGGCTGTTTCTAGGAGGGCTGAGGCAGAATGCAGCCATTCCCCCACCAGCCTGGGGAGGCACAAGCTGGTCCTTCTCAGGTTCAGCTCTGGACTGACCACAGCCTTCCTCTCCTCATCCACTACCTCTCTGGGAGTGGGCCGAAGAGTCACAAGTCAGGGGGTTGGTGCTGGGATACTGATATTCCCAATACTACGGCTGGGCAGACTCTCAGTCTCCTGAGACTGGAGTGCAATGGCCCAGGAGACCCTGTGTGACTGGCCCCTTCCCGCCTCTGTGACCCTGTCTGACTTGTGACTCCCTGCTCCTCCTTCACCACACCCAGTCACACCAGTAACCTCCCTGCTCCCCAGGCATGCCAACTGTGTTTCACAGGTGGCCCTGCTTAGAATTCCAGTTCTTTTCTCAGGCTTTGTCCTGTCACCCAGGTCTGGCCTTCTCAGAAATGCCTGCCCTGACCACACAATCCTAAATACCCACATAGTCCCTCTATCACTATATTTTAATTAATTTCAATAAATTATTTCAATTATTGCATATAAACATAACATTTTACATATTATATTTACATATAATATACATTTATGTAAATATATCAGTTAATAATATATAATTATCTCTAGAGCACTTATCACTCACAGATACGCCTCTTGTGTGTGTGTGTGTGTGTACATGTTTATTTTCCCCTAAAATGTCAGGAACCCAAGGGTTACTGTTCACAGAACTGTTCTGTTCACTGATGTATCCCCATCTCCTGCATACCTTGTGTGTTCAATAAACATCTGATGAATGAAGGCAGGATTCAGTCAGAGGGATTTACTGGATCAACCTCTTTTTATGTCCCAGGTATGGCTATGCTCCGTGCTGAGGCTACAGTGATGTACCACACCGACTTGATCCTTGTCTTAGCGAACTTACCGCCTTATATTAAAGGAGACTGACCTTACACAGATCCCTAAGAAATTAAATAAGACATCCCACAGAGCATGCCTGCTGGGTACAGCGAGTGTTTATGTGTACAGTGGGAGGTACGGGCAGGCTTCCCTGAGGAAGTGACATTTAGGCTGAGACCCAAAGGATCTGCTCGGCAGGTGTTGGCCAGGTGGAGGGGAAATGGGGATGGGTTTCCTGAGCAGGCATAAGCCCATACAAAAGCCAAGAGGAAGGATTCAGTCTGTGTGCCATAAATGTTTCTGACAGTGTTATGTGAGCCTTCCAGTGAGATTCTGTAAGCAGCGGGCCTGGCAAAGAGCAGACATTCCCTCCCTGTTAGCCCTCCTTGAGGCTGGCATGGCCAGTGTACAGAACAGCAACGAAGACAGAAGGTGGCCAGGCTGTCGAGGTAAAGAACTGGGCAGGGGCAAGGCTGGGGATGTTGGCTCAGCTGCTGGTTGCCTGGTTGGCCACGGCTCTAGGCATTTCCCACCCTTACCTGTGATGAGGCCTTTGCCATTTTCGTTCACTGCTATGCCAGCTGCACGGCCCTTAAAAATGTGGTTCCCGCTAAAATGCAAGGAAAAAGAGTAAGATGAGACCACTATCATATGTCAAAGCCAATGCCTGCTCAAGGCAGATGCCTGCTCAAAGCCAATGCCTGCTCAATGCCTTCTTTTGTGGCCTTCCCCAAACAACACAAGTCCACAGGGGCATAAAGCATTTCTGCAGTCGTAGAAGCCATTTACAAATCTTTAGTGAACTTGCAGACAACTTGATCCAGAACTAAATCAATAACTATGCCATACAATCACAATGCTACTCGAGTTTCTGTGGCCTCTCTTGACTGTCGCTCACATGCAAGCTGTTTGAAACGCATGCCATCGTGGTGCACAGGTGACAAGTCCACAACTGGTCATGTCAAGAATTCCTAGGAAGCTGTGTTAAGCTGCTTTGGGCATGATTTGTGCCCAAAGTTGAGTCAGAGTCTCTGCCTGTAATAAGCCTACAATCCCTGTTCATATCCAACAGCTACCCTTTATCTTATTTTCTGTTAATCACCTATCCCCTGAAAGACAACATAAAATAATGACATGCCTTAAAAAAAGAAAAGCAGATTTTTTAAAAGGGGGTTTTGAGAGTATCAGAGGATGTGTATGTGAGACCTCATGGGCTGGCTGAGCCACATGTGGACGATACAGGAAAACATGCTCCTGCTCAGAGAAACACGCAGCCCTCACTGCCATGGAAAGGGCTTGCGAATTAAACACCAGACGCCTGAGCATGTTAAGGACATGCATTGTCTCTGCACCTCAGTTTCCTGCCTGTTAAAACAAAGCCAGTCACACCTGGACATTAGCACAATTGGGTTATCCCTGGAGGACACACATTTGCTGTTTGTTATTTTTACTAACAGGAATGCTGTGACCTCCTTTCTTCTTAGAAGGGCACCTGCCTCCTCTCTTAGGAGACAACCCTCCTACTTCCTTCCATGTGGCTGAGGGATTTAGGTCCAGTATTCAACCGGCTCTTTAGAGCCTAACTCAGGGCCTGGCATCCAACAGAACATTACTGAGTAGGAGTTGGCTAAGTTTTCCCATCTCCTAGGGCAGGGTCCAAATGGTTTACATCTTTGGGGAAAAAACCCGGCAAAGTATGTTGATGCTGGGGAAGCCAAATGTCAACTGCACCTACCTATGCATTTGAGTGGAACAAGAGAAATCATTTGTTAAAGACATCCCCATTTTTGCCCTCAGATCTAAAGACTCTGTTTTGATCTGGTTACAATTCAGTCAGCAGATGGTTACTGTGGGTTTCTAGAATTCACGGTCGGACATAGTCCCTGGGCTAGGACATCCATATTTCTGAGAGCTGTGCCATAGCAGCAAATGCATGGCTGGTATAGTTTAATACAAATCTCACCTCCAGAAGAGACCCGTGGGCACTTGGAGAGTGTATGTACGCAGGGAGAGCAAAACAAAGATAAAAGAGGGATCAGAAAACATTTAGGAAAAGGGGACAGATCATTGTTCCAAGAACCAATGGTAGGATGTTTATGGCAGATGAGATAGTTTGAACCCTGTGCCTCCTTGAAGCCAAGGCAAAAAGAGAAACACAAAGGGTTAAAAAACTCTCACTGGCAAAAAGACTGCCATGGCCTTATCCAGGCTACTTCGGGGATTTCAAAATTCATTCTGTACCCTCCCCCAGAGACCTACCTTCCATCACAAAGAAACATAAAGGGAAAAAACACAACCTATTCTCTCAAAGAAGTTCTGGTTTTTTTGTTTTTAAAGATTTTAAGTAATCTCTACACCCAACACGGGGCTTCAACTCACAACCCTGAGATCAAGAGTCGCACATTCCACTGACTGAGCCAGCCAGGAGGAGCCCCTCAAAGAGATTCTGTTTTAAAAACCAAGACACTAATCTGACTGTAACAGTCCTTGCTCAGAACTCTTCAACAGTTCCCTAGCACCCACAGGGTAAAGTCCAAACTTCCCAGATTTGGTGTGTGACTGCTATGACAAATTACCATACACACAGTGCCTTAACACAACACAAATTTACTACCTTCTTGTTTAGGAGGTCTGAAGTCCAAAATGGGTCCTACAGGACTAAATCAAGGTGGCAGCAGATTTATGTTCCTTCTGGAAGGTCTATGGGGAATCTATTTCTTGTCCTTTCCAGCTTCTACAGGTCGCCCATACTTCTTGGCCTACAGTCTCATCACTCTGACCTCTGCTTACTACTGTCACATTTCCTCCTCCCGACTGATTCTCTTGCTTCCCTCTAAGGATCTTTATGATTTATAGAAGAGCCTACCTGGATAATCCGTGATGGTGTCCCCATTTTAAGGTTATTAATTTAATCACATCTTCAACATCTCTTTTGCCATGAAAGATAACATATTTGCACGTTCCAAGGATTAGAAAGTGGATTGATCTGGAGAGTCATTATTTTGCAGATCATACTCGGTATCAGAGGTTTTGTGTTCCAGCATCAACCTGCCTTCATAGGCTGCTCTTCTACTCAATCTTCTGGGCCTCTTGTGGCAGACACACCACATTTAATACCATTTTTCCAAGACACATCCTGGAATTTCACTGCCCCTGAGCCCAGAATGCCATCTCCCTGGCCACAAAATCCTACCTATCCTTTACACACAACTCGTGCCTTCTTCCCCTGACTCGCTCAGCTGAAACTATGGCTGGCTCCTCTGTCATTCTGTCACTTACACAAAGACCTATTAAAGCACTTGTTTTGATGAGTCTCCCTCATGGTTGTGTGTCCATCTCCAGCATGAGACCGTAAACACCATGGAGCAGAGACTGTTCTTACACACTTTTTATATCACTGTCCCCTTACATAGACAGTAAACACTTACATGTGTGTTAAATCTATAGCAAGCATATGTATAAACACATACTCTTAAGGTAATAATGCAAAAGATGGAGAAAGAACTCTGTGACCACTAACTGTTTTCAGTAAGATGTCTGTAACAGTCAAAAATAGATGCCTAACTAGGGCGCCTGGGTGGCTCAGTCAGTTGAGCCTCTGACTTCGGCTCAGGTCATGATCTTATGGTTCGTGAGAGCCGCGTTGGGCTCTGTGCTGACAGCTCAGAGCCTGGAGCCTGCTTCAGATTCTTGGAAGAATGTCTCCCTCTCCGAAGAGGGATGTCTCCCTTTCTCTGCCCTTTCCTCGCTCATGCTCTCTGTCTCTCAAAGATGAATAAACGTTAAAAAAAAAAAAAAAAATAGATGCCTAACAGTAATAGGACTGGTTCAAAAATTATGGGATACCAAAAAGATGGAATGTTCTGAAACTTTCCAAAACTGACAAACGCCATGCAACAATATGGAAAAGCACATCTGGAATAATCAAGGGGAAAAAACACTTCAGAATATATTTGCTGCACATTTGTTCCAGTTATTTTCCTAAAGCAAGACATAACTGTGTGAGTCTTCTGTTTAAAAATTTTTAAACGCCACCTTCCTCAGCTGGGTCCACATAAGGCTTCCTCCTCCGGCCCTGAGCTTTCTTCTCATCACCCCTTCCACTCTGCCACAGAGATATAGATCATGCTGCAGCAGCCACAGGACCCACAATTTTCTGGGATAGTCCCAATTTAAAACATTTTATACCAACATCACAACTTGTGTCAGACATGTTCTCAAGCCACAGTGGACTATTAGCCAACCCCTGAATCTGCCGTGTTCTGCTGCCTTTTTCATGCTGTTTCTTTTACTAGGAATGCCCACTCCCAAATCCATGACAGCCCATGTTCTACCCACAGTTCAAAGTCCAACTCTAACGCCCCTTTGTAAGGAGGCCTTCCCACATCCCCCCAGTAGAATGGTTGTCTCCCTTGGGAGCACTTCAGTAGCATTTATCAGCCTGCCCCATTCGAGAGCTGGGATGGCAGCCCCATGCTCCTGGCAATGCCACTGCCCCTTCTCGCCTAACAGCTCACATGGCTGATCCATCATAGCACGCTTTTGTGCTGAGGCCAGATGCAGCCCCTGGATCTTAACACAGCATCTTAGGTAGCTGCTTTCAACCGAACAGAGTTGTCAGGTAAGTGGAAATCTTTATGCCGTCTCTGTCTTAGAGTTATTTCTGGTCACGTATGTCTTCCATGCTAGAGTGTGCTCTGGGGGAGCAGAGTGCTCCTCTGTTATCATTATTAGAGGTGCTCAGTAACGTCTGCTGAGGAGAACTGGTAGGAAATGCAAACAAAAGCGCCTGTGTTACTACAGTGGGATCGGGGTGGAGTCTCCTTTGCTTGCTTTGCTATACTGTTGTTTCAGTAAACAAAAATGTTTTCAAATGGAGGACAGTCACAGTGTAGGAAGCAGAGATCAGGGAGGAAAGAAGGGACCATGGCTGAGGATGGTCTGGGTACAGCACACATACCTCACGACTGGATTTCCGTGGTACAGGATATAAATACCAGCCTCCTTATTTGAAAAGATTTGATTGTTCCGGATGACGCCTTTCCCATTGCCAAGGACAACAATGCCAGAACGAAGGCCGTGGTGGATCTGGTTACACTGCAAGGGAACAGGAGACACCACAGAAGACAGATCAGACCTGCCAGCAAGAAACCGAGTGCTCAACTGCCAGCCCACAGCAGGGCCGGGGTGAAGACAGTGGAGAAAGCGCCCCTGAAGCCCCCTGCCTAGCACATGACGAAGTGAATGGGCCACGCTGCTGCCCTGGTGCACACATGCAAAGCTGTAAGTGAGAATCCAGAGAGAGGAGTCTTCAGTGCCCCGCCTCTTGCTCTCCATCTGCAAGGCATGCTACTGAACACTGCTGAGCCTCCAGAGTCCTCCAAACACAATACTCCAGCCAGGCCACACGGTCCAGGGTCCAGGGAGCTCAGCACCCCACTACATGACAATGTTGGCCAAGTGCAGTCCCAAGCGGGCCACCTCCAGGGAAGAGTGAGAGCCACTTGGCTCCTACTCCCCACTTCCCATTCAGGGAAGGCCTGTGGAAAGGTGTGGCTCTGGGGAGCCTGATTGTTCCATGGGGCATGAGATCACAGAAGCTGTATGTGCTACAAACAAAGACCCTTAGATTTATTTCGAATATCTCTTTGTACGCATGGGGATGCTGGCCGAAGGCCATACAGTATGCAGCAGAGCCAGATCTGAAACCTAGTTCTCCTGCTTCCCAGTTAGCTGCTTTTGTGCAGCGACATTTTCAGGTCATAATAAATGATAATAAAATTGTTTCACTCTGTTAATTTAGAGCCTAAATACATTCCTATACTTAAACCAGGAAGTTAGCTGTTTCTCTTCCAAAACGATTTCACAGAAGCAAAGTTCTAGTTTGCTTTAAAACGTTCCACGCTGTAAGCAATCCTATTCTTACTCACTTTCCAGATTTTCTCCTGAAGGATTTGGCAGACTCACCAGGGCAACCACTGCCTAACACAAGTCCCTCACACGGTTGTGAAAAGCGAAAAGCTTGGAGAGAGAAGCGTAAGCAGTGGCATTTCCATCCCCACACCCTTTCACGAAGCCAGGACAGAAACATAACGCCCCCTTCCCCTCCACCTGCTAAACTGGCCTGTCCCCTCTGTCCCTGGGAAGGCAAACTCCTCTCCTCTCTCTGGCAACAGTGGCATTCATTTCCTCAGGCAAGGCCGTGCATCAGACGCCAGCTACATGGCAGAAATACAGTGAGAGGAAGGGGCTGAAAGAGGACGCTTTTTAAATATAGTTAGGAACTTTCCTTCATCTGCATAGTTAGGAACTTTCCTTCATCTGCATTGGCGAGGGTGGATTTTTTTTTTTTAATGTTTATTTAGTTTTGAGAGAGAGATAAGGAGCACATGGGGGGTGGTGGGGTAGAAAGAGAAGGCGACAGAGGGTCCGAAGCAGGCTCTGTGCTGACAGTAGTGAGCCCAACGTGGGTTTAGAACTTACAAACTGTGAGATCGTGACCTGAGCCGAAGTTGGATGCTCAACCGACTGAGCCACCCCAGGCACCCCAAGGGCAGTCTAATATAATGGGTTAAGAACATCGATCCTGAGTCAGGACGGCCTGGGTTCAAATCCCAGCTCTGTCACTAGTTGTATGATTTGGGGAGGCATCTTTAGTGTCTCTTTATGCCTCAATGTCTTTATCCATAAAATGGAATATTAATTCTACCACACAGGGTTGTGTAAAGATTAAACCACAAATAAATACATACATACAAAGTGATAAGCACTAGGCATAAAGGCAGATATTATTTTTTCAAGGCCATAAGAAGTCTGGGCCATTCCTTAGTTCCTGGAATATGTGTCTCTAAGGGAAGGCCTGAACAGAAAAAGGCCTCTCATGTCACTGGTCCTATCTTCTACCATTTCAAGTGGCTTTCACATTGGTGTAAAATCAAATCCACATGGCTTCACAACATTCATGAGACAAATAATCTTCAGAACTAAACATCATAAATGTCCTTTTTATAGTGAAGAATGATCTAACGTTTTAGTTAGATCCAGGTATCTTGCAGGGCAGATACAATATCTTTATTCTTCTCAAACTCAAAGCCAACCAGAACCTATCAGGGCTGAGGAAGTGCTCTGTGACATTTCCCTGTCTATCTGGTCCTCTTTTTTTCTGACAAGGAGACTGTAGGGAGGTGATTTATTCAAAGCCATTCCTATTACGTGAAGAAAGAAGACAGAGAGTCACAAGGACACACAGAGAAAAGGCCAGGAACCACTTGCAAACAGGAAGCAATATAAATTCAAGGTGGCAACACTTATTTAAATAATCTCAGAAAAGGCTTCTGAAAAGAAGCTACTCTGAAAAGAGCATGAAGACAGAGAAAAGTACCAGTATGAGTGGGTTGGACTTTTTCCGGATGTCTACTCCTGCCTCCGCATTGTGGTAAATGTTGTTGCCAGCGATCAAGCCTCCGCCCTCCAAGCGAAGAAAGATGCCTGACGCTCTGCAGCGGTGAATGTCATTCCTGAGCATGACGATCTAGGCAGAAAAGAGAAAGCCATTTGTTTTCTTGTCACAGGTTTTTTAAAAAAACCTTTTTTTAAAAGAACACCTGAGTCCTTTCTTTACCATCTGCTCCCTCCCTGCTATTCCACCAGCAGACAAGGATGGCCTCTTCCCACCTGGTGTGCTCCCAGGAGCTGAGGAGCTCTGTGCCCTGCCTGCCTCTGCCCTGTAGGCTCCTTACCATCCACAGTGGTTCGTTAATAAAACCTGGACCTAAGCTCAGCCTCGTGCCCCATGTTCACAACTTGTGAACAGAACAACTGGCTCAGGGAATGGAAAGGACCCTCAGAGAAGATGGGATTTAGTGGTCTTCAAACTCTACATGCACTGGGGTTACATGGAGATCTCCCCAGGTTCCAAGGGCACAGCTAACAACGAATGGAACCAAGGTCCACATGTGCCTTTGCTAAAGTCACTTGTCTGAGGGGTGTCTAGGTGGCTCAGTTAAGTGTCTGACTCTTGATTTCTGCTCAGGTCATGATCTCACGGTTCATGAGATCGAGCCCTGTGTCTGGCTCTGCATTGACAGCCCCGGAGCCTGTTAGAATTCTCTCTCTCTGCCCATGCCCCACTCACGCTCTCTCTCAAAATAAAGTTTAATAACATAAAAAAAAAAAAAAACAATAAAATAAAATTCACCTGCTTGAGAAAGCACCTGAGGATAACCTCCCCACTTTCCCTTTCACTTTATAAGACAAAGGCCTATTCTTGTCCATTCTGAATCTTTCTTGGGTGTATTATCCTGGGGTGCTCCTTAGTTTGGAGTTCTAAGGGAAACAATTAGAAGCACTGGTACAAGGAAGCATTTAAACAAGGTACTACAACCCAGCACAGAGCTTATTTAAGGGAATGATTGCCATTTACATTTTCTTTTTATACTTAATAGGTATAAAGATTCAGAATATATTTGTATTGTTCTAAGCAACTGCGTATTAATAGTAAAAACATATTATATCAGGATAAACTGTACACTACTAGTAAATAATACACTACATTAAAATAAAAGTCTAGGGGTGCCTGGGTGGCTCAGTTGGTTAAGTGTCTGACTTCGGCTCAGGTCGTGATCTCATAGTTTGTGAGTTCAAGCCCCATGTCGGGCTCAGTGCTGGTGGCTCAGAGCCTGGAGCCTGCTTCAGATAGATCTGTGTCTCCTTCTTTCTCTGCCCCTCCCCTGCTTGCACTCTGTCTCTCTCTCAAAAATAAATAAACATAAAATAAAATAAAATAAAATAAAATAAAATAAAATAAAATAAAATAAAATAAAATAAAATAAAATAAAATAAAATAAAATAAATAAAATAAAATAAAATAAAATAAAAGTCTAGGAGGGTAAGGTACAATGGAAGTCCAGTTTTTTTTTTTTTCAACATTTATTTATTTTTGGGACAGAGAGAGACAGAGCGTGAACAGGGGAGGGGCAGAGAGAGAGGGAGACACAGAATCAGAAACAGGCTCCAGGCTCTGAGCCATCAGCCCAGAGCCCGACGCGGGGCTCGAACTCACGGACCGCGAGACCGTGACCTGGCTGAAGTCGGACGCTTAACCGACTGCGCCACCCAGGCGCCCCTGGAAGTCCAGTTTCAAAGGGAAGCTGCTTAGGACAGAGAACGCTGACCAGAGCAGTCACTGCTCCCCCACTTACAAGAACAGAATCAGATAATGCACAAAAATACAGCCTTTCTTTTCTTTTTTTTTTTTTTAAATTTTTTTTTTCAACATTTATTTATTTTTGGGACAGAGAGAGACAGAGCATGAACGGGGGAGGGGCAGAGAGAGAGGGAGACACAGAATTGGAAACAGGCTCCAGGCTCTGAGCCATCAGCCCAGAGCCCGACGCGGGGCTCGAACTCACGGACCGCGAGATCGTGACCTGGCTGAAGTCGGACGCTTAACCGACTGCGGCACCCAGGCGCCCCAAAAAATACAGCCTTTCTTGAACGTGTCAGAAAACTGAGGTTGCAGGGCGGCCAACAAGCCTGAAATCCAAGGAAAACAGGCACCTCCCAGGAGACAAGATGGGAGCACTTGCCTGCACAGCTGCATATAGAGCCACATGAACCGGTAAGGATTCAGCTACAGGGTTCAGTGCATTGTTGAAGGCCAAGTGTGAACCAGTGTGAGAGTGCAGAAGCCCTGGGAGTAGGTGTATCCACTTCTCCAGAGACCTTGTGAGATGCTCACAAGGAAAGACCGGGGGACAGGACAAGAGACTGAGGACAGATAGCCTCCCACATGGTGGAGGCATGGGGGAAATGAAGAGCAGCTACTACTGTAGGAAAGCACTAAGCCCCTCTTTGAATTTTCTCTCCAACTTCCCTGTAGAACAAGTCTTCAGCAGTGGGGGGAAGGGCAGCAAACCCTGTCATGGAGGGGAAAGAGAAAACCCCATCTTGGGCCCAGATATTTAGAACCTCCCTAATGCTGGGGGTGAGGCAGGACCATTGGAAAGTGCCTACTTCCAAGACCCATAGACACAGCACCTGCCTAAGACTAAGGACAAACTGGGACACAGGAGAAAACCTCCCACCAGCCCAGAGCCACAAGTGACCACAATCTGCTGGGAGGGGTGAGACCATGGAGACAGTCTCCCCAACCCCCTGAGAAACAAAGAGAAGACCTTAAAAGCAGAGGAAAAAACCAGCATGCAGTAAAGAAGAACATGAAAAATGCTGAGGATAATCATCACAACAAAACCTGAACTAGCTTAATCCTGACTAGACTGACCCCAAACCTGGCCCTCTAAAGGCCTAGCATGAGAAGAGGTGTGCCCATTTCCACACATAAATGTGATTGACCTCAATTTCTACTTTCCCAGATACTTGACTTTCAACTAAAAATGGTAAGATACACAAAACAGCAAGAAAAACATCACAGTTTTCTTTGTGGAGTCCCAAGCAACTGGGCTTTCTGCCAGCCTTACTCTCCTGGAGATGTTCTAGAAGGCAGGGAAGGGTGGCTGCCCTCTGGCCACTGGATCAAGGCTTTGCTTCTAGGCATGGGACTAGCTCAGCAGGTCCTGCACTCCCTGCACGCCCACAGCTCCTGCTTGTATGAACGCCACTTAGCATATAATTGTACCTGATGCTGGGTACTCATGAGAAACCATGGATTTTTTTTTTTTTTTTAAGTCAAAAATCAGGAATATCAGTTTCTCAGGTTCCTTGCTAGAGACTCACAAGGAACTACAGGCTGCACAATTTCTTCCCAAAGCCTCTGGAAGCAACAGTTCAAAAGGGCTCCAAGTAAGGCTGTGTAACTTTTCATTTCTCCTTTTCGATGACTCTCAGCTACCACCTGCTCCCAAGTCTGCATGGCAGGGTGCATCTCTCCAAAGCTCCAGACCCAGGAAACCAGACAGCACCTCTGCTAGATGTCAGAAATGCTCCAAACTCAGCATGCCCGGAACTGAACTCAGCATCTCTCTCCATGTCCTAATCTCCCATTTTCCTGCTATTGTCTCAGCCACTCAGGCCAGAAATCTAGGCCTCAGGGCTTTGACTACTCCCTCCTAAAGCCCTCCTTCCTACCTCTCCAGACTGCCCTGTCCCCTCCAGTTTCTGAATCACAATTCTCCACTGCCCCTCATTGATCTTGCCTCTTGCCTAGTTCCCCTCCATTCCATTCTCCAGAAAGCTGACAGCATGAGCTCTTCACATACAGATCTGACCATAGTTTTCTGCTTAAAATCTGTCGGCGAGTTCCCACTGCCTCATGGCAAACTCCAATCTCTATGGCAAGACCTCTGTGCCTCAGCTAGCTGACTCCCTTATCTCACAGCCTCCCCTGAACCTCTGGCCGTCTGAGTTACTTGTAACTCCCTAAATGCGTGGTTTCCTTTCTCACATCTGGGCCTTCACACACACACCTCCACGGTCTCATAGCCTCCCCTTGCCAACTCCTACTCCTCCTGGGAAGCTCAGCCTGGGCACTGCTTCTCCAAGAGACCTTTCCCTGAGGCTGGGCTCCTATGCCACCCATGGTACCTCCATCATAGCATCTCTCACACCGGACTTTAAAAAAATAAACAAAAAACATTTGTTGAGCACTTGCTATGTGCCAGACATACTACTAAGCACTTTATATATATGACCTTAGTTCATCCTTACTGTACCTTGGAGACAGGTAGTATCATTAGTCCAAAGGACACATAGCTAATAAGGGGCAGAGCCAGAATCTGACTCAGAAGCCATACCCCTGGTAAGTATACTAGGTGGGAGGGTCGGGGGAGACCCTCCTGGAGGGCTCGGACCAGATCCTATCATCGCGGTACCTGACAGCAAAACTATCACCCACCCTTTTTATCTGACCATTATCTCTTATTATCTATAGGCTGATATTGTGCTTTCCTGGTAACATCATCTAAAATCCTCTTTGGAAGTGGACTGGGCAAAATGCAATTAAATGCTATTGCTGCTAACTGTTCTAGAGGGCTGCAGAGACCTGCAAGACTCCCGTGTGACACATGTGCAGTGCCCCTCAGCTTACTAGGTGCTTTGGCAATATTAAGGTACCGGATCCTCACAAACCCCAGTGAGACAGGCAAGTCAGGGAAGCTTGTTTCCATTTTGCAGAAGAGGACAGTAATGCTCATGGTGGATCAGAGGAGAGGCAAGATTCAAACTCAGGAGCTAGGCCATGCTTTCTTCCAAAAGGCCATGTCTTTCCTCTGAGAGGCTGTTCCTGTGCTCAGTGGCTTGCAGGATCTGTAGACTGTCCTGCGGCACCCTGAAGAGCCTGCAGGGTGATGACTGTATCAGGGGCAGGATGGACTTAGCATAAAGTCCAAATATCTCATAGGGGCTTTTCAGGCCCTGGGCAAGGTGGCTTCTGCTCGTCTCCCCTGCCTCATTTCCAACCACTCCTCCCTCCCCAGAACACTGTTGAATTCAGCCCCACACCCAGGCCCCAGTGCAGAATGTTCTGGCTGCCTAGAATGCTCTCACTCTGTACCCCCTTTTCACCACATGCACACTATTTTGCTTGGCTGTCCACTACTCATCCTACAGCTTAGACACCTCTTCTGGGGAGCCTTCTCTGGTTTGGATCAAAGCCAGTAATCATATGTCCCTCAATTTTCTCTCATCCAGCTAAAGAGCCCTTGTTCCTTCTTCTAGGACTAGGGGGACATGGTTGAAAGCAGCATGACATAGCAAAAGGAGTTGGAAGACCTGGGTTCTAGTCTCAGTTCTGCCACTAACTTGCTGTGTGACCCTAAGTCACATCCCCCCTCTGGGCCCTGTTTCCTCTTCTGTAAAATGGGAACAATAGTTTCTGCTCTATCCAAACCAGATGATGGAACATAAGATAAGGGTGTGTTAGAAGCTTGTATAAAGATGCTTTAAAAAAATAGCCTTCCTATGTATAGCCAGAGGAGCCTATCTCATCAGTCAAAATCGTGTTCCCAGTGACCCAGGAAGGCCTCATGAATTTGCAGAGTGAGCCTTATGACAGCACCTTGCTGTTATGTATACACCGCACTGCATAAGTCAGGTTCCGGAAGATGTTTCCTTCCATCTTGGCTCGGCCATAGGAGCAAACGAAGACGCCTCCCTTTCCGTCCCGGAAGAGGCACTTGCGGATGAGGCAGCCCTGCACGGAGCTGGCCAGTGCCATGGCCTCCTTGTCCTTCTGCAGCTCCTGCTGCAGAGAGTTCAGCACTAGGCAACTGGGCAGCTGAATGGATGCTCCTGGAAGCGGTGGGCCTAGAAAGGAGCCCCCCAGTACAGGGCGTGGGCCTTGCACTTGGTAGGACAGTCTGTATGTGAGCTGGTCCTCGTCCTCATCCTCACCACTAGGACTCAGGCCTCCATCGCTGCTGTCTGGGGTCTGGGCCACCCTTTCCCCATCACTGCCCACCTCTGCCTCCTGTGAGCCAGCCTTGGAGCCTGGCTTTGGGGAGGTAGAAGCTGGGCTGGTAGGGCTTTGGCTGCCTTCAATGACAATGTCACAGGTCCTTGGGCTCCAAGCCTGGTCCCTGCTCTCCAGGTCCAGGGACATTAAAGAGTCAGAATCCTCCGTGGGTAGCACACTGGGGGAGGACTTGATAAGCCCTAGTAGATACTTGTAGGCCCAGTTCTTGTCTGCAGATGGGTGGCCCTCCACAGTCACAGAGTTGTTTTCACTGCCCACAAATTCACAGTTTTCCAGGACACACAGGGGCACATTGTGCAGGAAAACATGGGTGTTTTTGAAGGTGCAAAACTTCACTTGGCAGGTGCCTGGGCCATGGACCTGGATATGCCCATTCTCAAAGTTGCAGTTGTCAAATTGGACATGACCCGATGTTGTCTGAGGAATAAAAAAGAGAGAGTGGATAAAACAGGGATGAGAATTACTTTGTTAGGCAGTACTCTAACTGCTCTTTAAGGAGGGTGGAGCACGGAGAGGCCATTTGTCCTGCTGATCCTATCCTCCGCCCCCCCAACCCCCCGCCCAGGGCATGTGTCAGGCCCCCGGACAGGAAGCTGCACTGCATCAGAGCGGTGAAAATTTGGAGTTGCCTGCCTTTCCCTCCTTCTAATCCCAAAGGGAGGGGGATGAAAGTAGAAACGGATAATGGCAGGAAAAAGTTCACGCCGTGCAGCAGGGCCCTTCCTAAAGACCTCAAATATGAAGTAAATTCTCCCAATACTCAAGAAATGCTTAGTGAGAACATAAACTTTGAGGGGTAAGGATGGGGAAGAGGGAAGAAGCTGAATGCTTAGAAGGATGCTGTGTGAAATGGATCAATGGTAACCAGGAGAAGGAATGTCACTATAGAGATGATACGGAATAACAGGGACAGCTTTGAACTGTGAGAAACACAAGAACTGGTTGGGATTTGAGCATGACTTTACTGTGACCCCTGAATGGGGAGGGAATCCTAAAGTGGTATCTCGGTTATGTGAAGGAAGTGTGAGGTCACGAGGTGCTGTGCTAGGTGTCAACCCTTCAGCCCACTTTCCATTCACCATCTTCTCTCAGCCCTGCAGCACCCCACAGAGCATCAGCTTGGTGTCTGAACTTAGGACAGAGCCAGGCAGAACCCTGAGGGCTAACAGAAGACAGGCCAGGAGGGGCTGAGCCCTGCCTGGGCTGGGGCAGGCAGTACGGGATGCCCAGCCACAGGTACTGGGAAAGAATCCAGCCTGTCTGGCAACTGGAACATAGCAGGGAGTACAGCAAAGGACAGCAGGCTATGTCCCTAAAGAGGCGGATGAGGTATGCTGCCACAGCTGGGCAGCACTGAGCAGTGGTTAAGATGGGCTCTGGAGTCTGACTGCATGGGGCACTCCCATCTCTGTCTCTTTCATGTATGTTACCTTGGCTAGGACTTCACCTCTCTGAGGCTCAGTTTCTTTGTCTGCGATAGGGGGCTTACCAGCTAACAAAGCAAAAGGCTGAGAGACAGATACAAAGTTGGCACCTAATAAAAATTAGCTATCATTACCTGGGGTCAGGGACACAAAGGACAGAGACTCCTCTTGGGGAGGGAAGTGCTGAACCCCACAGCACCACTCCCCTGAGCCCCTCAGCTCCCAGGCCTGACTGAGAAGCCCAGCCACTCTGTATTCCTGAAAAGTAACTGTTTCTGGATTTCATGCTAAATGCCACCAAAAGGATTTGAACTGTAAAATGAGGGAATGTTCCATGATTCCACTGAGTGATCCAGACACATCCACCCCATGAACAGTTTCTACATTCTCTAGCAGTGACCACCCTTGAGAGCCTGGCCTGGACCTTACTTGCCTTAACCTCTGTAAATTCTTCCTTATGGCTAAGTTAATTTTTTCTAGCTGCGATTTAAGTCTATTTTCTTTTACTTGGTCCTCTCTGTAGATGAACACCAGCTCTCTGGAGATGCACAGCTGTTGTTAGGGTTCTCCTCAGAAGTCACTGAAAACTGCTGTGAAATCACTCTGGCCTCTGCATTTTTCAGGCAAGGTCATCCTAGCCCCTGTCCTGTTTTCAGTTAAAAGACAATTATGAGTGGAGCACTGATACATGCCAAGCATTAGGCCAGACGGTGGGCTGGGCTACAGAGAAGTGTTAAGGCCAGGCCCCCACCCTATGAGGGTCTGCAGCTGCACTTCTAAGGGGGAAGGAGAGGCTGAAACCAACATTTTACCCTCAGAATAAATGGAAACATCGAAGGTCTGGAATCAAACTTTCTTCTGGGTCTACAGACCCACATAGGAATCGTTCATCAGTCCTTCTGAAACAATCTAGGCCTAAAAAGTAGGCTTTTAGGTTTCCAAGGAATCCAACACAATGTAACTTCAAAGGGGCTTACAATTTGAGTTCTGGATTTGAGTTCTAACTTCACTAATTATGCATTTGAGAAAGTTACTTAGCAGCATCTCTGAGCTTTTTAGTGCCCCTCATCTGCAAAATGGGGATCCCACGTGTACAACCTACCACGAATGTTTGTTGTGGGGATCAAATGAAGTCACCGATGCAAAGTCACCTAGATTATCAATATAGGCTTTGGATCCTAGCTCTGTCTCTTACTATGTCACTTAATCTTGCTGAGCCTCAGTTTGCTCATCTATAAAACCGGATGACACTACACATCTTACTAATGGCTGTAAAGCATATGCCAGGCACACAGTCAGTGCACCATAAACGACTGGTAGTATAGTGATCATTACAAACTTGAGGGACAATTTGTTGTTACTGGTAGAATAGTGGCAACATAATTATTATTGATTAGGTACAAAGTTTACATATTACAATGTTTCTATGCAAGGTAAAGCTGTAAACCGCTCTGCCAGGACCTACCAATGCATCAATACATACGTTGCTTTGAATACAACCTGTGTGCTCTGTGTTACCAGAGGATATGTGTTGGGCTGGTATTTCCTGAGCCTCTCTCAAGTCACTCTTGGTGAAAGCCTGACCTTCCTTGATCCTCCTTCACAGGGTGGGGCTGACATGCTAAAGGTCATTGGTCCTGCATAGCCTCCCCTGGCTTTGCCTATCTCTGAGCATGAAGTGTTGTTCTCTGCTTCCTGTGACCATGTGGCATACTCCCAGACCTGGCTTTCCCACCTAGCTACTCCCCTGTGGTTCAAGTGCGTCCAGTGGGGAAGAGGAGTACAAAGCAGTTCGGGTTCTGAGTCCTTGGCTTATTTTTTAATACAGTTTTGCCAGGAATAAAGCAGAATGTTGATTGTTACTGTGCCCATTTCTTAACTGGTGCAGAGGAGCGTGTTACAGGAATAACGACAAAACTCTTAATTCCAACAAAAAGGGGTTGCAAACCCACTAAAAAGAGGCCAAAGCCCAGGGTCAGGACTGGAGAGGCCACCTATCTGGATATGGACACCCACCTTAAACATGAAAGGGGAGAACCAGGCCGGCATGAAGACAAGGTTGCACAGGCGTGTGGTGGAGCAGTGCTGATCAATGCTGGCTAGCAGGGCCACTTCACCCAACTTCCCGTGGCCTACGATCTCCACGGGTACCTTCAGGATGATTTCACCTTGCTCTTCATACACACCTGGGAATAGCACAATTCGGTCATACAGGCTAGCCATGGCCAAGGCACTGCCCAGGCTGTCAAACTCATGGCCTGGCCCAACACTCAGGGTACGGCGTTCCCTCCTCCGGCGAAATAGAGAAAAGCAGACAGAGGACTCCAAGTCCAGGGCATTCTTGGTCCATGTCTTAGAGGCAAGGTAATGTTGCTTGAAGGCCTCCCTCCAAGACTCAGGCTCCACATCGGGCTGGTTGGGCCAGTTTGGGTGGCGGCATTCGGTGCATCCCAGACACAGCTGCCGCCAGCGGGTGCTGTCGAGACTGAGGATCAGGTCATACCAGGCTCTGCACACCAGGCTGCAACGGCCCAGGTCGGGAAGGTGCAGATAGGCTAAGATCATGCGCCACAGCTCCAAGGGGAGACCACCGGCCTCCATGGTCACCTGGAGCAAACACAAAACCAAAGAGGTTTTTGTTGACCCCTCTTACAGTTCCTCTTTTTTTTTTTTTTTTTTAACGTTTATTTATTTTTGAGACAGAGAGAGACAGAGCATGAACGGGGGAGGGTCAGAGAGAGGGAGACACAGAATCTGAAACAGGCTCCAGGCTCTGAGCTGTCAGCACAGAGCCCGACGCGGGGCTCGAACTCACGGACTGCGAGATCATGACCTGAGCCGAAGTCGGCCGCTTAACCGACTGAGCCACCCAGGTGCCCCCAGTTCCTCTTCTTAAAATGTTCCCTGCCTTCTCGTGACCCCAAGGGTGTGCAAGAGAACAGGGCCCAGCCAATCATAGAGCTCTATCCCCTCAATCAGAATCCTCCTCTGGGATTGTTCCACCTGGAATCAGCAGGCAAGACTCTCTTTTCTCTTGGTCGGAAACTGTAAGGATATAACCCCCAAACTGCTGTTCAGCCATTTTCCCCACTTGTGGAAAGAACCTTGTGGGTACCAGAGCCAGGCAGAGATGAGGAGATGAAAGATGAAAATTGAGAAAGAAAGAAAAAAAGCGATCACATGTATATGTGTCCTGGTGGTACTGACTCCACACTCCTGAAGCTGCTCTGGAATATGCAGTTCTTTCCTCACTTCCAGGAGGTACCTCAATGGCCTTCTAATAAATTCCCTTTTTTGCTCAAGTTAGTTTGATTTGGGTTTCTATGACTTGTAACAAGGTTTTGGACTAATACAGAAGGGAACCCACCTTTCACTGTTTCAGTCCTAGAGCTCTGGACTTCCCAGACTCCCAGGGAAGGGACCTCTATTTCTTCACCGCAAGAGGAATGAGAACTGAGGCAGTGAGTGTCCGTCTGTCTGCCTCTCTTCATTACCAGATCACATAATTACACTGTACTCCCATGTGAGGCAGCCTCAGGAAAGGCTGATGCTGGGTCAGGCTGTGAGTTTTGGTCCTGGCTCTGTGGCTGGTTACTGATGCAACCCTGTGTCCTAAACACCTACCATGCTGGCTGCCCAGCCATCTGCGCCCTTGCTTTCTGCCCCACCAACAATTTACCCCACATGTTTAGAGATGCAGAGCTCCCTGGTAGCTCTGTCTGTGGAACACTACTCCCCAGGCCCTTAGCAGCATATAGTTGGGATGCTGGATGGCTCCAACTGGACCACTGAAATCTCCACTGGAATAGGATTTGCAACTCTAGAATCAGGTTGACTTCTTTCCTGAATGGAGAAGAATGAAAGGCTTCTTTCTTGAGCCATAAACTCAGGAAGAGTTGCTAATGACCATTTTCTTTGGGGCGGGGAGAGGGGGAGGAAGGGCAGAAGAAGCTAGTCTATATTGAGAGAAGAACGAATTGGAGACAAAGAAATGAGCAGAGAAAAGGGCAGAAACCATGCCAGTTCCTCTATGGCACTCCAGGTCACGGCTCCAGCCTATGCTTAAGGCTCAGCTTTATCCTTGCCTTTTGAATTCCATCAGCTAGCTCTGTGCTCTTGTGATAAATTCTCCTTTTTGGTTAAGTTGGCTTCATTGAATTTCTGTCATTTATACCTAGCTAAAGCCCTCTCATTTATGAGTGTCAATTTCCCCACCTAAAAAACAAGAGGACTGTGTTAGATGACCTAGAGCAACTTCCAAGTCTGAAACCCTATAAAGGCTCTAGACAACTAGAAACTCAAACTGGAAATAGGGCAGACTTCACAGCCAACTGTAATCCAGTTGTTAACCTCTTCAGGGCCTTGGTTTTCCTCCCCATTTTATGGAAATGATGATCATACCCGTCACCTATCTAGGCCCAGGAAGGCTAGAAGCACAAATGTGTGATTATGTCTGCAAGATTTCTGAGCGTCATCATGACAGGTGTGACTTTACCTTTACAGATTGGTATGAGGGCCTGGGTAGGTAGGTTTTTCTACAACGATCACCCAGTGACACTTTACTAAGTCCTCAGCAGCAATGGAGAAAAGCTGGGCTCTGGACTGGTAAGCATTACAGAGCAAAGACTGGGCTCCTGATAGCTGTCACTCTCTCAAATGAACACTGCTTTATTCACAGTGTGAATGGGTCTCTGTGACACCCATGTCCCGTTCCTCACCTCCTTCTTTAGCCATACCTCTTAGGCTTTTTAAGACAAAAGTGTTTTTTTTTTTTATTCATTTCAAGAGAGCAAGAGGGAGAGAGAGAGAGAACTAGAGGGGGAGGGGTAGAGAGAGAAGGGACAGAGGATCTGAAGCAGGCTCCAAGCTGACAGCAGAGAGCCCAATGTGGGGCTTGACTCATGAACCATGAGATCATGACCTGAGCCGAAGCCAAATGCTTTAAGCTAAGACTGAGCCACCCAGGTACCCCCAGAAAATTGGTCTTCCCTCCTTCTCTAACTATTGTAAGAAAGTACGTATAGCTAGGTGATCATATCCCTTGGCTTCAACTACAAAATCTGAATCTCTAGCCCCAATAGTCTCTCTCAGGCCTTCCATACATGGGTACCCAATTGCCTGCTGAGCATTTCTATCTGTATGTTCCACAGATACTAAAAATTCAGCATTGTCTCCAAACCAGAACCTCAACTTCCACTTCTGGCCATGACAAAATAACTGGAACTAGATTCTCCCTCCTGCCATGAAAAACTATAAAGTTGCTCTGGGGGCACCTGGGTGGCTCAGTTGATTAAACACCTGACTCTTGAATTTGGCTCAGGTCATGATCTCAAAGTCATGAGATCAAGCCCTGTGTCAGGCTCCATGCTGAGTGCGGAGACTGCTTGGGATCCTCTCTCTCCATCTCTGCCCCTCCCCCCAACTCTCTCTCCCAAAATAAATAAATAAACTTAAAAAAAAAAAACTATAAAGTTGCTCTGAATATATGCTTTCAGGCACTGAACAGCAAGCTGTGCAGGGCTGTAATCTTGGAGAGAAGGGAAACACAGGAGGGGAGCGTGTGACTGTCCTAGCTTTCACTCAGGGCACCTTCTCGTAGTGGGGTAGAGAGACAATGCCCAAGCAGAGTGGCAGTCTCACTGAGCAGGAAGATCTGAGTTCTGTGATGCTTGAGTGCCTGGAATCTGTGAGGCAGGGTGAGGTGGGTGGGCAGTTTCTTGGTTCAAGGCTGGACTGCACAAGCACAGGGCAAGTCTTCATGGGACCTAGTAGAGATCACCTGCTACAGGGTAAATGGGGGTACTAGAGATCACACAGAGCTGGGAGCCAATGCAAGTCCAGTCCAGAATATGGAGTCTCACACCGAGACTCAGAAAGTACATACCACAGGGACATATTCAAATTGGAAGAATAAAAGCAAGCCTGATAGGATCAAAGGGTTCTGCCAGTAACTGAACTGTAGAATACAATTTAACACTCAACAAAAACAAAAAGACAACATAATCTAGACTTCCTCAACACGTCAGCCACAAGACAGTGTGGTATGGGCATGAGGAAAATAGAGTTCAGAACAAATATGTGTACTGAGCAACTAACTTTTGACAAAATATCAATGCAATTCAATGGATAAACAAAAGTCTTCATCAATTGGTGTTGGGAAACTTGACCTACATATGAAAAAAATGAACTTTTGACACATACCATATACAAAAGTTTAAGACTGATTTTAGACCTCAGCACAAAAAACAAATCTATAAAGCTTCTAGAAGAAAACATAAGAAAATATGCAACCTTGGGATAGGCAAAGATTTCTGAGAGCACAAAAGGTACTAATCATAAAAAGACAAAAATCAATAAATTAAAATTTACCTCAAAATTAAAATTTTCTGCTCATCAAAAGGCATTATTGGGGCGCCTGGGTGGCTCAGTCGGTTAAGCATCCGACTTCGGCTCAGGTCATGATCTCACGGTCCGTGAGTTCAAGCCCCGCGTCGGGCTCTGTGCTAGCCGCTCAGAGCCTGGAGCCCGTTTCGGATTCTGTGTCTTCCTCTCTCTCTGACCCTCCCCCATTCATGCTCTGTCTCTCTCTGTCTCAAAAATAAATAAACGTTAAAAAAAAAAAAAAGAATTTCAAAAGGCATTATTAAGAAAATGAAAAGACTGGGGCACCAGGGTGGCTCAGTCAGTTGAGTGTCCAACTAAGGTTGTGATTCTCAGTTCATAGGATCAAGCCCAGTGTCAGGCTCTGCCTGCTTGGGATTCTCTCTCTCAGTGCCGCCCTCCTCCATCCGTGAACGTGCACACATTCTCTCTCTCAAAAAAAAAAAAAAAAAAAAAGTTAAGAAATGAAAAAAAAAAGGAAAAGACAAATGAAAGAACAGGAGAGAATTTTTGCAGTGCATGTATAGGACAAAGGGCTTGTATCCAGAAAAGATCAAGAAATCCTACAGCTCGACAACAACAATTCAACAAAAAACAGGCAAAGATTTGAACAGAAACTTCACAAAAGAAAAACTAATGGCCAAAAAGTTCAAGAAGAGCTGTTCAACATCATTAGTATTCATTACTTGATTTATGTTAAAACCATAATGACAGAGATGTGTGTGTTACACTCACTACATTGGCTGAAACTGAAAACCCTAAAAGCATCAAAGCACCAAGATGTGAAGCAACCAGAACTCTCACACATTGCTGGTAGGAGCATAAAATACTATAATCGCTTTAGAAAGCTAGTAGTCTCTTCTGTCATTAAACATACACCTATGCTATGACCTAGATATTTATTGGAGATAAATGAAAATGTACACCTATGAAAAGACTTATATCAGAATGTCTACAGAGGCTTTATTCATAATAGTAAAATAACCAAACAAAAACTGGAAACAACCCAAATGACCACCACCAGAAGAGTAGATAAACAAATTGTGGTGTATTCATGCAATGCAATACTATTCAGCAGGTAAGGAGATGAATTACTGACATATACAATACACAGGTGAGCCACAAAAATATGTTAAGCAAAAGAAACCAGTCACAAAAGACAACGTATTGTATGATTCCACACAGGTAAAGTTCAAAAGCAGCCAAAATAATCTATAGTGATAAAAATCAGAACAGTGCTTGGGGTGCCTGGGTGGCTCAGTTGGTTGACCGGCTGCCTCTTGATCACCTCAGGTCATAATCTCACGGTTCATGAGACTGAGCACTGCCTCAAGCTCTGCATTGACAGAGTGGAGCCTGCTTGGGATTCTCTCCCTCCCCACCCCCCCTACAAAATAAAAATAAACTTAAAAAAAAAAATCAGAACAGTGCTTAAAGGGGTCACAAAGAAACTTCAGGAGTGAAGGAAATATTTACATCTTCACTGGTACGTGAGTCACATGGGTGCAGACATCTGAAAAAACTCACTGCATTGTATGCTTCTGTTTTGTGCATTTTATTGTATGCAAACTATCTCAATTTAAAAAATAGTATAGATTATCATCTCTCCACCCCTGTTCTACCACTTTATTCCATGTCCCAATTAATGGCACCATCATCTTCCACTGCTCCTGTTGGTAACTGATTTCTTTTCTCTACTTCTGTCCCAGATAGTCTCTCGAGTCTGGTATTTCCACCTCCTTTAGCACTCTCAAATCAGTCCTTTCCTCTCTCCACTTTCTGTCACCATGGTGTTTCTGGCTTCACCATCTTTAGTTTGGATTACCACAGGTGATTCTCAATTGGTCTCCCTGGAACCAGCCCTGCCTCCTCCATTCAATCCACTTCACATTCAGCCACCAATGGAATCTTTTTAAAATATAAACCTGGTCATGCCACTTGTCAGCTTAGAATTCCTCAATGGCTCCCCATGGCTTCCAGGATAAAACCTAGTACAGATGACAGGTCATGAGCTTATCTATTTCTCGAGCCTCACCACTGACATTTGTCCCATCTATGCTACTCTCCCAACACCACCTTGTTCAGAGGGCCTTTCTTCATCCTCTCTCCTCAGACATTTAGTGGCTCCTCTGGCACCCCATAGCCATCTGAGAACTGTTCTATCACAGCCTTTTTAAAGTGTAAATCAAGGGGTGCCTGCATGGCTCACTTGGTTAAGCTTCTGACTCTTGGTTTCCTCTCAGGTCATGATCTCATGGTTTGTGAGTATGGTCCCTGCATTGACAGCATGGAGCTGCTTAGGAATCAATCAATCTCTCTCTCTCTCTCTCTCTCTCTCTCTCTCTCTCTCTCTCTCTCTCTCCCCCCCCCCCCCCCCCCGCCCTTTACTTCTCGTTCAAGTGTGCTCTCTCTCAAAATAAATAAACTTAAAAAAAAAGTGTAAATCAAAATGGATTACACAGAGCAAATGTAGAGTTTAGTGAATTGTTTTACAAGGCAAACATCCTACTAACCTACATCAAAAAACAGAATTTTGGGGAGCCTGGCCCACTCAGTAAGTGGAGCATGTGACTCTTGCTCTCAGGGCTGTGAATTCAAGATTACTTAAAAAAAAATGTTAAAAACAAACCAGAATTTTGTCAGCCACTCTAGAAGCCTCCCCATGTGCCCCATTGCGATCCTCCCCATAAAGATACACATATTCTTGATTCTGTAGTAATCACTTCCTTAGGTCTTTGTGCTTTTACCACCTAAGTATGTCTCCTTAGATACTAGAATCTGTTTTGTCCTCAGGTTTTTAGGTCGATGTGTGTTTGATTCTCGTTCCACCCACAGGTTCTCCATCCATTCTCCTGCCCACCCCCCCCTTTTTTACAAGTTGCCTGTCGAAGAACCTCAACCATCTGACCAGTTTCTCAGTCTGAATTTTGCTGACTATATGCTTTCTTAAGAGTTCAATTTGTTACCCTATCGTCTGGATTTCCTGCATATTGGCAGCTGGATCCAGAGGCTTCAGCAGGCTCAGGTTTGTTCTCTTTAGCAAGCCTACCAGTGGCATTGTGTCTTTTTATCATAAAGTATCCACAATCCTGGCTGTCTCTTTTTTGATGTTCGTATTCACCAATGCCCAATGCTTAGATACATAAATTTACTGGAGGTAGCAAAATGGTGATGCTCTACTAATTGTATCACTGGGTTCATTTCTTTGCTGAAGTAATTGCATTAGGAGATGCTGCTCCTCATCTAACATTTGGTTATCCAATTTTACTGTACACTTAGGAAAGGCCTCTTTCCTTTTATTTTCCAGGTTTCAAGACAAAGAACTAGTTCCCTGTTATTCTTTGAAGGTAACTAGCATGTGTGCGTGTGTGTGTGTGTGTGTGTGTAAACCATTAGTACAAACTCATGGCTTTAAACCTATTTTAAAGGGTTCAAGTCTGAAATTACTATTCTTACTGAAGCTCAAATTGAGCCATCTTTGGCCTCAATTTGGTTCCTCAGTCATTTTGATACAACTTCAGTCATCTTTGATAGCTTCCTTGCTATGTGGTGTCAAGATGTCCCTGACTCATTTTTTACATTTACTGCCCAGACATGGCATCAGACATTTCTCTAAGAATTTGTGTTTTTTTTTTTTAATGTTTATTTATTTTGAGGGAGAGAGAGCACAGGTGGGGCAGGGGTAGAGAGAGAGAGAGAGAGAGAATCCCTCTATGCTCTCAGCGCAGAGCCTGCCATGGGGTTTGATCCCATGAACCTGAGCCGAAATCAAGAGCTGGACGCTTAACCGACTGAGCCACCTGGGGTGCCCCGAATTTTTTTTTGAAGTTTTATTGAGATAATTGTAGATAACCGTCGGTCCACATGCACTTGTAAGAAATAAGAGACAGCTCTTGTTTACATTCCTAGTTTCCCTCAGTGGTAACATTGTGCAAGACTATGATCACAGCCAGCATAGTGACACTGGCACAATCTACCAACTTAATCAGATCTCCCGTTTCACTTGTACTCATTTTTGTGTCTATATTACGTTCTATGCAATCTTACCACCTGTGTCGGTTCCTGTATCCACTCCCACAGTCAAGACGCTGAAAAATTCTGACACAAGATCCCTCGTGTTACTCTTTTATGATCACACCTACCACCCTGCTGACTCCTCTTCCCTGTTCTTAATCCCTGACAACCATTCATCTGTCTCCCATTTCTAAAACTGTGTCAATTCAAAGATATGTGTAAATGGAATTATACAATACCTAATCTCTTGGGATTGGCTTTTTTGCACTCTGCATAATTCCCTGGAGATTCATTCAAGTTGTGTGCATCAGTACTTTGTTCCTCTGTAAAGCTGAGGAACATTTCACGGTGTGGATGTGCCACAGTGCACATCTGCAGAATCTTGACAAGTGCATTCACGCATATAATCTCAAACCGTATCAAAAATAGAATATTCCCTCATGACTCTTCTGTCAATTCCTACCCCAAATCCCAAGAGGCAACCATTGTTGTGACTTTTCTACTATAGATTAGTTTTGTCTGTTCTAGAATTTCATATAAATGGAAACACGCCATATGTATTCTTTTGTGTTAAGACTTCTTTTGCCTAGTATAACATTTTTGATACTTATTCATTTTGTTGCATGCATCAGTAGCTCGTCCCTTTTTATTGCTCAGTAGTTATTTCATTGTACATTAACATATCACAGTTTTAAAAAATCAGTTCTCCTATAGATGGAAAACTGAACTGTTTCCAATTTGGGGCGATTATGAGTAATGCTGTTAGTATTCTTAGGCAAGTGCTTTGTGGACATATGTTTTAATTTCTCTTGAGTAAATACCTACAAATGGAATTGCTGGGTCTTTTTTCCAAAGAAGTTGCACATTTTACACTCTCACCGAGAATGTGTAAGAAATACTGTTGCTTTACAACTTCACTACCATTTATGGTTGTTGGTCTAATTCTATCATTCTGGGGGGATGTAATGGCATCTCATTTTGGTTTTAATTCTCACTTCCCTCATGACTAATGACGTTGAGCACTTTTTCATGTACTTACTGCCATTCATAAATCTCCTTTTAGAAGTGTGTTAACATTTATTTTTTTCTAGTTGGGGTTTTTTTTTTTTAATTATTCAATTATAGGACTTTTTAATGTAATCTTTGCCAGACAGATGTTTTGTGAATATTTTCTCCCAGTCTGTAGCTTATCTTTTCATTTTCTTAATGGTATCATTTGATGAGAAGTTTTAAATTTTGATGAAGTCTAATTCACCTTTTTAATTTTATTTTTTAATTATTTGAGAGAAAGAATGTGAGCATGAGTTGGGGAGGGGGCAGAGGGAGAGAGAGACAATCCTAAGCAGGCTCCACCCCCAGTGCAGAGCTTGATGTGGGGCTCAATCCCACAACCCTGGGATCATGACCTGAGCTGAAACCAAGAGCTGGATGCTCAACCAACTGAGCCACCCAGGCACTCCTCACCTTTTTAAAATGATTCCTTTTAACTGAGAAGCCTTTGCTAATTCCCATGTCATGAAGATATTCCCCCATATTCTAAAAGTTTTGTGGTTTTAATTTTTACATTTTGGTCTATGATCCATCATGAATTAATTTTTTGCTATGGTACGAGGTAGTGATTGAAATTAATTTTTTATGTGAGTATTCAGTTATTCCAACACCATTTGCTGAAAAGAACCTCCTCTGCCCAGTTGGTTTGTTTTGGTGCCTTTGTCAAAAATCAAATGACAACAGTGTGGGTCTATTTCTGGGTGATTTATTGTTGCATGGATCTATTTGTTAATCCTTATGACAGCACCACACTAGCACTATGCTTCTGACACTTTTCCTTTTATGAAATGTGCTTCTGGTGTCAAGTCTAAGAACACTTCACCTAGCTCTGAATCCTGAAGACTTTCTCCTGTGCTTTTCCTAAATGTTTTATAATATTAGTTTTTACATTTAGGTCTGTGATCCATTTTGATTTAATTTTCGATTAAAGTGTAAGGCTTAGGTTGAAGGTTTGGGTTTTTTGTTTTTGTTGTTTTTTGTTTTTTGGCCTATGGTTGTCCAACTGTTCCAGCACTGTTTGTGGAAAAGACTATCCTTTCTCCATTGAATTGCTTTTGCACTTTTGACAAAAATCAATTGAGTTTATTTCTGTCCTGGTATCTTTCTTTTTTAAATATTTTTAAAATGTTTATTTATTTTTGAGAGAGAGTGAGACAGAGAGACAGAGAGGAGGGGCAGTGAAAGGGAGACACAGAATCTGAAGCGGGCTTCAGGCTCTGAGCTGTCAGCACAGAGCCTGACATGGGCTCAAACCCATGAACTGCGATGCGAGATCATGATCAGATGCTTAACCAACTGAGTCACCCAGGTACCCGTATCCTGGTATCTTTAAATGGAAGCACTATTTCAAGACCACAACCAGGGTATTAATGATGTTTACTTCCACCCTGTTTCTAAGGCCTCTCAGTAGACTTCTATTTCCTCTATTAGATTGAGGGGTTCTTTGGGGATAGGGACTGGATACTTTGACCTCAGAAGGCTCAATACCTGGTCTGACCCCCTTTTCTACTCCAACTATTCAGGGCAACAGAACAGACAAGAAAATCATTCTAAGCAACAGGATACCTAGTTTAGGATACTAGACAGGATATTAGACAGGATACTCTAAAACCAGGTCCACTCTCCCCAGATACGACGAGAGTGAGACTGGTTTTTCCCAGGTTCTGGGTTCTTACAGGAAATGATGACAATAAGTAAACCAGAGGAGATAACTACGTGATTTATTATTACCCATAACTGACTTGACCAGAGTCAATGGGAAAAGAAACAGGTCAGCAGAACTTTTGGTAAGATTAAGTTAACCCTTCTATATATATTTAACTCTCACAGAACTCCTTCTTTCCCTCACGACTTCCTATCTTTGCATTCCACATCCCTCTCAAACTTCTTCCCAGACCTTAGGTGGCTCTGCCTCTAATTACTCATTTCCCAATTTAAATGTTGCTCTTCTCATTATGATGTCATTTGCATGAAGAAGGAGCTCTGATGCCAGGGCCACTCTGAGTGGGTTAGATGTACTTCAGTCTCAATTAGGCCCTCTCTTCCAACTGTTTTTGGTTCGCTTCATTCATAAGATAACAACAATAGGGGTGTCTGGGTGGCTTAGTCGGTTAAACGTCCCATTTTGGCTCAGGCATGATCTCATGGTTCATGGGTTCAAGCCCTGTGTCGGGCTCTGTGCTGACAGCTCAGAGCCTGAAGCCTGCTTCCCATTCTGTGTCTCCCTCTCTCTCAGCCCCTCCTCCATTCATGCTCTCTCTCTGTCTCAGAAATAAATAAACATTAAAAAAAAAAAAAAAAGATAACAACAACAAAATTATTTTGCTGTTTTCCCATTAGGTCTTGGTGACCTGTACAGGGTTCTCTGAATTCAGTGACTTCATCTATCACATTGCTTCTAGCTGGTCTTGACCCTTCACACAGTCCCTTTCTTGTGACTAGCTAAGATACAGCCTCCTTCTCCCAAATACTAGATGCCCCTCTAATCGTCTGTGTCCCATATGGTTTACATTTATCTTTTTCAATTTTTTAGCTCCCTATTAGAAGGAGCTCATTTATAATACTTTTTTTTTTAATTTTTTTTCAATGTTTATTTATTTTTGGGACAGAGAGAGACAGAGCACGAACGGGGGAGGGGCAGAGAGAGAGGGAGACACAGAATCGGAAACAGGCTCCAGGCTCTGAGCCATCAGCCCAGAGCCCGACGCGGGGCTCGAACTCACGGACCACGAGATCGTGACCTGGCTGAAGTCGGACACTTAACCGACTGCGCCACCCAGGCGCCCCTATAATACTTTTTAAGCTGTCTTTGCTTCACCTGTTTTTTCTTTATTATTTTGCACTTCAATGTAAAATCATCAGAAGAACACTATTATCCTCATTTTAACAAGTTCCTATATGAAAGCATGTAAATTATCAACCACCCAAGTATTTCTTCCCAAAGGGTTATCTTCTTCTTTTTTTAAAGTTTATCTATTTTGAGAGGAGGCGGGGGTGCAGAGAGACGGAGAGAGAGAATCCCAAGCAGGTTCCGCACTGTCAGAGCAGAGTCCAATACAGGGCTCGAACTCACAAACCGTGAGACCATGACCTGAGCAGAAAACCAAGAGTTTTGCCTTGTGGTGCACAGGAGAGAGGGACACGAAAGAGAAAGAGAATCCTGCACCATCAGCGTGGAGCCCAGTGTAGGCTCGATCTCACAAACCATGATATCATGACCTGAGTTGAAATCAAGAGTCCGACACTCAACCAACTGAGCCACCCAGGCGCCCCTTGAAGGAGCATCTTTTGATCATTAAGAGCTTTGACTTATCTCTTATGCTCCTTGTTCTTTGTCTCTACCTCCCACTTCCCAAGTTATTAGCTTCTCTGATTAGAACTGTATGGTGTTCTTCCTGGAAGCACCATACACTGTGTACTTTCTGACATGCCTTATCCATGATGTTCTTTCCTTCCACTAGAGATAACTCTGATAGCTGTTTGAGAGTGGATCAGCTAACCTTAAGGGACCTAACCTGTATAGACTTCCAGGTGAGAGACTCCCATATGGCCTTTTGTAGATCTGCCCGGTAGGGCCTCCTCTGGGACCTATTGCTAATGGTCACTATACCCAAATTACAACTACTCACCCTGATAACCACATCTTACCTCACTGCTGACTTGAACCTTGTTCATTATATAACAGCCAACCTACCGTATGTATGCCCCATGTGACATCTCACAGCACCCAGCACTGTCAACTTCTATCCCAGATGAGTTTTCCCAGTTACCATAGCAGTTCATCAATAAGCAATACACTGGGTCACCACAACTGCATTATAGAGACTACAGCAAGAACCAAACATACTATCGAATACCTGCACAAACTACATGCTTAATAATAGTGTTAAGTAAATGAATAAGCAGAGGTCAATTTCCATCATGCCCCCACCCCAATTTTTAGTTAATTTATTTTTGTAAACTTACGTAAATTTACTATGTAAACCCAGTTTCAAAGACCTTCCCTCTCCATTCAAGTTTCCTGTATCCATACAGAAACTCCCGTGTAGAAATTCTTAAAGTTCCACGGTGAATAAAAAAAATTAAATAATAAAAATCCCTTTTATTCCTTGGTTCCTTTGTTTTGTCAATATAGCCCTTATGGAGTGTGGGGGATACTGGGATGAGAAAAAAGTGATAGAAAATGGACAACCTAGGATAGAAAGAATTGGAGTACTGCAGCTTACAGAGCTCAAAAGGAAAGAACATCTTTTATTTTTTTGAGAGACAAAGAGAGAGCATGAGCCAGGAGAGGGGCAGAGGGAGAGAGAGAATCTTAAGCAGAACATTAACATTAAGAAAGAACATTTTTAAACCAGACTTGGTGAGACTTCCCATAACAGTGGTTCTTAAAATGTGACTCTTGACCACCTACCTCAAAATCACCCGGGGCCTGTTCCTAGCTCCACTTCGCATCTTCAGAATGAGAATCTTTGGAGTGGAACCAATTATCTGCATGCTTATCAGGCTTCCTGGTGAATGCATAAAAAGGGCCCCTATTCCAAACTTTGGTGCAGCATCCTCAATGAATGGCTCTCCTCAACTTTCAACCTTCTGGGTGATACAGCCCTCCTTGTATCATCTTGAAGTCAGAAGACCTGGACCGTGTTGTATGAAACCTTGAGCAAGTCACTTAATACCCTGGGCTACAGTTTCCTCATATATAAATTGGAGACCTTGATACTACCCCCAAAGGACAGCTGTAACAATGAATAAGATCCAATGCACCTTGTGTTGGTAATCAGTGCTTTTCACCAACTATTCCCAGTTTCCCCTCCTGGGCACTTGATAGGATTGCACCGGTCCTTCCTATGGTTGGGTGGGGCCACATAGCTAGTATTAATCAATGAGTTTTTTTTGTTTTTTAGAGAGACAGAGACGGAGAGAGAGAGAATATATTAGTTGGGGAATGGGGCAGAGAGAGGAGAGAGAATCCCAAGTAGGCTCCACACTCAGCACAGAGCCCCATGTGGGGCTCGATTCCACAACCCTGGGATCACGTCCTTAGCTGAAATCAAGAGTTGGATGCTCAACCGACTGATCCACCCATGTGTCCCAATCAATGAGTTTTGAGTAGAAGAGGTATGTGCTACTTCTCGACTATACAAGATCATCCAGAGCTCTGTTTTTCTCTGGCATAGCAACTGGCAACATTTGCGATGATGGCTACTCTGGTAGGATAAGCAGAATCCCCATGCTGACCCAAAATAGACGCATACCATTTATAAAATATAATCCTTTGTTTTGGGTTAAGGCACTAAGAATCTGGGGACTGTTACTACAATATAACCTAGCCCTTCTCGACTGATAGAGCATGTGAAACTCTAAAGGGCACTAGTATGAAGCCCTTGGACACCATGAGATTGCCCATTCCATGGCTTGTCTGCAGCAACTTCAGTGTATTTCCTACAACTGAGCCAAAATCTAGCTCTTAGTTACTTCCTCAGTTAGTCTCAGTTCTGTTACCCCGGGACCACTGGAATTCTGGTCTCTTTTACATGTTGCATGTTTGGCATAGGCCTTGGATGCCAAACTTGGAAGCTTGTACTCTGTTTAGTGTAGGTTGCTCAGGAGGGGAGTGGCCTGATCAGAGCTATATTTCAAGGAGATTCATCCAGCAGAGGTAGGTCAGGTAGAACGGTGAGGGCAGAAACTCACAACTTTGCAAATATAAAATGACAGTTTCTTTCCCTTAGGATGATGTGAGGGTCTCCAGGGGATTTGGGGCAAAGGTGCCTGCCAGAGAAACTATTGGAACTTCAGTTTGCTCAGGATTCCAAGAAGCCTACCCAATAGTGGAAAGCTAAGGGTCTCGTAGCAGGCCTGTCAAGGGAAGGAAGACATGCCAGCAGGGGATTTTCTACCCTTCAGCACTTGCCTTCCTCCAAACTTGGCCATGTCCTCAATGCTAGCAATACCTCACGGGCTGAATCTAGAATGAGGCTGACAATTCTACCCTCAGAACCCTTCTGAACTCAAAGAGTATTTCCTTTTATTCAACCGTCCCATTCCCTGTTGTTCCATTTGGCTTTATTTACTGTATCTTTACACTAATCCATGGGGATTCATGCAGCAATAGGGATTTCCATAACCAGGTAACACTTAAAAAAAAAAGGTATTCAAGTTTTGCCCTTCCTTTTTGCCACTGGGGCCTCTGAGCTATGGAATTAAAAGTAACAAGTGTCCCCCAGGGCTCATGCACCTGGAGTGTGAGCCTGTAAGGAGCTGGAGAAACGACAGTGGGCACTTGTTTGGGATAGGAGGGAGCAGGTCCTGCGGTAGGGCTCAAGCTGTTTCCCTTTGTTTGTGTGTTCCCAAGAGTGTGAGAACTTAGGGCTTCTGTGTGGCACCCTCCTAACCCTCTGGGCCACCTGGTGTCCCCAGCCTCAGTGGGTGGGCAGAGGCCGCCCTCCTGGGAGGTGAGTCCCTTAAGACTTGGTTCTCAGCAAGAAAGCTCTACTGCTTCCCAGCCCTGTGATTTTGAGACAAATACTTTAACTTCTCTGAGCCTATTTCCTCATCTGTAAACAGGCTAATGATGGCTGTCCTGCAACACCTCATGAGGATTTTGAGAATTTCCAAAGACAAATAATCGTTTATTCAACAAATAGTCATAGATTGTTTACTGTTGTGCTAGACATTATTTTAAGTACTAACAAGGAATAAACAAGACAGAGTCCCTACCTTTAGAGACAGACAATACATTTTAAAAATAATAACACTGGGGAGCCTCTCAGCACAGAGCCTGCTTTGGATCCTCTGTCCTCTCTCTCTCTGCCCTTCCCTGGCTTGCGCTCTCTCTCTGTCCCTCTCAAAATAAATAAACTTAACAAATAACAAAAGCATAAATGCTATGAGGAGAAATAAAGCAGGCTAAGGGGTATGCGTGCACATGTGCCATTTTAGATAGCGTTGTCAAGGAAGGTCTCTGAGGAAGTGACATTTGAACAGAGACCTGAATGACATTTAAAGTCATGGGATGGGATGAGATCACTAGAGAGAAAGAGAGAGAAGTCTGATAACAAAGTCCTCGCCAGCCTAACACCTAAAGGGCATGAAATGGAATAGGAGTCAGCAAAAGAGAAATCGGGGGTGAATACTGGCCAGTTTGCTGTGCGTCATGATGGGCAGGCAAGGTGGGGTCAGGACTAAAACCTTTAGTAACATCTATATATTTCACCTAGGCTTCTGTGAGGGGATTTGTGGGGTGGGTGGGAGGGACACGAGGGAGTGCCTACCCGTGTGAAACGCCAGAGGGTGTATGCAGATGTAGACTGGCCAGGTGACTCAGTGTCTGAATACCTACCATGAGGAAATTCACTGTGATGAATTAGACACACTCTCTGCCCTCAAGGAGCTTATCTTTTTCTAAATAATATGCTTTTCTTTATTGTGTACCTCTCCTGAGCAAGTCTTATAAGGGCAGAAACTTTATATCATTGCTTTGTATTATGCCTGGAACTCTGTCTTGCCCGTCATAGGCGCTCAATAAACATTTACCAAATAAATGAGTAATCATCATCATCATTATCTGGTATATTAGAATAGCTGAGACTATTAGCCACAGAATTCCTTCTTTGACATAGATCCCTATGGAATAAAAAAATAAGTGAATAAAACCCAAGTACGTAGTCCACACTTACGATGTATAAGACTGTGTGGTGAACACTGTGAGCAAATCAGGAATAAGACAAAGATCCTATCCTCAAGTCTGGTAGGAGACAAAGGTATCTCTACCCAAAAAAACAACCCCCTAAAAAAACACAAAACCACAGTATATGTGAAAAATTACTCAGCTGCCATAAGAGGGAAAGCCTTTGTTTAAAGACTGTAAATGTGACCTCCAGCTAGGGAAATCAGCCAATAGTAACAGAAAGTAACAAAAACAGCAACAGCTACCATTTACTAAGCACAAATATTTGAAGGACACCACATTAAGCGTTTTTCATGCATTATTTCATTTTATTCTCTCAACATTCCTTCAAAGCCCTACAACTCAGAATGCTGTTCCTAGGACCTAGAAGCTGGTTAGAAATGCCAACTCTTGGAAGTCGGTAGAATGTCCGACTCTTGGTTTTGGCTCAGGCCATGGGCTCACGGTTTCATGAGTTCGAGTCCCATGTCAGTCTCCGTGCTGGGATTCTCTGTCTCCCTCTCTCTCCTCCCCTCCCCGACTTGTGCTGTTTCTGGCTCTCTCAAAATAAATAAAAAAGACTTAAAAAAAAAAAAAAAAGAAATGCCAAATCTTGGGCACTGTCCCATTACCAATGGATCAGAATTGCCATTTTAACAAGGATCACCAGGGCACTGATGGGCACACTTATGTTTGAGAAGCACTGACCTAAAGTATTACTGTCTTCATTTTACAAATGAAGAAACTAAGTCTGGGAGAAACTAATGTGACAAACGACTTACCCCAAATCACTTTGCTAGAGTGCAGCAGAATCCCCTTGTGAACCAGGTCTGACCCCAAAGACTAGGTTTTTAACAAGAGCGGGCATCTGAACTGCACTCTGAGATATGGGTAGGGCTGGGGCATCCAGAGAATGCAGAAAAGGAGACCATAGGCAGAGGAAAAGAGTGTCCACAAAGCTGCAGGGTAAGAAACCTCTAGCCAGGCTGAGTACACGGGAAGAAGCTCAGTCTGGCTGCAGCTCCAGAAGCCTGAAAGAGTCAGGAAGAAAGACCAACTGATCGGTTCACAGAGCTTTCGTTAACTTGGAAGTCAGTGGGGAACTGTGCTGAGTTCCAGCACAAAAGAACCTACCCCATAACAAGAGGACTCAAAAGGGACTCAAAAGGCTTCTAGTTTGGGTTCTGCGACTCCCTCACTGGGTAATCTTGAACACAGGGGACTCCACAACTCAGCTTTGTACATTATGCAAACAGCTTTCATGTTCTTCATTGTTCACTGAAGAAAATGCACTTACTTCCTACCCAGAGAAGACCATATCAGTGTCAAAGTGGCAAGAATTTTGCTTTTAATAAAGAAAAAATTCGAGGGGGGGGAGGATCTAGAACAGCTCAGAACTCTAGTATGCACAAAGGGGGAAAAAGATGTATCTTCTCACATTACGAAGCATACTAAACACCAGTGTAAGTAACTACACACTGTATTAAGCAGTTGTAACAGGTTCATGATTTTAGATCTTTCTTCAAATAAAAGTAAACTTTTCTAGAGTTCTGTGGATTTTAGTCTGAAAGCACACAGAGTAAAATACTGTAAACCAAGAAAGAGCCCTGCATATATACCTACACATATACTATTGGAAATGAGACAAAACCTAAAACTTTGAAGATGACAAACATCTCAGCTGGGCTTTTCATCATTTCTTCAAACCTCAGCTCTTCAGCAGCCTGAAAAATAACCAGCTGTTTCTTATTTCAGCTTTGAAATTTGATGGCACAGACCAGAACGCTGTGTTTTGATGTGTGTTTGGTGCTGAGCGTGGCTGGGAGCCCTGAGGGCCCTCTCTCCCTCCTTCAGTGCACTGCCCATCCATTGCTGTTCACCTACAGAGTGCACTGGGGTGGGAATCCCAAAACCTGGGTTTTAGTCCTGATTCTAATAAACTAAGTGACCTTGAGGGGGCAGGAACAGGTGTGTTGAGAACTAAGTACCAGGTGCTTTTTATGTTATCTCAAGGAGCAATTAACACAACTTAAGAGGCAGTGGCTTCTTATCCGCAGTTCCAGGAATAAAGTGCCTCTGCTCTTCAGTTAGTAAGCAAGACAGCTGTGGTTCCTAACCTGGACTGAGTCCAAAGTCTCTGTTCTTTCCACTACAACAGCCTGCCTCCTGGTTCCCTTCCTGAGATTCAGGGGTTCTTAACTTGTGAAATCATGGTAGAGGACTTTCTAACCTCACTTTGCAGACACATAAACTCACAGATCATGAAATATGAGTGAATTTAATCCTGCAAGTATTATGCAGTGTTAGAGCACTGGGACTCTTGGCAGGCACAGTGTGTAGAGGGAACACCTGACCAGCTCCTTTCTCACCACCTCCTGCCCCCCACTCGACCACACACCCATTCCCAGCCATTTCTCCTTAATCAATCTCAGCTTGAGGCAATTCCACACCAAGTGATTGTTGCTTTACACCAGAAATTACACACTCAATGGAGTCAGACCATCCTATGTCTCAGCTTCCTTATCTATAAAAGTGGGGATAATAATACCTTAGGGAGTTGTTGTGAGGATGAAATGAGGGAATGGATGGAAATCACTTAACATCGTGCCAGACACATAGCAAACACACAATAAATGATGAATTCCTTCTCTCCTAGGACCCTTTTCTTTCCCTAAATGCCTTTCTTTCATTGTAATGCATTTGAACCAACCCTCCGACATCTTAGAAACAAAAATTAATTATAGGCAATAAGTTAGGATTTTCTGTAGTGAGGTCAGGAACAAGGAGACCATGGAGGGAGGGGAGCTCCCTGGCCAACAATGCAGACACTGACACCAGGCCAAAGAGTGGGTGTGTTCTTTACTGTAACGGAGCCAATAAGTTTTGTAGCTGCTGACCATCCAATGACCAAGAGAGTGAGTTTTCTTTTCAGAACAAGTCATCAGCAGCAATGGAAATTCAACCACATGGGCATGGCTCCCAAGTTCTGAATATCTGTTCTAGTGAGTCTTCTGATCACAGCAAGTGCAAATAAGGGGTGGGGGGTGATTTATCATAAGGGTTTGTGTGGACTATTAAGGATAAAGGATTTTATAGAATAGGACCACAGTAGGGCTGGGTCTCCCAGAGTCTAGAATGAAAGGGCTGGATCAGCAGCTAGCCTGTGGGTCTTCGCTCACCACATGGCTCAGCCGCTCCCCAAGGGCTGGCTCCAATCTCCTTTCACCTGGAGTCTCTACACACTTTTCTCTACCTCAGTGCTTCTGCTTCCTCATAGTACCAGCTAGCCAGGACTCCTCAAAGGCCTGACTCTACCTCATGGCTTCTCTCTACATACCATGTCAGCTTCCATTTCTGTAGCTAAGTGCTCTTCTATAATCCCCAGTTCAAATTTCTAAGAACATGCATCTCTTTTCCACTAGTCATGTCATATCACAGGTCCCTGGTGAGCCTAGGAATTGGCTGTTTTTAGGTCTGACATCCAGCTCTGGCCCAGTAAGTTCTGTCTAGGGAGCAGGGACAGAGCAAGGTCTTATGGTAGAAAACATGGTTATGTGGGGATGACGTGAACAGAAGTTGTGGATGTAGAAGTTTCTCTTAGAAAGGCCATGGGAATGGCAAGCGCCACGGCTGACCTGTTGATTACACCTCCGCATATCAGACAGGCTCACACTACCTCTCCCTCGTCTCTGCTGCTGTGGACTACCAAGCTGTCCTCAGCCAACAATGCCAAAACACCCGCTGGCATTGGTTGGTGGTGAAGGAATGGTCTGACCAGACTCCTCCTTCCCTGTCAGTGGGCTCATGAGGAGGTGACGTCCTCCCACTTTTCCTTGTAGAGTTTAATTGAGTTAATTCCGATCACATCCTCTTTTTTCTGCATGTATGTCACTCTTCCAAGCCACTACTTGGCACAGTGGACTGTGGTGGCTGTCACTTTTGTCTCCCAGCACACCTTCCCTCTTCTGGTTCCTTAGAGGAGCTCCACACACTCCCGCTCCATTTAGTCCAGTTAGAGGTGGGGCTGTCATTCATAGCGCCTCCGCCCTCCACCTCATCCTTGACCCAAAGTAGAATCAAAAAATCCCATCCCTCCTGCCAGGGATGGGGACAACTCAGAAGAGTTCATCTGAGGAATGAAGCCGGATTAAGACAAGCAAGGCTGGCTGGCTGGCTGACTGAGAGAGATGGAGAGGAGATAGTCCTAAAAAGATTTTTTTGAACTCTTGGATCCAGCTATGCAGTTTTATAAGCAAACAGATTTTCTTTTTAGAGTTCAGGGAGTTCAGAGTCCTGACAAAATCATATCATTTTCTCAAGTAAATTCTTTGCTCTCTCACCTTTTTCCTCCCTCATTACATTTGTTCCATCTGTGGGTCCATATATGTGTCTAAGCAAAGCTGGCACACTGTTACAACTAGTCTACCACTAAGCAGGATGGGGATAAATAAGAGATCAAGTGGTCTAAGGTCCCCATACCATCCAAAAAAAGCACAGGGATATTTATCACTCCATAATTTATCAACTTTGGATAAATTAAAGTTTCAAGGGTAACCATTAAAGAAGAGCAAGTGCAAAATGTCCAAATAGAAAAAGAGCAAGTGACTAAAACTATCCCAAAAGAAGGGAAGAAAGAGCTAGAACAAAATGGAGTACTTGCAGGACAAATACATTAAAAGCATAAAATACGAAGACAGACATAAACCTAAATACATCAGTGGTTATATTAAACAAATATAGATTAAATTTTCCAAAGAGACAAAAACAGGTGATAAAAAAAAACCCCACATGCTGCTTATAAAAGACAAATCTAAAACAAATAGCACAGAAAGGATGAAATGAAAGGGATGGAAAAAGATATACCTGGCATAGACTAACTAAAAACAGTTGGTGTAGCTACACTGGTATCAGATAAAATAGAATTTAAGGCCTCCCCTCCTCCAAACAAACAAACAAACAGACAAACAAACAAACAAACAAAAACCCACCATTCTTTTACTAGACATAAAAAAGGCAACCTCATAATGATAAAAGGTTAATTCACCAGGAAGATATAACTTCATACTTGTGTACACTTGATAATAGGGCTCAAAGATATAATGCAAAAAATTAAAAGGTGAAATAGGCAAATTCATAACCATAGTTGGATATTTTAACACATTTCTCTCTGTAATAGCTAGAATAGATAAAAATAAACTAGTAACAACAAAGAAGATTGGACTATAATTAATAAATTTGAATTCAATAACTGCCGAAGTCACATTACTTTCAAGCACACATGTTAATATTTATAAAAATAGACCACAAAAAGAGCCCTAACAAAAATCTCAAAGGATTAAAATTATACACTCACTGACCATAATCACTTAAAAAAGATAACTAGAAAATACTTGTATGTTTGAAAATTAAGAAACACATTTCTAAGATACCTATGAGTCAAAGGGGAAATCACAATGGAAACTGGAAAACATCTGGAAATAAATGACTAAAATACCACGTATCAAAACTCTGAGCACATACTAAGTACCATCTGGAGGACAATGTGCAGCCTAAAATGGAAAGAATAAAAAGGACAAAAATGAATGAACTTTTCAAGAAGTTTGGGGGAAAAAACCCCAAAATATTTCCAAGGAAAGAATGAAAAAAGAGCAAAACTTAATGAAAGAAAGAGAAAACCAATTTACTATGGGGAATATCAGTGAAGACAAAACTAGTTCTTTGAAAGTAACTTCTACTGAAACTAAAGAATTAAAGGGATAAAATATAAAAATGAACTGTAATGAGAAGGGGGACATCTCTACAGACACTGAAAACACTAAGATAACAAGGAAATATTATGAACAATTTTATATAAATTTGAAACCTTAAAAGGAACCAATTCCTGGAAAAATATCACTTGATAAAACTAAAGAAGAAAAAATTTTAATTGTGTTGAAATCATTAAAAACATTGAATCTGGGGGCTCCTGGGTGGCTCAGTTGGTTAAGCTTCAGACTTTGGCTCAGGTCATGATCTCACGGTTTGTGAGTTTGAGCCCCGTGTTGGGTTCTGTGCTGACAGCTCAGAGCCTGGAGCCTGCTTCAGATTCTGTGTCTCCCTCTCTGTCTCCCATCCTCACCCCACACTCTGTCTGTCCTTCTCTCAAAAATAAACATTTAAAAGAAAAAAACCAAAGGGATGTCTGAGTGACTCAGTCGGTTCAGCATCTGATTTTTGCTCAGGTCATGGTCTCACGGTTCGTGCGTTCAGGCCCCACGCTGGGCTCTGCGCTAACAGCTCAAAGCCTGGAGTCTGCTTCAGATTCTGCGTCTCCCTCTCTCTCTGTCCCTCACCTGCTCACTCTCGTTCTCTCTCTTTCAAAAATAAATAAAAATTAAAAAACAAACATTGAATCTGTAGTCGAAAATAACACAACAAAAGAAAATACAGTTCCAGACCCTGATGGCTTCATCACCGAGTTCTCCCCAAAACTCAGGGGACCATGGAAAAGAAACTAGAATGGATGGTGGAGGAGGAAGATAACGGCTTTAGTTACACTTTTTCACTAGCTACAGCAGCAGAGATTGTAATTTGTCCCACTAACTTTCCTTTAGTAAGTTTTCCCAGAAATTGTGACCAACCAGGATCGGGGAGCTGTATCTGGATGGAGTAAATTTAACAAAAGAAAAGAATGTATTTCAATGGAGTGTAGAGAATACTATTAGTAACCTAACCAGTGTCTCTTTACTAGCTAGCATCCTCCAGATGGAGTGTCACATAGGGACTCACAGATGTCCCTTCAGAAAACTGCCGCTTCACCTGGTTATACTTCTCCCCCACTCCTGCCCCCCATACTGCTTCCCTCATTCTCCTTTTCCTGAGCACTTTTCCCAATATACCACTTGAACAAGAATCCCCATTTCAGGCCCTGCTTCTAGAAAACAGGATCTAAGATATCACCATTTAAGAGGGTAAAAAGAGAGTCACAGAATAGGAAAAGATACTTTAAAAACACATAACTCGGTGCACCTGGGTGGCTCAGTCGGTTAAGCACCTGTCTTCGGCTCAGGTCATGATCACGTGGTTTGTGAGTTCAAGCCCCATGTCGGGCTCTGTGCTGACAGCTTGGAGCTTGGAGCCTGCTTCAGATTCTGTGTCTTCTTCTCTCTCTGGCCCTCCCCCACTTGTGCTCTGTCTCTATCAATTTAAAAAAAATTTTTTTTTTAAAAAACACACACATAACTCAGGGCGTCTGGGTGCCTCAGTCTGTTAAGCAGCCAACTCTTGATTTTGGCTCAGCTCATGAGCTCACGGTTTGTGAGTTTGGGCCCGGCATCAGGCTCCACGCTGACAGTGCTGGAGCTTGCTTGGGATCCTCTGTCTCCCTCTCCTCTGCCCCTTCCCTGCTTGCTAGTTCTCTCTCAAATCACTTTAAAATTTTTTGGAAAAAAAAAAAACCCCATGTAACTGACAAGGGACCACTAACCAAAAAAAAAAACAAAAAAACAAAAAAAAAACCAAAACAAAACAAAAACAAACAAACAAAAAACAAACCCTCCAAAAATTAATAAGAAAAACTGAAAAGCAGGCAAAAGGCTTGAATTAGGCAGTTCACAAAAGAGGCCACCCAATTAATCAATAAAAAAGTGCTCAACATTAGTTATAACCAAGGAAAAGAAAATTAAAACCACATAGGATATCACTCTAGGCCCACGAGAATAGTTTAAAATTTTTAAATAGACAATACTGAGTATCTGCAAGGATACAAAGCAGCTAGAACTCTGACATGCTGCTGGTAAGAAAGTAAACTGCTACAATCACTTAGAAAACTGGAATTATCTAGCAAAGCAATTCCACTTTGACATATATAACCTAAAGAAGCTTCACAAACACAATAGCAAATGTCTAAGGATATGCTTGGCTGCACTGTTCTTGGTATTCAGAAGCTATAAGCAACACAAGTATCTAAACCAAATGACACAAATTCAATGTGACATATATCATGAAACACTGTTAGCAATGAAAATAAGTGTGGTAACCTCATGGATGCAACACACAAACAAGTATGGCAAAAGAAGCAAACACAAAACACACACTACGGTAGGATTTTCTGTAAGAAATTAAAAAACTAGTAAAATTCAACTATACTGTTTTAGGGATGCAGATATAGGTGACAAAACTACAAAGAAAAACAAATGGTTATCACGTAAGTCAAAATAGTGGTTTCTTCTGGGAAGGAGGTTATGATTTGGAAGGGAGACTACTGAGTATTGGCAATGTTCCACTTCTTGACATGGGCGGTGGTTCCCTGTATGTTTCCCTTATGCACATTTGAGGGGTTTCCTTGCATGCATTCTTGTTACAGCTAATATTTTTAAAGTTTAAAATAAAGTCAATGAAACAAATATATCAATTATTGTTTGATTCTTAGAAAAGTTGAGGGAATTTCATTTTTAAATTAAAACCTTGTCCCCAAATCTTTAACAGGGTATATACCACTTAAATTTTGCAATAATGCCTACTTTTCTCCACTACAGGTGGAGAAACGGTCTCCTGGGAACAGATCGTTTTTGCCAAGAGTTACCAGAGGACCCCTCTTATACATGAAAAGTTGAATAGGCACACAAAGTTCTGGGGTAGCTAACTGCCATTCCTGAGAATCCTTGGTAGGCAGAATCCTGGAGGGAAAGTAGAACCATTTGCCAAAAAGCCCTGGGTTAGGGTAAGGAAAGGACTGAATCTCCAAACCTTGACAAAAGGTTTGAAAAACAGGGAAATCTAGGTGGTCTGGGATGACCCTGACAAAGGCTGCTAGCACAAAAGGGTCCCATATGCCCCCAAAGGGAACTCATGGGAGGATTGGGGAAACCCAGCCTGGTGACATGCTCAACACACTGCCCAGAGTGAGGTGCTTTGGGGAGAATGGCTAAGCATGTGAGCACAAACTAAAAAAAGCTCTAACCTTGGAATCCAAGCATGGGATCAAGCTGGCGGGAACCTGGTCCAATAAGGGCGTTGAGCAGCAGTGACCACACATCCTTGGACTGTGCAGGACAGCTCTTCAATAGTGATACCATATAGCTGTGTCAGAAATAACAAGGTGGATGGACTGCTCAGACTCTGCAGTTCTCTCTCCTCTGGAGAGTGGAAGACTGACTTCTTTGGATCGTCTAAGCTCCCAGGAAGTTTGAAAGTAGGAGATATTGGAATTCTCACTAATGAGGGCATTAAAGGACTTAGGAGATGACTTGGAAAGATAAATTTTTGACTGCATTAGAACCCAACAGGTGAAACAAGACACACAGGTTAAACATCTGAAACAAACTCTTAATCAAATGGCTCTATTATCTACCTTTATACATGCAATACCATATGTATGAGTAGGAAACTAATATGTCACTCACTAAGCTAACACAAAGAGGGAAATGAGAGAAATTAGCAGGCATTTCAAACAGGGCCCATGACAGGTGACTTAAGAGAGGGTTCATTCACTAAGACAAATGGAAAGAACAAGGGCTTCTTGTACCCTCTATTATTACCATGTGGCTGAGGCACATAAAAGGAACTGGTTTCTTTCACATCTCCCTTGAAGAGCATCATTACTATGTGATGTCTTCTTGGTTGCCCAGGACACTCCCTCTCACCTGAGAGCTCTTGCTGGCTTCTAATCCACACCTTTATCAGAGCCCCACAGATCTGCCTGCCTCTTGCATGTGGGAATGTCCACAGATTATTCCCCCAAAGATTCCGAGTTCCCCAAACCAGGGTCTATCTTCGTTTTTATCTGTTTCTGCTTATTCCCACTCTTCTTGGGCCTGGAACCAATACATATTTGTTAAAGGAAAGAATAAAGGAGGAAGGAATAGTATGAACGCACTGCAACTGAAAAAAAAATTGAGGGCCACCACCAGAGTACAGACACCCACAGCGAACTGGGGACTGCTTGACCACATTTTACTTAACAGCTACTTGTGCTATCATAAAAACAATTCTTCTGATAACCATGGAAACCAAAACGAAGGCACTGTGGCGAGGGTGGCTCTTTTCAGAAATAATACACAATAAGAGGCCTGAAACCAGAAAGACAAAGAAATCCAAGTGCTCCAGGCCAGAAGGAAATCCTTTCCTAAAAGCCCTGACAAAGCAGCATTTTCTTCAGTTTCCAGAGGCTTCAAGAAAGGCTCAGGGACTGCCTTGACAGATCATGAAATAATTCAGACCTCTCTATGTGCTTCCGTCTCTTGGGGCCAGCTGCTAAGGCAAAAGCTCGCTGGGAGACAGAACTTACTGTTATCATAAAATGTATTGAGAACAAGCAAAGGGAGAGAAACATATTTCATCTCTAGCTCCTAGTAGGTGTACAAGCACACAGTAGGTGCTCCATAAATACCTGCTGAATAATGAAGAATCAGGTTAGGACTAAGGGGAAGCACAGCATCTGGTTAACAGTGTGTGTTCTTTCTACCACCTAGGGCCAACAACCTGTTGGGTGCTGAGGCCTGAAGTCCTGTCCTCATTCTGGGTCCAGTTTCTCCATGTGCAAGAGGAGACAGCTGGATTAGACAGTTTCCCAGGCATCTTCCTACTCTAACAGTCAATCACTGTACTGTGCTTTTTTTGGTGGCAGCACATGCCTGGCACTTTTCTTTCCCCTCAGAGGGAATCTGATACCCATCTGCTCCAGTACATTAATGTTCCCATCCTGCCTGACTCATTTGGTAGGAACAACAGGTTCACATGCCAGTGGTAAATGAGAAGGCAAAGGGGGCCCAGAAAGAGAAACAGGGAAAGGATCCCACTGGGCCTCTTTCTTAGGAAACCAAAGCAGCACTCTTTTTAGGACTAACTATTGGGAAACTGAAGTGCGATTATTCTAAACACCTCTCACGCGAAGCACTCTCTAGCTTACTAAATTAATTGAATAATATTTATATGAAAAGGACTATCCATTGAACATGTCTGTGCTGGACACTGTGCTAAGCTCTTTATACTGAACCTCACAGCAACCTCATGAGCTAAGTATTATTATTATTATCGTCTTTTAACAGATGAGGGGTCTGTCTGGCTCAAGGTCAACAGCTGGTAACTGATAGAACTAGGACTTGAACCCACGTCTAACTTACTCCAGAGTTCCGGCTCCTCCCATGGCTTTCCCACCCGTGCTCCGCCGTAGTCCTATGAGGAAGGCAGAGCAGGTGTTAACACCTTTACTTTAAAGATGGAGAAAGAGACTCTCCGAGAGGCTTGCGATTTGCACAAAACACTGGGGACACTTAATAGTAGCTGCCCGGTCCCAGACCAGTGCCCCAGCATTCCTGGGAGGGGGGCTCTTCCCACCCCAGGAGTCGGCTTCTTCCTCTTGGACTTCGCGTACACACTCGGAAAACCTCAAGGCTGAAGGCAACCGAGGAGATCCACCTTTCCAGCCGGGTCGTTTTACAGGAGGGGAAAACGAAGCACTAGGCGCGGCTGAGCCTCCAGGTGCCAGCAGAGCGCGGGGCCGCGGGCGGCCTGAGGGCACCCTCTCCCGGTCCCGCCAGGGCCAGGTGCTCAGCTTCTGCCAGGACCGAGCGGCGCCGCCAGGCGCCCGGGCCGCCCCCTGCTCCGGGCCCCGGGCATCCCGGGGACGCGCGCGGAATAACTTCGCCCTCAGCCTCCGCGGTCCGGCCTTCTCTTACCTTGCCGGGAGCTCCCCGGAGCGCTCGCCCACAGCAGTCCGGGCCGCGGGAGCCGAGCCGGAGCCAGAGCCGGAGTCGGAGTCGGAGCCGGAGCCGGAGCCGGAGCCGGAGCCGAGCCGCAGCCGAGCCGTGAGGACTGCGGCGCTCGGCCAGGGGCGGGCGGACGCGGCGCGAGAGCCCCGCCCGGAGGCGGACAGCTGCGGGGCTCGTGCGGGCGGGCGCCGTCACGTGACGCGCGAGGCGGGGGATGCCGGGAGCCGGGCGGGCTGGCGGCCGGAGCTGGGCTCCCCGACCACCGCAGCGGACAAGGAGCCTGGAGTCTCTGCAGGGAGGGGAGCGGGAGGGAGACGCCGGGGGCGGGTGGGTCCTCGGATGCTGCCAAGTCTAGCTTGTGGAAGGACGATTATGGCTTGTACTGCGTGGCCCCAGAGGGGCAGAAATAGAATCAGTGGGAGGAAACTGCAGGGAGGTATGCTGGGGTCAATATAAAGATTCTTCCAATCATCAGAATTATCTGTCAAGATAATGGGCTGTTCCAGGAGGTGGTGAACAACTCGGTGTGCACGCAGGAGCGGAGTTCATCCATTCAACAAACTAACCACTGGCTATGGGCCAGGCGATATATTGGGAGTATGTATTAAATTCTTATATGCATAGCGTTTAACACATGCCTGGCACATAATAAATGTTGCATAGGTGTTGCTGCTGCTGGCATTATCATGGGCACAGAAATGAACGAAGCTGATATGGCTCCTCTCCTCCTGAAGCTAAATTCTTGAGCGGTAAGGTAGACAATCACATACTATTTAAATAAACATGTATTTAAAATTATAGTTCACCGAAGGAACCCTGATTTTAAATTATGGGGCAAGGGAGGGTGGTCAGGGAAGACTTCTCAGAGGAAGGTAAGGAGATAGCCAGATGGATGAGAGGCAAGGAAAATCTCAAGGAAGGCTTTTGGGTGGGGGGCGGGGGGCAGAGGAGAGGACTGCTCTTTGGGTAAATGTAAGATGTCCGGTTCATCTGAAGCTTATTGTGTTAAAAGAAAACAGTGTAAGTGAACTTAGGTAGGTTGGTGCCAGATCATGCATCACTTAGTAGGCCATGATAAAGGATTTTAAAATTTTATGTAAAAGGAAGCCACTTAAGTGGTGGAGGGTGTGGGTGGTTTGGTATCTTTTTAAAATAGGATGTTGGCTACTATGTGGATAATAGACAAGTAAGAGTGAAAGCAGGGAGCTTGGTTAGGACTTGGACTGCAGTAATGATAGTGAAGACAAAGAGGAATAGATTTGATGGTTTTTGTTTTTCTTTTTGTTTTTTTTTTTTTTTAGGTAATCAAACCGGTTTGATGTGGGGTCATTAAGGGGATTCCTAGTCTAGCTTAATCCACTGGCTGGGGCCCATGGAGGTGCTATTTATTGAAATGGCTAACTATTGTAAGGGGAACATATTTAGAGGTGGGGGGAGATTAAGAAATCACTTTTGGACTTGTTAAATTTAAGATGCCGTGTCACCAAATGAAGTGATCAAAAAGGCAGTTGGATATAGACCTCTGAATTTTATTTTATTTAAAAATTTTTTTTTAAAACGTTTATTCATTTTTGAGAGAGAGAGACAGAGTTATGAGCGGGGAAGGGGCAGAGACAGAGGAAGACACAGAATCTGAAGCAGGCTCCAGGCTCTGAGCGGTCAGCACAGAGCCCGACGCGGGGCTCGAACTCATGAACTGTGAGATCATGACCTGAGCTGAAGTCGGGACACTCAACCAATGAGCCACCCAGGCGCCCCTAGACCTCTGAATTTTAAAAGAGAATGTCAGCTACAGAAATCTAACTTGAGAATACTGTGAAAAAGAAATTATTGCACCGGATTGAGGTAATAGCTGACCCCTGTGGTCCCATTGACCTCTTTTAGTCCCTGGTTCTATAGAATGTAGTCTATAAAAAATGTATTCCATCTGTTACTACCACATGATGAATTTGGTATTACAGATTCTGGATGAGGCCCAAGTTACCATGCAGCTGCTTTCTTTTACAAATTGAAACAAAACAAAACAAAAAACACCCTTAGCCCCAAGCCAACAATTTCTTTTGAGCAAAGACACAAAGCTGTACACACAGTAGCCAGATATAGTAGAAAGACCACTCTGATTTAGGTCAGATCAGAATAGGGGTGGTTCACAATACAATGAACTTGATGATTTATCTAATTGATGACTGGCAAAGGTGTGACATGTTTAATCCTTTGAAAAGTGTCCCATTGTATGAAACTGGCAGTCTAGATATGTGCCAATAAGCAATCAAAAGCCTGACTTTCTGGATTTGTGCCAGCCAACATTGTTTTGGTGTTTCTATAGAACAGCTAAGCCCTTCAAAAGAGTGCAACAGCAACTCCCTACAAGAGCGTGCTGTGCCGTCTGCCTTTCCCACTAATGATGCAAGCCTCGGTTGCTCCACGGAAAATGTAACTTTAGGTACTTAAATATAAGAACATTTGCAAACTGCAACTGAGTTCTCCTTTCTGACCACACCTTGTTCATGTATGCCTCTATCCTAGCACTTGCTGTCTACTGACTTCTCTCCTCTATTAGACTAGAGAGGACTTGCTCATCTTTGCTCAACTAGCACAGTTGGTATTCATTGCAAAATGAGTAAGTAAACATGCAGGATCTCTTCAGCCATGTGAACTTTATTTACCCTGCTTTATAGAAAGTGAGGCTGACTGTGATTTGTTCAGGGTCCACATAATAGACATGTCATCCCATTGGCTGCCCAGTTATCTGAACTCCCTACATTTGGGAATTCCTCATCTTTGAGATCTTTCACTGTAAAAGCCAAAAATCCAGTTATTTCCTCTGCTTCTCCACATGACCTGGACACTACAAATTAGATATTCCTGGACCATCAGTTGGAAGCCAGAGACAACAAAGTGGAGACTTGGCATAATTCTTTGGTGGCCATGGCAAACAGCAAGATGAAGTTCTTAGAACACTGGCTGTCAGGATAGTGCAGGGCTCTGGGTCTGTGGCTTTGGGAAGTGGTGGCATCCAATCCTCAGCAGAGATCTCTTCACTGCACTGGGTTGTACTCGGTGACCAAGTAACAAGGAGTGATGTTCCAGTTGCCTAGTCTCCAAGCCTGGTTCTCCAGGCCTCCTGGTGTTGCTAAATTACCTATAATCCTTTCAATGAATTACTTTTCTCTTTAAATCTACCCAAACTGGATTTGGGTGTTTCAAGTAAAAAAAATATGACTCATATAGTCACATAATTAAGAGAACTGAAGCTATAACTGAGGACTTTTAACTAATTCTAGTGTTCTTTCCAAACCAATAGACCTCTACCTCCAACAATGCATTTTTTACACTACATATTGGTGCCTCGAAATCACTCAGTTCACCATTTATCCTTTTAGTGCCAGTTGATTAACGAATATTTCAAACGACTGCATGGTGAGGCAATTGCCAGTACAACAGTGTGAAATGTAGCCGTATCAGTCAGTACAGCTGCTTAGGTAATGTTTGTTTGTTTTGCAATTTTGTCCTTTATAGACAGAAGTGGAAAATGAAGGTACTGTGACTAATATGGCTGAGAAAAAGATGAAAATTATCAGGTGTGCTTAAAGCACATCTTTAGCCTCAGTAGAATGCTTACTGGATTAAAGTCAGCTGTGTTTTATTTGTGACGGAAACCGTTTAAGAGCGTTTCATGCAACACTTCTGATACTGTGTTTAAAAGGCAAAGTAAGTGGTTTTGTAATGTTTTCACATCTCAGTAACAAATCAACTTTTTAAAATGCGACTTCTGGGGCGCCTGGGTGGCGCAGTCGGTTGAGCGTCCGACTTCAGCCAGGTCATGATCTCGTGGTCCGTGAGTTCGAGCCCCGCGTCAGGCTCTGGGCTGATGGCTCAGAGCCTGGAGCCTGTTTCCGATTCTGTGTCTCCCTCTCTCTCTCTGCCCCTCCCCCGTTCATGCTCTGTCTCTCTCTGTCCCAAAAATAAATAAACGTTGAAAAAAAAAATTTTTTTTAAATAAATAAAAAAAACCAAAATGCGATTTCTACGGTTTTGTGAACTTGTATAAACGTAGGCAAGTGGCACCACATAAGTATACCTGTAATACAGCACGCGTTTGGCCCTGCGTGAAGTCCATAAGACAGGGCAGGGAAAAGACCTGGTGCTTTATTTGTAATTTCCTACTGAAGCCAAGAAAACAGGTTACTGAGCGTTGTTCTTGTGTAATTTGGAACTGCAGTATATACAGTAGCCAGCAGATGTCAGGATGGGATCTCTTTCGAGAAAACAATAAACAGGAGTTTCTGAAAGAACTGAAGGTTTTCTTGTTCTTCTGTGCTCCCCACTCTTCAGTCACACTGGCCTTTTTCTTTAAACACACATGCTTTAACACTTTTTCCAAGGCTCCTCATTCTTTTATCTGGCCAATTGCTATTGATCCAATCTTCATGTAAGGCTTCCTCAGGGAGCCCTCCCCAACCCAATGGGTCAGGACTCCCCTATTTCAAGTTCTCACAGCTGCCTGCACTTCCCCCCCACAGCAGCTTATATTATAGGATGTGTAACTATTGATGAATTAGGTAATGTTTGCCTCCTCTGCTAGAATATAAGCCTCCTAAGGATAGGTACCATGACTGAATTCCTTTCTGTATCCCTCAGCTACCAGTGCCTGCTACTCTGTAGTTACTGAATAAATACCTGTGAATGTGAACCTCCACCAACCAAAATGGGAATATTTCTCTGAAGCCTGGACAGCGGGGATTGTCTGAAAAGTCACTAATTTTTCCACCTTCAATTCAGTAGTCATTTATTCAGCCCCTACTTTGTAAAGATATTATGTGGGACAGAAAAATATGTGAGATAGCACTTGTATTCAAAGAGTCTTTTGGGGCGCCTGGGTGGCTCAGTCGGTTGAGCGTCCGACTTCGGCTCAGGTCATGATCTCGCGGTCCGTGAGTTCGAGCCCCGCGTCGGGCTCTGTGCTGACAGCTCCGAGCCTGGAGCCTATTTCAGATTCTGTGTCTCCCTCTCTCTCTGACCCTCCCCCGTTCATGTTCTGTCTCTGTCTTAAAAATAAATAAACGTTAAAAAAAAAAAATTTAAAAAACAAAGAGTCTTTCAGTAACAGAAAAAGACGAGACAAAACTTTGTCCCATGGTGGCAATCCCTACTATACAGTATCCATGTTCAGATTCTTACTCATTTCCATTAAAGAGCCCTGTCTGCAACCCACCCCACCTTGGTCACAGCAGTTGAGTTCAAGAAGGAAATCTTTCTTAGCTTCCAAACCTTTATCCTAATCTGCTGGGATAGTTCCTTGACAATATGCTTTTAGCTTTTAAGAACAGCACTCAGACTCCCATTGTAGGTTTTCTCAAGGCCAAATACTTCTAATTCTTTCAATCATTTCTCTTGTACCATGATTTCTGGATACCTCCAGTGCTCTCTACTCTGGCAAGTTGGCTGCTCTTGAAGTATTTGTCAGATCTGGAGACCTTAATGTTGTAATTTTACAAATGCAACCTAAAATTGCTTTCAGTTTTAGTTTTGACTCTTATTCCTAAACCAGTCCAGAATCTTAGAAGTGGAAGAGGCCTTAAGGTAAGCTCACTCACTGCTACCCAAAGCAGATCCTGGACCAATTAAATCACCTGGATGCTTTTTTTTTTTTTTTTTAATATATATATATTTTTTCAACATTTATTTATTTTTGGGACAGAGAGAGAGGGAGACACAGAATCGGAAACAGGCTCCAGGCTCTGAGCCATCAGCCCAGAGCCTGACGCGGGGCTCGAACTCACGGACCGCGAGATCGTGACCTGGCTGAAGTCGGACGCTTAACCGACTGCGCCACCCAGGCGCCCCAACCTGGATGCTTTTAAAAAAAGTGATTTCTGACTCCATCCATAGTAGATTTTTTTGTTTAAAAGCTTCCCATGTGATTTGGTGTGTAGCCTGTTTTGGAAAGCACCTGTGCACACGATGCCTGACACTGCCTTATATAACACACTCATTACCAGTGTTCTTTTCCACTGTACTTGAACCTCTCCTGTGGCAGGGGCCCACCACCAAGAGGTACCTGTGTATGAAAATCCTTCCAACCATTCTTAGTATGCATTCTTTGATTCCCAGGTATCTGACACGCAGGGCCCATTTACTCCTAAAATTGTTACGTGAACAGAACATCAGTTCCCCATAAACACAAAGACACATTTATCCTTTTCTACCAAGAAACAAGTATTGGGGCTCCTGGGTGGCTCAGTTGGTTGGGCGACTGACTTCGGCTCAGGTCATGATCTCACAGTTGTGGGTTCGAGCCCCACGTCAGGCTGTGCTGACAGCTCAGAGCCTGGAGCCTTCTTCAGATTCTGTGTCTCCCTCTCTCTCTGCCCCTTCCCCGCTTGCACACTGTCTCTAGCTCTCAAAAAGAAACATTTTATATGTATATATACATACATATATGAAATATACTATTTTACCATTTTTAGACATGGATCAGGAAGGAGGAAATAAATGATATTTTGAGTCCGTATTATCTAGGGCAAAGTTTACTACAGTGCTTGCTAGCAAAAGTGAAGGTTAGCTTAAAATGGGAAAAGTAGATGTTAAACTAAATGCCTTTCCCTTCAACCCTTTACCAGCAATCATTGTTTCACTAAGCTAGTAATATTTTATTAAGGATATTTTATCTTTCGTTTCATTTGCTTGAGACCAATGAAAACAACAGTTATGAAAATTGAGCATTTATAAAACTTTAGTTGACATAAAGATTCAATAGTAAGCCTATTAAATTTTACTCAAAAGTACACTAAAATCAAATAAAAGCTGAGTTTTTACTAATGATATTAAGATGAGCAATTCATTTCATCATTTCCTATATTTCCTTGTTTTAATTCTTTTCTATCACATTTCTAAAAACTTTTTTGTAATATTTGTTATTTTAAGTTATCTATATATTGCTTCTCTGTCATCAGTTCAAATAATCAGAGGCAATGCAATCTGAATTTTGGGAAGAAAAGCATCTTATAAACTCCCATTGCTGTATGACATCCAGCAGTAGTCTCCATGATGTTTCCGCACTGTCCCATAAAAATTAGTCTTCAGTCTCTTGGTATCATGAACGTATTTTCAATTAGCGATTTTCTTTCCTCCTAAATGAACGTACAAATTGGGGGAGAATAAGTCGTGGGAGTAGGTCAAATGTGGTCCTTATCAGACCACACCATACATACTTAGTGTGAAACCAACAAACTCAACATACCATCTCTTGTGCTAACAGAACATTGATGATATTTCTCTCTTCAGAGACAAAACGAATGAAGCCTATTTTGCAGAACAGGAACTTTTATCTCCATGGAAACTGAAGGAAGGATATTTGGGGCATACAAAGAGGTGTTCAGGGCTACTGCTCCACTGTGTTCACTCCTACAGTTGCCCTCAGCAGGACCGACCCCTCTATGTTCTTCCTGTCCACCAGCTACTTCCTGCCTTTCCCTTCTTACCCAACTTAGATGCCTTGTGCATTATTTCAATCACTCCCGACCCTGTCATTTCACCTCAGCCATGTGACAAGCCCCAGCCCTAGGTGAATCCAACTCTCCACCTTCTCCGAGCCTGCCTGTGGACAGCAGAGCAGTGCTAGAGAAAAAGCCCACAGCCAGGCACTGCAAATTCATAATCCAGGATCTTAACTGGGGTACCAATTTCATCTGACAAGCTTAGCCTTTTGGCCTTTTCTAGTTAGCTTACTCTCACACTTCCTGTAACTAGTTAAAAACTTCTCCACTCTATTATTCAAGGAACAATGAGTGCCTGTGAGGTACCAGGCAGTCTTCTAGATACTAAGATACTACAGTGAATGTTAATAGATGAAATCCCTACTCTCATCAAGCACATACTTAATGGACAGAGACAATTAACAACATAAATAAGGAAAAACATCTTAAATGCCATTAAGGAAAATAAAGAAGGGGGTTATAGAGTGCTGGAGAGGTTGTAGTTAAAAAAATGTTTTTGAAATACAATTTAACTATGGAAAAAAGTCAATAAGCATACAACTTGCTGGATTTTCACAAGTTGAAAAATCCTATAACTTCTAAAAGAGCTGGGAAAGGCCCCACTAAAAAAAATGCCATTTAAGCAGAGACCTGAGAGAAAGGGAGTGAGGCAGTTGAAAATCTAAGGGAAGGGCATTCCAGACAGGAGAAATGGCTAGTGCAAAGGCCCTGAGGTAGCAGCTTGTGAGTTTGGGGAAGCAAGGAGACCAGTGTAGCTGGAATGCAGTGAAGGATGGAAGAGTCATAAAAGACGAGATCCGAGATGTAATGAGGACCAGATTGTATAGAACCTTGTGGGCAACCAGAAGGACTGTGGTTTTTACTGAGTGACATGAAAACCACTGGAGAATTTTAAGCAGGAGAGTCAGCAGTATCTATGCTGTAAATAGAGGAGGTCTGAGGACTGAAGCCTGAGGTATTGCAAGTTTCAGGTCAGAAATGAAGGGAAACCTACTAAAGCATTTAAAGAGTGGATGAGTGAACTAGAAAGGGTGGCATGAAGGAAAATCAGGAAATTCGTATCATGGAAGGCCCACAAGGTGGTTACAATAATGAAACAGTGTTGAATGCTGCAGATCGGGTGAGACAGGTCAGTGTTAACCTTGACAAGAGCAGTTTCAGAGGATCACTGGGGATGCATGCCTAACCGGAATGGGTTCAGGAGATCACCAGAGAAAGGATATGAAAATATAGACCACTTTACTGAGGTGTTTAACTGTGAAAAAGAACAGAGAAATGTCACAGTACATGGGGAGAGTAAGGATTCAAGAGGACTATGGTGGATGTTGTGGTGAACGACTTAGATATCAACTTTAGGACCAAGGTACTCATTCCCCCAGCACCTTTGAGTGCTGGCTGCTGATGGCTCACAGCTGCAGTGCTGCACACATTGCCTCTGGCTGATTTTTTTTTTAACGTTTATTTATTTTTGAGACAGAGAGAGACCGAGCATGAACAGGGGAGGGGCAGAGAGAGAGGGAGACACAGAACCTGAAACAGGTTCCAGGCTCTGAATGGTCAGCACAGAGCCCGACGTGGGGCTCAAACTCACGGACGGTGAGATCATGACCTGAGCTGAAGTCGGACGCTTAACCGACTGCACCACCCAGGCGCCCCTGCCTCTGGCTGTTTTACACTACTACAGAAGAGCCGACAGCACAGAGCTCACAAAGTCTGAAGTATTTACCATTTGACCTTTAACAGAAAAAGTCTGCCAACTCCTGCTTTAGTGGCTTCTTTGATGACCAAAGCTACATGTAGAATTTATCAAGTCATCAAGTGATAGCAAAATAAAGTAAAACGTCTAGCTCATTTCCTTTCTATACTATCCACAATATTCTCTGGTGCCTGACGTCATAGCTAAAGAGAGATGCTTAGCTCAAGCAAAGGAGGGGAAAAAGAAAAAAGTTCAGATTCCTACACTTGTTCTTCCTTCCAAATCTAGGCCCAATTTTGCCCACCTATAAACTACGAACACACCGTAACTGAAATGCTAACTTCACAGAAGAATTTCAAAGAGCAGTGATAAAACAGTTTAAAAAGAAAACTTATTGGTACCAGGAAGAACACTAACCTAATTTAGGAGCAAAATTCTCAGTTCATATCCCTTATGAAACTTGTTTGTGGATTAACATTTTCTCTCAATTATCTGCATTTCTTTCTATGCTCCATTTTAAGAGTTTACAAAACTCAAATCTGCTATGGTTCTTTACTATTTCTTATTACACGTTCAAGCCAAATATATACACATGGCCAACTGTTGTCTGCTCTACTATTTCTGAACTGTCTGTTGTAAGTATTAGTCTGCCCTCCCAAAACCAGGGAGTTTATGGCCTGAATTTTAAAAAGTCAGTCATAAAAAACTGCACCATCACTTTTCCTTTATTCTAGCCTGAACATATGCTGGAATTCAGGGTAACAATCAACATATTCCAAGAAAAGCACTTAAGGATAGAGTATAATCAACACCCATTAAAAGCCCCTAAACCTACTTATTAGCCATCAAATCTTCCAGAGTCTCAAACTCCATCTGTAAAATGGCATTAACACTGACTGTTGAAGTTTATATACAATTAGAATATAAGCATGCTATCTCACAGCATCTGAAAATATGAATGAAGCCTACTAATGCAGTGAATGCCAGCACAAATCACTTCTAACCACCTTATACCAAACACTAACCATTAACAATAAATAGCACTTACCAAATGTCAGGCATGGTGCTAACTGCTCCTCTTGCATTCTCTTACCTTACGCTTATACACTTTGAAGTGGACAAATGTTCCTACTATGCTAATCTTACAGGTAAAGAGGATGAGATATAGCGGTTTACTTGCTAAAAGGCATCCATCTCCTGACTGTTGGAATCAGGACTCAAAATCAGGTCTGCATGTCTTTAGAGTCAGTGATTGTGACCATGGTGCTAAATACTGCACCTCTTTACATCAGGAATGGACATAAATTACTAACATGAAACACAGCATCACAGGGAAGAAATACATGCTGTTCAGGTAAAGATGGTAGATTGAGCACATGCACCTACTTCCATTCCCTCCCCAAATTCCATTAAATGACAGCAAAGATTTTTGTTTTAAGCCATGAACCTAAATGAATGGAAAAAGAGAAGAGGAGATAACATCAAAAAGAAGCTGGAAAGCGGATGGACAAGTAGTAATTAACATGGTAGACCCAAGAAAAGTGAATCCTGAGTCAGCAGTAGAAAAGCAAAACAAACAACTCAATTCACATCACAGAATCCTTAAAAGGTTCAGAAACTGGTGCCTTCATAGACCTTTGGAAGTAGGAATGAAGGGGTAGGCACTAAAGTAAGAACTGGTTGAAGGTTTAAGTATTCAGAATGCTCTCTGCAACTTACAGTTAAGCAGCCTCTTTTCCCTAGCTCCCTCCCCAAATCAGAAGTTTACTTTCTGAAAAGGGTAAAATAGAAGGTTCTTTGGATTGTGGGATGCCTGGCAGTTATGGGCACAGGTACTGTACTCAATACAGAGACTCAGTGAGCAAATGCATACTGGACAGGAGATAAACAAGATACAAGATACAGAAACAAAAGATCCAACATGGAAAACAAGGAAAAGGAATTCCCAGGATTGTGGTAAAGGGAGATCCCAGAATAGAGCCATCCACCAGGCACAGGCGACTGTAGTCCAGACTGAGACAAGTCAGAAAGCTCCAGGAAAGACTTAATCGGGAAGACGGAACAGCACACTTGATGAAACTGAACACTGTGAACTATGTAGATATACGGCAAAGAGTCCAGCTGATTCAGTTTTTATGTTCATAGAAAATGAAGCCTCGGAAAACCCGAAAGATGTACAGGAAGGAAAACAAACATGGGCGCCTGGCTCAGTCAGTTAAACATCTAACTCCTTCCTGGTTTTGGCTAAGGTCATCTCAGGGTCAGTGGGTTTGAGCCCTGAGTCAGGCTCCATGCTCATGACACAAAGCCTGCTTGGAATTCTGTCTTCCTCTCTATCTGCCCTTCCCCCGCATGTGCACGCTCTCTCTCTCTCAAAAATAAACATTAAAAAAAGAAAACTGGCATTTAGAGCCCTCATGAAATTAATTCAAACGAAAGCACACAAATAAGTACATTGGAAAGAAGAAATGAGAAGAGATAAGAGCGCTGGAGGTAAGGACAGGAAAGAGAAGTCAGTAGGCAATGTCTACAACAGAAAATTCACTAAGTACCAATACTAACATGCTATTCAAAGACAAAAGTAAATATAGTTACCTAAATATACCAATATAGCTACCTAATTTAGTTACCTAAAAAGAGGTGAATGTAAGTTGCCTCTACAAAAAAAGTTAAGGACTGTCCTCTTCCCCTAACAAACTTAGAGAACTATTTGACTAAAATTATAGCAATTTTTTCCTTTGGTGGAACTATATATTCCCAGCATCAAGCAGTAATGTTGCCTTTCACAAAGACTGCTTAATAAAATAATTTCACTCTATCAGCATTAGCAAATCCTCCAGTCCCAAACAAGAGTAACTCAAATTAACGTAGCTTGTAATAAACAATATTAAAGAGGTCTCACCAGTGATTGTTGGTCTGCAGCAAAAAGCAGTTTAAGAGAAATAAAATCCAATTTTTTTCTTAGTTGGTATTTTAATTAAAAATATAGACTAATGGTCCTGGGCTTAAATGTTGTTGTGGCTGTGTGCTGGCTTCTGTAAAATATAACTAATCAAAAGGAACTCTTCAACAAATATACTCCAGACAGAAGTAAAAAGGTAAACAGAAATGACTAACAAGACAGTGCTATTGCAGACATAATTCCCTTATAATTTATACTTGCTAAAAAATGGAGTTTAACATTACTTACAATTAATTATATCAACATTCACAGAGGCTGAACATCACAAGCGTATGGGTGTACCATCACCACAAAATGTCTTTACTTCTCAAGCAGTTTTAAATTTTAGCTATGAAGTTCAGTTACCAGAGGCCAAATTTGTTCTTAATTAGTAGAATTTTTATGTCCATTCAGAGTCTCTTACATCTTCCGGGGCCTATTCATTTGCAGATAGAAGTAGAAGTTGTAACCGGGTTCCTCTTATCATGCATTCACATGTGATGTTCATCTTCATATGCTATCCAGTTTCTTTAGGATAAAAGGTGCTGAAAGAAAAATAAACATCCAGAATTTCAGATCTATTAGCCCATAAGTTATATTATGGAATTTGTAAGACTGGGGGAAAATCTTACAGATTTAGATTTAGTTCAATACATTTTTTAAGTGACTCCAAACAATGGCCTGCACAACCCAGTAAGAGACCCCCTGTCTTTCCAGTGTCATGAAGCTCTATTCTAAGTTTTTCTTACACTGTATAAAATCTTTTCTCTAGGAAGTTCTCCCTCATAGGGCCATAAAGAGTAAATTCAATCCTCTTTCAAAGGACATTTTTTTATTCTGGGTAATTTAACTATCAAAGGAACAAAACACTTGAAGAAACAAATTGGCATTTTCCACCTTTTAAAACCTATTTGAAAAAAGGCAGAAAGTGGGAGAAAACACTTAACTAGGTAATGAGGAGAGCCAGACACACATTTAGGTACTCCCAATGATTAGCTATATATCACTTATGCAATCCAGATCACCTATGATATAGGTGAACTACTTCAGTTCAGAGAGAGAGAATGTGTGTGCACCCATGGAGTAGGAGCAGAGAGAGACTCTTAAGGAGGCTCCACGCCCAGCACGGAGCCAGAAACCTGAGCTGAAATCAAGAGCCAGATGCTTAACCGACTGAGCCAACCAGGTGCCCCAGTCCTACTTCAGTGCTTATGGGGGTCTGGTAGGATGGTACACACAGAAATGTCTAGAAAAAAAAAAATGCTGTCATAGGGAGCTAAAGAAGTGATATTATTGTCCTGTGTAAAAGCGCTGTGGCCAAAATAAGCACATGAAAAGAGGTTTAACATTACTAGTCACTAGGAAAATGCAAATTAAAACTACAGTGACCTACCACCTCACACCTACTAGGATGGCTACAATCAAACTGTCGGCAAGGATGTGGAAAACTTGGAACCCTTGTGCACTGTTTGTGGGAATGGAAAATGGTACAACTGCTTTGGATCAGAGTATGGTGGGTCCTAGGAAATTAAAAATAGGGTTATCTGTAGATCCATGTTAGAGCAGCATTATTCACAGCAGCTAAAATGTAGAAGCAATCCAAATCCAAAAACAGATGACTGGAGAAGCAAAAATGGTATACGATGGAATATTAGTCTTAAAAAGAGATTCTGACATATGCTATGACATGGAGGAAACTTATGGACCCTAGGTGAAGTGAAATAAGCCATTTACAAAAAGACAAATACTGTATGATTCCACTTATGAGATCCTTAAAGAGATGTCAAAATCACAGAGACAAAGCTTCAGTTTTACAAGATAAAGAGTTCTAGAGATGGATGGTGATGGTTGTACAACATTATGCATGTATTCAATACCACTAAACTACACACTTAAAAATATTTAAGATGATAAATTTTACCACAATAAATTAAATTTTTTAAAAAAGGGGAGGAGGCTGTGTGGCCAAAAGAGCTGCCAGAAGTATCTTCTCAATACCCATAACGAAAGTAATAAAACATACTGTTAATATTAAACTGAAGATATTGAGATCTGTTGAAGGCTGACAAAGTTGGCAATATTCCCAGGTATCTCTACTAATTCTTATCAGACAAAACTGTAACATCCATCAGGTGAATGGATAAAAATGTGGCATATCCACACAATGGAATGTTATTTGGCAATAAAAAGGAAGGAAATACTAATACACGTTATAATATGGATGAACTTTGAAAACATCATGGAAAGTGAAATAAGCTAGACACAAAAAGTCACATATTCTACAATTCCATTGGTATGAAATGTCCAGAATAGGCAAATCCATAAACATGGAAAGTAGATTAGTGGCTGCCAAGGGAAAGGGAAAGGGGAAAATAGTGAACAGTTAATGGGCATGGAGTTCACTTTAGAGTTAAAATGTTCTAAAATGGATCGTAGTGATGATTGCAAACTCTGACCATGCTAAGAACCATTCATGATACACTTTATTTTTAAATTGCTTTTATTTTAAAGTATAATTGACATACAGTATCCCTGTTAGTTTCAGGTATACATCAAAGTGATTCACAATAACTCTAGTTACCACAAAAAATTATTATAGTATTATTCTCTATGCTGTACATTGCATCCCTGTGACTTCTTTTATAACTGCAAGTTTGTACCTTTTAATCCCCTCCCCCTATTTTGTCTATTCCCTATCCTATTCCCCACTGGCAACCACCAGTTTGTCTATTTATGAGTCTGTTTCTGTTTTGTTTGTTCATTTGTTTTTTTAAATGCTTATTTGTTTTTGAGAGAGTGAGCGCAAGCAGGGGAAGGGCAGAGAGAGAGGGGGACAGAGGATTCAAAGCAGGCTCTGTGGACAGCAGAGAGCCTGATGTGGGTTTGAACTCACAAACTGTGAGACCATGACCTGAGCCAAAGTCAGATGCTTAACTGACTGAGCCGCCCAGGCGCCCTGTTCATTTGTTCTCAAAGATTCCACATATAAGTGGAATCATGGCATTCATCCTTCTCTGATTTCACTTAGCATAATAACCTATAGGTCCATCCATGGTTGTTGCAAATGGCAAGGTTTCATTTTTATGGCTAAGTAATATTCCACTGTATATACACATCTTTATCCATTTATTGGTAGACACTTAGGTTGAACTGTACACTTTAAATGGGTGAACCATATATTATGAAGTACATCTCAATTTTAAGAGTGGCAATGTGGAACAGTATTCTGTAAGTTTTTTAAAAGAAAACCAATTCATATCAGATACAAAGGTGACTGAAAAGAAGCAAGTATTTTACTGGCAGCTAAGTCAACAAAAAAAAGGTAAGAGGAGAAAGTTAAGTTGGGAGTTGCAAAAAGCTGTTGAAGGAGGACGGCTTGGGAGTTTCTATTCAGCAGGGCTCCCTCTCCTGGGGAAGCAGAGTAGTAGCATAGTCACTAAAGGGTTACCAGGCTTCAGGAGCTCTGGCCTAGGCCCAACGTGAGCCTTCTACAGGGTGACCTTGGAATGCCTTCATCCCCGCCAGCAATACACAGCAAGGTGCAATGAAGAGTACTGAACTGAGAACGGGGTATGTGTGTGTGAGCAAATAACTTTTGAGATGCGTATCAATAAAACTACAGAAGTGACCTACAAAGCCCAGATCTAACATTCAGTGTGCCTTTAACGCTGATGTTTTGCGTTAAGACCCCCTTTGAAGGGTGAGTTCTCACTTGCAAAAGGGATATACAGAATCTCTGGCCCGGCCTCCTTCAAAGTGCTGTCAAACAAGTTTCTGCCAAACATAAATTCAAATAAGCCTTCAGGTATTATTATTAATGCTATAAACTCCTATCCTTTTATTCTCATTCCTTAAAAAACAAAACACCGCAATTATTTATTTCACCCTGTGTATTAACAAGCAAAACTTCTTGTATTTCAGAGATCAGCACTGAAGGGAGGAAACCTGGTAGTAGGAGCTCTGGATTCTAGACCAAGATCATTCACTGAATCGCTGAGTGACCTTGAGCCAGCCATTTCTCTGCTCTAGATCTCCGTTTCTGTCGACAAAACGTGGAAGCAGCTAAGGAATGCGGGGGGGGGGTATAATCCCTTGAGGCTCTTTCAATTCAAGCTCTCCTAAGTCAGGGCGAAGCTGGACGATAACCCTCGCAGTCCGGACCACCGCGTGCACTTCTGTACCCGGACCCCGACCCGCAGACCCTAAGCCACGCATGCGCCCGCCACTCTCGACGCGCAAGCCCCACGCTCCCTGCGACCGCTCAGCTCACTCCACTCAAGGGCCTCCAAGGACTATAGGACCACAGTTAGGTGGGTGGTGTCCGCGAGCTTCCCGCTAGTCTCACGGCCGCAGCCTGGAAGGACACTCACTGACTCGCAGCAGGGCCACGTAGATGAGGAAGTTCCGTATGGAGGAGATCACATCCTCGCGCATCTTCCGTTTCATCTCCTCGGGGTCCAGCTTCGGCGCGAGGCCCTCGATTCGGAACATGCCGGCTTTCCTTTTTCCACTACCAGCTACCACGTTCTGCTTCTCTCAGCGGCTGCCCGGCACCCGGAACTCTGTCCTATCCCATTTCCTGTTCCCGCCCCTTCGTTTTCGCGCGCGGCGACGGGAGGGTGCGAGGGACAATCCTCGTTCGGACCGCGAGGTTCTGCAGGGGGCTGCCTGAAGGGGGCGGTCGCAGTCTTAGCGAGAGGTGCCCCTGGCGGTTTACACCTTCGTCTTGAGCTGGGCGCGCCACAGCGCAAAGTGCTTTTACGCCTCAGAGGGGCTAAGCACGTAGATACCACTATAAATAATAATAATTACCGTTCTACGCCGTGAACTGGATATTAAAACCTTCATTTCCTAGATGAGAAAACTGAAGCACAGAAAGCTTTAAAAACAACTTGCCCCCAAAAACGTTAAAATACCTTAGGGGCGAAAAAAGTGTTGAGGAGGGAAAATGAAACGGTATTAGCAAAACGTTGTAAATTGCTTAAGCTTGTGATTAACATATTGTTTTAATTTAGTCCATTTTGAGTATGTTTGAAAATTTTCGTAAGTTAAAACAAAAAGATGAAGATGATGACACTTGCTTGAGATTACACAACTAGTAAATGCAGTAGGGTTTTTTTTTTTTTTTTTTTTTTTAATGTTCATTTATTTTGGAGAGACAGAGAGAGTGCAAGCAGGCAAGGGGTAGAGGGAGAGAGACACAGAATCTGAAGCAGGCTCGGAGCTCCGAGCTGTCAGCACATAGCCCTACGCGGGGCTGGAACCCACCAAGCACGGGATCATGACCTGGGCCGAAGTCGGACGCCTGACCAACTGAGCCACCCAAGCACCCCAATGCAGTAGGTTTTTTAAATAAATGTTATTGTCATCCCCATTTTATTATTTACACATTTATTTTTGAAAATGAACTCTATGTCCAACCTGGGGCTTAAACTCTGGACCCTAAGATCAAGAGTCACATGCTGTACTGACGGAGCCAGCCAGGTGCCCCTGCAGTAGGGTTTTATATTTAGACTTGTGGGACCCAAGCATAAAAGTTTTCAACTCCATATTATTGCCGTATTCTCATTTCTGGTTTTAAGTGATCCTTACAAATTATAATATCGGTCCAGTAATCTAGTATGTATAAAACGAATTCAGCTCCCTTCAACATTTTACAAATGAGGAGAGGGAGGCTGAGAAACCAAGTGCACTGCTTAAAGTCATTCCGCTAGTGATAGGCAGGGGCAGGGTTCTAATGCAGGTAATCATAATGCCAAGTTGAATTCTCTTTCCCTTGCACCTCTGTTAGTCTTTAACGGTTAGTGCCTTCCTGGATGGGAATCACTGGACTCAGGAGGTAGAGGTTTAGTGCAATCAGATTTCCTGCCACAGATTCATCAAAACAGCGCTGCCCCAAATTTTGCATGCCAACTAGCCGTATATCATTTTTAGACACAAATTAGATAACTGAATTGCTCACATATTTCAAAACCAGAATGTACCTTCTAGATTGCCCACTGCATAGCAACAATGGATTTTGGGTAAATTAGAACAGTAATTTACTGTGATAACTGATCGCTAAAGCATTGCTGCCCACCTTCCTGGTTGACAGAATATAAAACATTGGGGCAAGAAAGAGAACTCATCTGTGCATTCAGGCTTTAGTAACCCCTTCTATCTATAATTCATGCAGTGGAATAGCAGAGGCAACTCTGGAATGGGAGGGGCTGACTCCCAAGGAATAGCCTCCATCCAACACTTTGAGAGTGTTGAAAGCCTGCACTGATGCTGGAAAGCGGCAGGGGCTGTGGAAAGAACCTGAACAGGAAGACTGGAGACATGGCCTCTAGATTTGGCACTGACACTATCAAGCCATGTGACGAAGGACAAGTCTCTCTTTCACTGCAACTCCATTTCTTTAGAAGAAGAGAGAAGGGAGAAGATATGATTAAGTGCTCTTGAGAGTCCCTTTCAGTTCTAACAGTCTAAGCATTTTGAATTCTAATTGTGTCATTTAGGGCATTCTGGTCTGAAGTATATGGATATCAAAATATTATCAAATGTGGTCGGTCAGACGTCAAAACAGCCAGTGTGTATTTTCTGGGGTAGGGAGACTGTAACAATAAGGTACATCTCATCCGTCTGAATAGTGAGGCAAAATGAGTTGGCAAGGAATGAGTTCTTACGTGTGCCAGTAACTTAGATCCCTAATGCTGAGTTTAGAAAAACAGCCCTCCTGTAGAACTACCAGTTTTTCTTTACTGAGATGCTTTTGAGTAACTTGCCTGAATTCACAGGGAACCAAAGAGGGAAGAAATTAGCAGAAAATCGTGTATCTTGGTAAAAAGACCCAATTTTTAGCATTTGAATTTTATTCATCCAATGCTGTGTAAAGCAGCACTTGACCTGACAGGTGATGTGGAGGCAACTAGCTGACCTGATAAAAGGCAACATTATTCTCCTAACAATTCTCTTAGAGAGGCTTTGTGCTTGCCAGCCTACCAGTAGAGAGACAGGAGGGTAGTGGATAGAAATAAGGAACAGTTGGTCTTGAGGTGAGGAACTGGTTCTGGATACAATCTAGGAGGGCGAACTGCTCCTGAACTATTTCAGAAATGTTCATCCTGGGGGCAGCCAGGTGATTCGGTCGGTCGAGTGTCTGACTCTCGATTTCAGCTCAGGTCCCAGCATTGTGAGAGTGAGCCCCTGCGTTGGACTGCACACTGGGTATGGAGCCTGCTTGGGATTCTCTCTCTCTCTCTCTCTCTCTCTCTCTCTCTCTCTCTCTCTCTCTTTCTTTCTCTCTGCCACTCCCCCACTCTCACTCTCTCTGTGTCTCTCCAAATAAATAGGTAAATATTAAGAAAAAACAAAAAGAAATGTTCATCCTGATGAAGCCTGTCTTCCCCTTGCCTGGCTCTTCTAACTTGTAATGGAGGAAACTCATTAAAAGAGGTTAGGCTCCTTTCTTTGTCTTTCTTTAGTGCCCCTCGTTTTTTGGGGGTGGCATGTAGGTGGTGGTTCGTTTAAGTGAGGCAAACGGAGAGAATGTACTTCAGAAAGTTAACACTGGAGTGAGCTGTGGCACAGCTTGGACTCTTCATTTTCTTCCTCATTGCAATGATCAGGGGTTTGGGACTGATCTTTAAAATCACTCGCAGCTCAAAAATGCTGAAATTATATGTTCGTCTTTTCCTGTTCTTCCTTCATAACCTTGCATTAAAGGCTAAAAGCAAAGGATTCCCTGTGATTTTGCCATGAAAAGCAAAAATAAAAACTATACACACATAATTTAATATTGATATTTGTGTTAGTCTGATCATAGAGGAAATGGTAGCTGATGTCATAGCCTGTCTTGTTTTCCATTTTGATCCCAGGAGGGCTTTAGGAGATATTTCCTTTGCCTCAACTTCCCAGACACTACAGCACACAAACATACAGTGGGCACAATTTATCCACGAGAAAATTAAATGCTTTAATTTCCATCATTGGGGAGGAATTTGTATTTATAAGATCAGAGATTGACAGATGATTCATGATTGGGGAATAATTCCAACATGTAATCACAGGAACCTTGTGGTTTCTAATGTATAGGGAGCTATAGGCCTTGGGAATCGAATATTTGAACCCCTTCATCTGACAGATAAGGATACTGAGGTCCAGAAGAAACCTAGTTAGAGGTAGAGCTAGTTGGAACTGAGGTAGGTCTCTGGGCTCGCAGTGCAGCACTTTTCACCATTACCTTGCAGCTTTAATACTTTGTGGATATTCTCATTGATGATCTTCCCCTCAGAGGTAAGGACTGGAAGAATGGGGTGTTGTTCAACCTCAGCTTGGGAGGGACAGGATAAAGCCTTGCTGCTCTTCATCAAGAGGCTGATGGCAGTCCTTCTTTCCATGTTTCCACCCCTATCACCGGTAGTTAATCTGGACTGTTCTGTTATCCAGCTGCACACCTCTCCTTCCTCATTCCTTCAGGAGATGAACATAGGCTGGTGTTCCCAAAATAAACTTTGTTTTGAAGTTCACTTAGGACCCGACGTGAACGAAACAAAGATTGGGACAAGCAAAGGATTACTCTGTGATAGATGTTAACTGGAGTCCTCACCCAGTAGATGGGATAACTTACTTCTAGAAAGTACTGCCCAGCAAGAGTCATCTTCAGGAAGAGGGACTTTTGGACTTTAACAGATGAGTAGAATTTTGATAACCTTCATCTCCCTGGTGTTGGCTTTCCATAATACCCTATTCTCTGTTGTAATTTGGGGGGCTTTGTTGTCTGGATGATTCATGAGTATTTGATCTTTCAAAGTAGACTGTAAGCACCTCAAGTACAAGGAACATGCACTTTAATCCTCCAAACACCTGAGGACGGGTATTTATACATAGTAAAAACTCAGAAAGTACCCCTTGAGTGGATGAATGAATGAACGAATGAACTTTGTATCTGCTAACTTTTCAAATTAAAAAATCAGTTGCATATTACATTGAGAGGAAATTATCCCCCAAAGAAACTTACCCAAAATTCTACATAATATTTTTATTTAGTGATTTGTTTTTCACTGTTTTTGTACAGTGTGCTTTTGTTTGCCTAAATAAAAATCAGGTAAATAATTGGGGTGCCTGGGTGGCTCAGTTGGTTGAGAGACCGACTTTGGCTCAGGTCGTGATCTCATGGTTTGTGAGTTCGAGCCCCGCGTCGGGCTCTGTGCTGACAGCTCAGAGCCTGGAGCCTGCTTCTGATTCTGTGTCTCCCTTTCTCTCTGCCCCTCCCTCACTCATACTCTGTCTCTCTCTGTCTCAGAAATAAATAAACGTTAAAAAAATTTTTTAAATAAAAAAAATCATGTAAATAATCTTATCATAGACAAAATGAAAGAATGAACTTTAACATTTACTTGCTTTATTTATAGCCATACAATTATATGAAACCCATTTTATGCTTTTAATAACTTCTTTTTTCACAAAATTACTTGTTTACTTTTATGAAATTTAGAAAATACATAATTAAGGGAAAAAGAAGAAAAGAACAGTCCCCTATAATCCCACAACCACTACTGACACATTGATGATCATTCTTTCAGCCTTTCTATTTCTATTGTACACATATGTAGTTCTTTCTCTCTCTCTCTCTCTCTCTCTCTCTCTCTCTCTCTGTGTGTGTGTGTGTGTGTGTGTGTGTGTGTGTGTGTATACACCATGTATGTATGTATGGACCATATAGTATATGATATTTTAACTTGCATTTTTCATTTTAAGTTATGTTGACTATCTTCCTATATCTTTAAATATTCTTTACACATTCTTTCAAACATCTCTAGACCTTTGAGAACTACAAACAGGGGATGGGAAATTTTGTTTGTTTTTAGAAGAGGTTTGCTTCCTTGTGCTATAAATTCTAATTATTTTGTAGCAGGAAAAGTAAAACATACACAAAGCTTTGTTTGCATTGACAGTATTTTTTTTTAATTTTTAATGTTTTTTTTTTTGCAAGAGAGAGAGAGAGAGAGAGAGAAAGAGAGAGAGAGAGAGACAGGGTACGAACAGGGGAAGGGCAGAGAGAGAGGGGGACACAGAATCCAAAGCAGGCTCCAAGCTCTGAGCTGTCAGCACAGAGCCCAACGCGGGGCTCCAACTCATGAACCCTGAGATCATGACCTGAACCGAAGTTGGAGTCTTAACTGACTGAGTCACCCAGGCGCCCCAGCATTGACAGTATTTAGAGCACATGATAATTGCCAGCCATCTCCCTGCAGAGATTAGAGAGTTGATTTTGTCACCACTCCCATTCCACCCCCATTATACAAAAACACATGTATATGCTGTGGAACTATGTTTATACCGCTTGGTATAGTTTCTTATTTTTCAATAAAAAGTGCCTTTTTCTTGACTGTAGTGTTATAGGTGCTCGATTAATATTTATACAGTGAAATAAGGGGATTTATTGATTCAATGATTACAGGTGCACCTTCTACACTGATAGACGAGCTCTCATCCATGTCAAGAGCCCTTTGACAAAGCAAAAAGTGAGCTCTTTATTTCCAACCTCCACAGGAAACAAAGGTAAGGCTATCACTATCTATTCTCCACACCCTGTCCCTAACATTTTCAGGATGACAGACCTGCCTGATAAAAGCCAATGCATAGATACCCACAAGCATATTTTCTTATCTTAGAAAAAAAAAAAAACAACCCAGAGAGCTTCCTAAAGGTAGCAATACCTTTTGTTATTGCATATTACAGTTGAATTGCTATGCATTGTACACATCGTAAATGAAGGAACATGCCAATCTTCCCATCATGTAATGTTTAGAATTCAGTTGGGGAGAATAAAGGCCAGGCCTTATTAAGTGAAAACGTGTCCTAACTATCTGTTCCAGAGGATCTCTCAAAGTCCTTGTCTGGCGCTTGGCCCCTGCCTCCAACATCCCTGCTTCTACTTGAACATGACCAGTGGCAGTGAGCTCACCACACACTGGGCAGTTCCATCCATCTGCAGATAGGCAGCTCTTCTTAGAGCCATATCTGCCTCTCTCTACCATGTTCCCACTGGTTCTAGTTACGCCTTCCACAGTGTCAAAAGCAAGTCCGATCATTCTTCCTTATAGAGGTATAAAGGCAGCTGGGTCTTCCTTGATGCTCATTGTCTCCAGGCTAAAAATAATTTTTGCAAAATTCTCTTAGAATTTTCCAGTTTTCCCTTATCTACCATGTTAACTTTCTAGTTACCAATGATGGAGTGAGTTACTCTGAGCTATCTGGCCTCATCCCCTCCCCACTAATTGCTTTCCCACCCCCACCCCCTTATCTCTCACAACAAAGGGGATGTATTGGGTCCTTGGCAAGGACCTCTGAGATTCAAAACCAGAAACTCTTTATTCCTTACTCAGAATTATCCTTGAATAAGAAGCGTGTGCCTGGGTTATCTGTCTCTTCCCTCAAAATGCTCACAGTGGTGGACGGAATTCCTTGACCATTTTAGCTCCCGGACGTTTGTGTTGTAAAATGAAAGCCAGCTGTAGGAAGAGTTCAGGAGAGGTAGTATGGTTGCAGACAGAAAAATATGGACTTTGGAGCACAGGTTAGGTTTAACTTCCAGTTACCCCATGAAGTTTTTGTTTTAATTTTTAAAAAAGTTTTTAAAATTGTTTCTAGGGGCGCCTGGGTGGCGCAGTTGGTTAAACGTCCGACTTCAGCCAGGTCACGATCTCGCGGTCCGTGAGTTCGAGCCCCGCGTCAGGCTTTGGGCTGATGGCTCAGAGCCTGGAGCCTGTTTCCGATTCTGTGTCTCCCTCTCTCTCTGCCCCTCCCCCGTTCATGCTCTGTCTCTCTCTGTCCCAAAAATAAAAAAAATAAAATAAAAATAAATTGTTTCTATTTTATTTTATTTTTTATTTTAATAATTTATTGTCAAGTTAGCTAACATACAGTGTATACAGTGAAGTCTTGGCTTCGGGAGTAGATTCCCATGATTTATCCCTTACATACAACACAGTGCTCTCATCCCAACAAGTGCCCTCCTCAATGCCTATCACTCACTTTCCCCTCTCCCGGCTCCCCCATCAACCCTCAGTTTGTTCTCTGTATTTAAGAGTCTCTTATGGTTTGCCTCGCTTATTTTTCCTTCTCTTCCCCTATGGTGTTCTGTTAAGTTTCTCAAATTCCACATATGAGTGAAAACATATGCTATCTGTCTTTCTCTGACTGACTTACTTCACTTAGCATAATACCCCCTAGTTCCATCCAGGTTGTTGCAGATGGCAAGATTTCATTCTTTTTCACCACTGAGTAGTATTCCATTGTGTGTGTGTGTGTGTGTGTGTGTGTGTGTGTGTGTGTGTATGCCACATCTTCCTTATTCATCCGTTGATGGACATATGGGCTGTTTCCATAATTTCGCTATTGTTGATAGCGCTGCTATACCTCAGGAAACAAGAGACGTTGGCAAGGATATGCAGAAAGCGAAACCCTCTTGCACTGTTGGTAGGAATGCAAACTGGTGCCACCACTCTGGAAAACAGTGTGGAGGTTCCTCAAAAAATTAAAAATAGAATTACCCTACAACCCAGAAATAGCACTACTAGGAATTTATCCAAAGGATACAGGAGTGCTGATTCACAGGGGCACATGAAGTTGTTTCGAGACCTTGTGACAGAAACTTTCTGGGCTTTTGTTTCTTCATCTGTGACAGAGAGATCTAATATCTACTTCAAAGTGTTGTTTTACAAGCTGAATAAAATGATGTACTTAAAGTGCCTGGCCTATGATAGGCATCCTATTAATGGTAGCTACTACTAATCATAAGATACAATTTTTCACTAGAAAAATTACAGCCTCAGCGCACTCTAAGTGGAACAAGTAATTTTTTTTACTGCAACAGTACCTACTATTATTTGTCAGTTTCATTTCCATTCTCTTTGGCCTCCAATTCATAGTAAATATTTTTAAAACTATGACCCATACTCCAAGTGCTCTTTCCCTACCTACTATTTATTCTGTAGCCCAAGGATGGATTGGATTTTTGGCCCCCCCTCTTATCTAAAACTGCTTCAAGAGAAGCCCTTATTGACAAATTCAAGGGACACTTGTGGGCCCCTGCCCCCCTGAATAATTTGATGCTATTGGTCACATGACACTTTCAGGAAAGCTCTCTCCTCCTAGCTTCATGGATACCACATTCTTCCAGTTTTCCTCTAGATGCTCCCCATCCTTCTTCCACAGCTCTTCCTGGGGCCAACTCCTAAATGGTCAGTTTCTTTAAGGTTCTTTCCTGGGCCCTCTTCTCTTCTATACTCATGGACAATCTAGTCTGGCTTCAATTGCCATCCTTAAGCTAATGATTCACCACATATGTCTCTAACCCATAATTCTCTCCAGAAACGCAGACCCGTATATCCAACCAACCTATTGACTTCGCTGTTTCCTTGGATGTCCCATGGGTGCTTCATACATCACTGTTCAAAGTGGAACCAATCATCTTCCCCTTCTAATCAACCTTAACTCCTGTGCTCTGTTGCCTAATGATTGATACCACCATCCAGTCCCTCCAGCTGCCAAAGCCAGAAATCGGGAGTCAAGCCTGAGCCTTCCTTCTCCCTTTGGCTTTATATCTAATTAACCATCACGTTTATCAATTCTGTCTCCTTAATATCTCTAAAATTCATTATAGTTTCTCTATCCTTTCCACCACTATTTTTGATCAGGCCATCCACGAACTGGTCTTTTCTTCTGTCTTATCCCTGCAAGTGTGTTTTCTGCCCTGCCTTCTAAGTAATCTTTCTAATACAGTTTTTATAATGTTAGTCTTTTGGATAAAATACTTTAATTATTCCTCATTGCCCTCAGGTAAAAGGTACAAATGCTTTAGTCCTGTGTAGAAGGCCTTTTATTGATCTGGTTCCCATCTTCTTCACTAACCTTAACCCTTTCCACTCCTCTTCCCATACTTGGTGCCTCTTCTCCACTCTTCCTCTATCTGCCTCTTTCCCTCACAAATTTCCCACCTCCACCTCCACATACTTCTACTGGATATTCCCTGAACTCACCAAACTCTTAGTTCTGTGTGTGGTTTCCTTTGTATGTGGTTTCCTTCATGATTAAAATGATTTTTCTTACTTCTTCATCTGGCTAACTCCTAGTGTCATTCAGAAATCACTTCAGATGTCACCTCCTTCAAAAAGTCTCTACTGGTTTAAATTAATGTTCCAATGTTGGCACCTCAGTTGTAAGAAATATACGACAGTTATATAAGATGTTTATACTATGAGAAACTGGGGTGAAGGATATATGAGAACTCTCTGTATTATCTTTGCAACTTTTCTGTAAGTCTTAAAACTATTCTAAATGGAATATTACTCAGCCATAAAAAAGAATGAAATCTTGTCATTTGCAATGACACAGAGGGAGTTAGAGTGTGAAATAAGTCAAAGAAATATAAATGCCATATGATTTTACTCATATGTGGAATTTAAAAAACAAAACAGATGAACATAGGGGAAAGAAAGATGAGCATAGGGGAAAGAAGCAACAAAAAAGAGAGGGAGGCAACCCGTAACAGTCTATTAACTACAGAGAACAAACTGAGGGTTGATGGAGGGATGTGGATGGGGGATGGGCTAAATGGGGGGATTGTTATGATGAGCACTGGGTGTTATATGGAAAGTGATGAATCACTAAATTCTACTCCTGAAACCAATATAATACTATATGTTAACTAACTAGAATTTAAATAAAAACTTGATATACAAAAAATTATTCTAAAATAAAAAAGATCATTTAAAAAAGTCTTCACTAACCCACCTGTGCTGGCTTAGCTGCTGCTTCTGTGTTCTATAAGATGTGTGTCTGCTGTCCTCATGTCAAAGCACTTAGCACAATATCTGGCCCTTGTCCATGTGCCTGTCTCCTCCACTGAAAAAGGATGGGAATCATGTTTTCCTCATTGTTTATTCCTGATGCTAGCATAGTGCCTAGCAAATGGGAAATGTTCACTAAGTATCTCCTGAGTAAATTTTTGTTGTTAAATAAATTGCTTTGGGGGGGGGGCGTGCAATACCAAGCTTTTGCTGTAGGGTAATCTGAAATTACAGGCCTAGAAAAAAAAAGAACTTAAAAGTATCAGACATTATAAATGACTCATCAGACTGCTTGTGTCTCGGCAGGACAAACTTGGCAGACATGCCATGCTGGATACACCTGAACATCACATGTGTCCCTACACACTATGTATGTTTCCAAGAGAGTCATGTGGCGTTCATTCCTCTGCAGGTAAAGAGCCTCAGGCCAGCTGAGTTGGGTTAGTTCACTCTGGGTGAGCCTTACAGGCTGCTGGCACATCCCAGGAGGGTGTGGACTGTGTGTTGAGTGCATGAAAACCAACTAGGGCATAGAGCAAAGGAACCAGTTGGAAGAAGAATGACATCACAGGGAGATGAATCTCCAGTTTGGCAATTCTAGCCCCAGCTCTTTCATTAATGAGCTGTGTGACCTTGGCCAAGTGTCTTCCTCTTTGTAGGCTCCAATGTCTGTATTTGTAAAATGAAGGCGTGCATTAGCCTGTCTCCAACGTCCCTTCCAGGATTGATGCTCTGGGATTCTGTGACCAGCGTGTGATGTGGACACGAGTGAAAGGAAGCAGGTAAGTGTGTCCTCGGAGCATAAGGCAGTTGAACCTTTGGTTCCAGGTCAGCAGCAGTCTTCAGCAAAAGGAAACCCAAGCTAGGATAGAGATTCAAATCATCCTGGAAGTAGAGGCCTCTGGGGGCACAATAGTTCACTATTGTGTCTTGAGGATCTAACTTAAATCTGTCAGAAGGAAGCAATTCTAAGGATTGGAGCAGGTGAAGGTGGGTGGCAGAGGGGTGGTAATTTTCACTTAATGATAAAAGGACAACATTTGGGGAAAGTTTTTATGTTTATTGGCCACTAGTTTTGATTATTTTCTTTGCACTGAAATGATCCAAAATGTTAACGTTAGAGGTGATGCAAGATGTACCACCTGGAATGTGGCTGGGGCAGGCACGACAGCAATGCGGTGTTTTTGAGTGGAACTGTTAAGTGAGTGAATTGAGATTATTTGGAGGTTGAGGCTATCAAATCATGGAAATTCAGTATTGCCTTGGCCAAGTTAAAAAAAAAATCCAGTTTATTTTGAAGTTTACCTGTCTTACATGGGTGGTAGTGGGTTTGATAATTAAAAATTCCTTGGGAAGTGCAAGGAAAAGTATGTATTTCACTAACTGAATGAATACATCATAACAAACCATTACTAGTTAAGAAGATCTAGAGAACTTAGGTAGAGAACTTAGGGTGAGTAGAGAAGAAAATACCATTATGATTCAAAAAAATTCCTGGGAGTATTCTTTTTGCTCACTGTTCATGGGAATCAGAATTTCTGAGAGGTGTGTGGAAACACCTGCCTTTGTCTCTGAAAGAGCTGGAAATGTGTGGGTACAGGTAATGCTCAGCCTCCTGGCTCAGGATGACTCCTTTCAAATTTGTTGACCAAAAGTTTACTTTTCTTCTTAGAAAAATACACGATGATTCAGTTGGGTTCAGAGGAGGTAGATGATCACTTAACCTCTTAAAGGCTATGGCTTTGAATCCTGGTGGATAAGGTACCAGTCAAATGTTAGAATGGAGATGCATTATTCTTGACCCTCAGCAATGGAACAGGCCGGGAGCAAAGAAATACCCCTCCTGAGAGTTAAGGGAACCAGTCAGATGCAGAGAGAGTTAAGGGAGATGGGCCAAGCTTTAGGCCCCCCAGGAAGAGGAGCCAAAAGTCACAAATGGTAATAGTTAAATTTATTGAGTATTTACTCTGTGCCAAGCTGGTTCTAAATCATAATTCTCATAATGAGAATTATAGTAGTAATTCTCACACTATTCCTTTGAGGCAGGCTCTCTTATTTCCATTTTCTAAATGAAAAACTCAGGTAAGAGAAATATTCACCCAGGGATAATCAGGTGGCGAGTGGTAGAGCCAGGATACAACCCAGGCAGTTCAGCTGCAGTCATTGCTGTTAACCACTTGTGCCCTGGTGCATATATAACCTTTCAGTTGACTCTCATTCTGTGTCTCCGGCATCCATCCCTGGGCTGAGAAAGTAATGGACTTTGTTGAGTATTCTTGAACTGAATGGAACAAAGCACACTCAGCCTGTGCCGAAATCTGGTACCTGGAGTCTGTGGGAGGCCCTGTTTGGCTCAGCACAGTGTGGGGTGTGCTGAGTGTGAGCCAGTACCTGAGGTCTGGTGGCAGAAGCCCAGTCCAGCCAGCTGATGTGGGATCATGGGCAGGATTCCCCCTTCCTACACAGGAAGGGAGAAGAAATCCATGGACACTCAGGAACCCAGGGCTAAGGGGTATTAGGAGGCAGCCTGGCCACCCCAATCATGTCTGTGATCTCACTCTACATAACCCCTGTGCTGGGCAATGGCCACTGTGGATATAGAGTTGGGTTGTGCACATTCCGTGCCCTCCAGGAGCCCCATGTCAACATTGAGAAGGACTGCCTCTATCTGATAGGACCCCACAAATTGCTTTAGGATCCCTGTCCTGTTTTGTATAGCCAGACAAGACTAATTCTAAATCCTATTATCTCTCTTGCTGGGATTTTATATATTCAGCCGAGTGTCTACTAACTGAATTCGGGAGACAGGTTGTATAATTTTCAGACTCCTGGACAGACTTTCTGGATCAAGGATATAAGGGCTAAGGTGATGGCAAGGCTGAGTAGACAGAACTTGCAAAAGGATTCTTCAATTAAAATGGTTAGTGAGATTGTTGAATAAGAGAAAGAAGGAAAGAGGAAAGAAACCTACTCATATATTCATAAAGCTCTAGGACCTACTTATCCCAGTAGGAGATGAGGGCATTTATCCTCAGCGTTAGTTGTGGAAACTTCTTTTGAGTTAGGTTTCTTGAACAAAGGAGAGATTTTGGTAGGCTAGGGACTCATTTGGTGATCAAAGTGACATCCAGTTGCCTGGATAGTCCCAGTTTATGCTTGTTACAGTGGTGGCATTATTTATATTGCCATGTTTCACTTAGAAAAGTATCCTGGTTTGGGTGATAAATTTTGTGGTAATGCTGCCCATAGACAAAAAACACTTGTATTATTCTGGTGAGCCAGAGTTCTGAATTTTAAGCCCCAAAGAGATGTTGGGAGTATAAACACCTCTTCCTGGATAGCTTTTTCCTCTGTCACCACCATGCCTAAATGTGGACAAAACTCTTTCCTTTTCCTCCTTAGTTTTGCTGGAAAAATGTAAAACCAAAAGTTACTTAAAAATTAATGGAAAACAGAAAATATTCCCTTTAAAATAAAAAGAACAGGGGCACCTGGGTAGCTCAGTCGGTTAAGTGTCTGACTGCAGCTGAGGTCATGATCTCGCGGTTTTGAGTTCCAGCCCCACATCAGACTCTGATGACAGCTCAGAACCTGGAGCCTGCTTCAGATTCTGTGTCTCCTTCTCTCTGCCCCTCCTCCACTCGCACTCTGTCTCTCTCTCTGTCTCTCAAAAATAAATAAACATTAAAAAAATTAAAAATAAAATAAAAGGGAAAGAACAGACACAGGCTACAAATTCACTAAATTCTTGCCACAGATCAACTTGACTGGTTCAGGTTAGACCTCTCAGCTCTCCTGCACCTAGAGTTCTGAGACACACAGCCAGAGAGAGGCTGGGGTGGGGGACCTGTAGGAAACCCGCATGTCCTGCTGGGCTATGGGACCCCAAGGTATTAGTCTCTGTGGGATCCTTTCCTGACTCCTGGGGGAAAGGAGAGAGAAGAGTTATTTTCTCATGTGGAGCCGCCACTGGAAATCCACTTGAAGCCTGGTCACTGTGAATGTAGCAATTATTAGAAACTTGCAAAAGGATCAGGGAGAAGGAATGAATTGGTGTTTCATGGAGTTTAATTGAGCATTACTCTGCTCATTAGCAGCAATCAACTCAGTTTATGTGGCCTCATTTACAGATGGAAGAAAACAAAGATTCAGGGAAAAAGCCTTTCTTTTGTGTCTTTTCCTCTGTCCTCCCTCAAAAGTGTATCATCTACCCCGTCTGTGGTGTTGTGGTGCTATTGCTAAATCTGTGATTGTACGTGACCTTAGTCATCTATTTGTTACAGATGCATTTTTGGACTGTTTGAACCGCTTCATCACCTCTTTCCTTTGAATACAGATGGAGATTACGTGGTTTATTAATAGATAATTATTGAGCATTCGCTCTGTCGTAGATGTTGAAGAGAATTACAGGGTCAAGGATTTTATAGTTAAAATTCAAAAAAGATGTAAAAAAGAATGAGAAACCTCAGGACCTTGTTTAGGTTTTGAGGCCAGAAGTTCAGTGATTCAAAGATCAAGAAGCGTGTGATAAAACCACACCAGCTCTGTTTCTACTCTCAATGTAAAATAGCTAAAGATCACTGAATATATTAACACAAGATAACAAGAGTGTGCCTCTCCAAGAAAGTTCCTCTAAGAAGCTTGCTATTTCAGGAAGACATGAGTTGTGGCCTTTGTGAATCAATTTTAAAATGAACAAGATGAACTTGTGACCAGCGATTACATCTGCAGCTACTGAAATCAAGACAGGGTAGTCAGTCATTTGTTATGTGTCCTTCCATTTAGCCCTCCTGTGTCCCAAGGGACCACACGAACAGGCTGGAAATGTCTTCCCTGCAGGGTCCTTGCTGGTATTCAATTTCTCCTGATAAACTGCTTCATTCTTCACATCAGACCCTCTCCAAAACTCGAAATAAATCCTGGGTCGATGGAGGAACACACTGATTATTTAAGAAATGTGACATTAATCCATCCACAAAGGCTGTTGAATGCATGCAAAAGCCTTCTAAATTTTAAACTCTGGGAGCTAGAGACCAATTCCAAAGTCACTGCCATTGCTCAAGACTCTTCTTCTGCAAATCATGCCTGAGAACTGACATCAGAGACAATAATCAATCTTTTATTTTATTATTTAAATTTCTTATGAATATAATTTATTGTCAAATTGGCTTACATACAACACCCAGTACTCATCCCAACAAGTGTCCTCCTCAATGCCCATCACCCATGTTCCCTCTCTCCCACCCCCCATCAACCCTTAGTTTGTTCTCTGTATTTAAGAATCTTATGCTTTGCCTCCCTCCATCTCTGTTTGTATCTATATTTTCCCCTTCCCTTCCCCCATGGTCTACTGTTCAGTTTCTCAAGATTCACATGTGACTGAAAACATATGGTGTCTGGCCTTCTCTGACTGATTTATTTCACTCAGTATAATCCCTTCCAGTTCCATCCACATTGCTGCAAATGGCATGATTTCATTCTTTCTCATTGCCAAGTAGTATTCCATTGAATATAAAAACCACATCTTCTTTATCCATTTGGCAGTTGATGGACATTTAGGCTCTTTCCATGATTTGGGTATTGTTGAAAGTGCTGCTATAAACATTGGGGTACACGTGCCCCTATACATCAGCACTCCTGTATCCCTTGGGTAAATTCCTAATATTGCTATTGCTGGGTCATAGGGTAGGTCTATTTTTAATTTTTTGAGGACCCCGCACACTGTTTTTCAGAGCAGCTGCACCAGTTTGCATTCCCACCAACAGTGCAAGAGGGTTCCCATTTCTCCACATCTTTGCCGGCATCTGTAGTTTCCTGATTTGTTCATTTTAGCCACTCTGACTGGTGTGAGGTGGTATCTCAGTGTGGCTTTCTTTGACTTATATTTCCCTGATGATGAGTGATGTTGAGCATCTTTTCATGTGTCTCTTGGAAAAGCAATCACACTCATAACTTTATAGTAATGATAGAAATGCTGACTGAAAGTGTTTAAGTTTTCATTAAAATAATAGCTAAAATATGGGGCACCTGGGTGGCTCGGTTGAGTGTCCTACTTCGGCTCAGGTCAGGATCTCACGGTTCATGAGATCGAGCCCCACCTTGGGCTCTCTGCTGACATCTCAGAGCCTGGAGCCTGTTTCAGATTCTGTGTCTCCCTCTCTCTCTGCTCCTCCCCCACTCATGCTCTGTCTCTCCCTCTCTCAAAAAAATAAAACCTTAAAAATTTTTAATTAAAAAATAGCTAAAATATATCAAAGGCATATTGTGTGCCAGATACTGCACTGAAAGCTTTATATGCATTGTCTTGTTTCCTCCTTCCTATAATAAGTATTATTTAGTAGGCATTACTGTATTAGTATTCCAATTTTACATGTGAATATTATTACAGCCCAACCTCCAGAATTCCAGACCAGATATCCAACTGTCTACTCAGCATCTCTGTTTGGATATTTAATAGACATCTCAAGTTTAAAATATCCAAAACTTGGCTCCTAGCATTCGCCCTTTTATTCCCCTTCTTCCAACAACCTCGCACCCCTTCAGTCTTCCTCATCCCAGGTAATGGTAACTCCAGCCTTTTGGTTGTACAGGCCAAAACCCTCGGAGTCAGCTTCGACTCCTCTCTTCTGCTCATACCTCACGTCCAATCTGGTCAGTAAATCTTGTCGCTGCACCTTCAGGCTATTCCAGAATTTGACCACTTTTTACTCCTCTACTATAACTTCCTGGTTCAAACTATGGTCCTCTAGCCTGGATGATTGCAGTGACCTTCTTCTGCCCCTGCCTGTTTCAAGTGCATTCTCATCATGGTTGCTGGAGTGTTCCTGTTAAAATGAAAGTCCAAAACCCTCCAGAAGCTTCCCATCTGACTCAGTGGAAATCAAAAGACCTTGCAATGGCCACAAAGCCTCATCAGGGGCCAGCTTCTTTTCTGATCTTTACCTTGAGTTTACAGACTCTGAATTTTATGAAATCTTTTGTTCATATGTGAATCTGTGTGTTCTTTTGGAGGGGGGGGTGGCCCATGTGGCTTGTCACCAGATTCTTGAAGGATTCAAAGTCTCCCAATAGCGTAACAATCTCTGCTTGGAGAAAGCTTTACACTTGAAAATCACTTGAAATTTACACTTGAAAATTTAAAGAAGGGATTTATTTGAATTATAAAGTGATTTGGAAAAGATTCTTTGTTTGATGAAAGGAGTCACTGAAAATGTCTTGTGTGTTTGCAAGACAGTGAAATTGACAAAATTAAATATATGCACTTATTTTAGTAGACTCTTTGTGACCCAAATGTATCAGTTCTTTTTTTTCTTTTAAAAAATTTTAAAAATATTTATTTTTGAGAGAGAGAGAGAGACAGAACACGAGTGGAGGAGGGGCAGAGAGAGAGAAGGAGACACAGAATCCAAAGCAGGCTCCAGTCTCTAAGCTGTCAGCACGGAAACTGATGTGGGGCTTGAGCCCACAAATTGTGAGCTCATGACCTGAGCCAAAGTCAGATGCCTTTTAAAAAAAAAATTTTTTTAACGTTTATTCGTTTTTTTGAGAGGCAGAGACAGAACATGAGTGAGGGAGGAGCTGAGAGAGAAAGAGACACAGAACCTGAAGCAGGCTCCAGGCTCTGAGCTGGCAGCACAGCTGATGTGGGGCTCGAACTCATGAACTGTGAGATCATGACCTGAGTTGAAGTCGGATCCTTAGCCGACCAAGCCACCCAGGCGCCCCCGAAGTCAGATGCCTAACTGACTGAACCACCCAGGCCCCCCCAAGTGTATCAGTTCTAAGAGGATTCAGAATAAATCCCACTACCATAAAATCTATGTGTAACAAAAAAAATGTTTGAGCCTCCAGCTAACAGACTCTTATTTTAAATAGTATCAAACCTGCGGGCATAGCTTTGGGCCTGTTGTGTGTAAGGTGCTGTAGTTGGAAACATATTTGACATATTTCAGTACCCAGAGGCTAATACAGAGCTTTGGCACACAGTAAGCCTTTGTTTTCCATCTTCTGTATGCTGTTTTCCCTTTACCCCTCATCTGAGAATTTGCAGCATTTTACTGATCTGGTTTTTATGAAACTGAACCCAAGGTGATTCTGTCACCGAAGGAGAGAGACCAGTGATTCATGTGGATCGGCCTGGATATGGGTTCTTGAGCCACTGAGACCCCAGCAATGCAATTCTCTCCTCCACTGGACCCCAGCATTTGTGCCAAATATGTTGAGGCCCTTGTCTTTTGTGTGATTCCCTTGACCATTTATAGGCGTAGAAACTCTGACCTATATCCCAAGGGTGTTATGTGGATTAACCAGTAAACCATAATTAATTGCAAAGTAAACATTAATTGTTGTTATCACCTTCATTTCCGGTCTGGGTTCCTGACCCAGAGAGAGAACTTGTTCAGTGGCTCTCTGTGGGAGTGCAGAACACCTCACAGACTTATGAGGGATGAGACCTTCTTTGAAGTGTATTAGGAGTACTCCAAAATATTTTAAAGTACTTGAGTTGACGCTGGAGACATGTTCTGTTTGTAAGTGACTGCAGGGAACCAAGTCACTGTCCCTAACATCAGAAGGGCTGCTGTGGTGGATACCATGTGGATTTGCCCTTCATTGGCCCAGAGGGCAGAACTAGGACCAGTGGGGAGGCAAATGTTAGCCCAAGAGTGGGAAGAACTTTATTTTTTTAATGTTTATTTATTTTTGAGAGAGAGAGAGAGAGAGTGAGCAGGGGAAGGGCAGAGAGAGAGGGAGACACAGAATCTGAAGCAGGCTCCAGGCTCTAAGCTGTCAGCACAGAGCCCAATGTGGGGCTTGAACCTGTGAGCCACAAGATCATGACCTGAGCCAAAGTTGGATGCTTAACCGACTGAGTCAAGGAGTAGGAAGAACTTTAATAGCTAGAGCAGTTCAACTGTGGAAACAGCTGCGTGAAAAAGCAGGAAGTTCTTTCCAGTCATGGAAAAACTCAAGCAAAGTTCAAGAAAATTGTTTACTTGCCATGTGCATGGCATTGGTCTAAGTGCTGGAGGAACCCAAAAGTGAACTTGGCAAGTACCATGCTTTTAGAGAACTTCTGGTGTAAGAGGGAAGATAAATCCATCCTTCTATCCATCCATCCATCCCCCATCCATCCATCCATCCATCCACCCATCATCCATCCATCCATCCATTCATCATTCATCCATCCATCCACCAACTCACCTACCCAGTCAATGAATATACGTTGAGCATCTACTATATGGCAGGCGTCTTAGCACTGGGGATATAGCAGTGAACAAAACAAAGATTTTTGTTTCTTCATGTGGTCAATGATACTGACAACAAGAACCCCTAAAGCATGAAGTTAATGTCAACCTTTGAGTATGAAATTAGAAAAAGTGAACATGAAGCAAAATCAGTCAGTGAATGGGGATATAATTATAAGAAAGGTTAAATACAACATATGGTATCATACTTTGATGACTGGGAAGACTGTGGTGTAAAGGAAGGTGGTCTTCCTGGACCTGGAAGACAAGGGGGGACTGAGGAAAAACATCAGTGAATTTGTTCCTAGCATTATCTGAAGGCAGGATAGTTGACCAAGAACTGTTGCAGCTCAGTGACATTGGTCACTGAGATCATTCAATTTATACTCTTTCAAGCACCCTCCTCTTCTTCTTCTGGCTAAGTGCCAGCTCAGGTTTTGACTGAAATGTAACTTTCCTAGAAGAATCTTGTTTGCACTCTGACATCACTCTGTACTTCTCCTTAATGGCACTTATCAGAGCTTTGATTTATTGTTTCTCAGTGTTCATCTTCCCCACTAGACTGGAAGCTGCATGAGGGTAGAGGCCCTGTTAGTCTTATTTACCACCATATCCCACTACCTAACACATAGAGGCACTGAGTAAATATTTGTTAAATGACTGAATAAATAAATGAAAAGTTGAATGAATTTTTTTTCCCAGGAAGATTTTCCTATAAGGGAAGAATGCTCTGAGTGAAGAAATGACTTTTATTTCTGGAAATCTTGGAGACCTCACTCTTACTGTAGAATTCTTTTTTGTTGTTGTTTTTTGTTTGTTTTCTTTTCTTTTCTCTTCTTTTCTTTCTTTTCTTTCTTTTTTTAAATTTACATCCAAGTTAGTTAGCATTTAGTGCAAAAATGATTTCAGGAGTAGATTCCTTAGTGCCCCTTACCCATTTAGCCCATCCCCCCTCCCACAACCCCTCCTGTAACCCTCAGTTTGTTCTCCATATTTATGAGTCTCTTCTGTTTTGTCCCTCTCCCTGTTTTTATATTATTTTTGCTTCCCTTCCCTTATGTTCATCTGTTTTGTCTCTTAAAGTCCTCATATGAGTGTAGTCATATGATTTTTGTCTTTCTCTGACTAATTTCACTTAGCGTAATACCTTCTAGTTCCATCCACGTAGTTACAAATGGCAAGATTTCATTCTTTTTGATTGCCGAGTAATACTCCATTGTATCTATATACCACATCTTCTTTATCCATTCATCCATCGATGGACATTTGGGCTCTTTCCATACTTTGGCTATTGTTGATAGCGCTGCTATAAACATTGGGGTGCATGTGCCCCTTCGAAACAGCACACCAGTATTCCTTGGATAAATACCTAGTAGTGCAATTGCTGAATCGTAGAACTATCTTACTGTAGAATTCTAACATAATATGGAGAATGTGAGTGAGCAGGAAGTGAACTATGGGACTTCAGAGATGGAATTGCAATTATGGAAGTGATTATGGAAGACAGGCCACCTGACTTGAGTCTTGAATAGAAGATGGGATTTGGCCTATGGAACTGAGGGATGGAGGGAAAAAGGTTATTCTAGCCAGAGATGGACAGCATGACCAAAGATATCAAGTTTGGAATTCAGAGGGCATATAGAGATGTCAGTTTAGTAATTTACAGGGAAAACTATAATTGGTGAAGATATCAAATGCTCAAGTCCTATGATAAGAGCATTCTAGCCTTGTAAGCAGGCTGCATAAGAAGTCATGTTATAATTAGGTGTCAGGGGCACTTGGGTGGCTTAGTCGGTTAAGTGTCTGACTCTTGATTTCGGCTCAAGTAATGATCTCACTGTTTGTGAGATCGAGCTGTCAGTGCAGAGCCCCGGGTCAGGCTCTGCACTAACAGCAAGGAGCCTGCTTGGGATTCTCCCCCTCTCTTTCTCAAAATAAATAAACTTAAAAATATTTAAAAAAACAATTAGGTGTCAATTAATTGATTCACAATAAAAAATATAGTTGTCAAAGGATGCCCAAGTCCAATAACTAGTGTATTCGTTTCCTGCAAGTGGATCTACATGGGAAACCAAAGTGAAATCAGAATGCTTGGTAAGCTTACAGTTAGGACAAAAGGAAATCATTAAAAGGATGTTTAGAGACATCTGACTTAGACTTCTTTAATAGGAAGGTACTTGTCACCAGAATTACCTGGGTCACCTTCTTAACCAGAGTTACTTCTCTGCCCTGTATGGTATTAGATGGGTCATACTAGGGTTTGCCTGTCTGACCTCCTTTCCTTGTTTTTTTTTTTTAATTAAAATTTTTTTGTTGTTGTTGTCAAGTTAGCTAGCATACAGTGTAGTCTTGGCTTCAAGAATAGATCACTTACGTTCAACACCCAGTGCTCATTCCAACAAGTGCCTTCCTCAATGCCCATCACCCACCTCCCCAGCACCCCACCCCCATCGACCCTCAGTTTGTTCTCTGTGTTGAAGAGTCTCTTATGGTTTGCCTCTCCTTGTGTTTTCATGGCTAGTTAATATCCCTTTTGACTGATGCTTTACTTCTTCGGCTATATTATTACTTTCAATGAGATTTCATCAAGTTTTCCTGGTCTGAGAACCATTCTGTTTCTTTAAGGTGACTTAGCAAATCTCTGCTGTAATCAATTATGCGTTAATGTCCTCATTAAACTCTCAGAGGACAATCTCATTTCTAATTCTTTCAGGATCACTCAGTGTTGCCCCTAGTACTGACAACACTTGCCAGTGTTGAGATTCTAGGGCACCCCAAGTCCCAGATGGCTCAGAAAAATCTTATCTAACGTCGTCAGAATTTCACCAAATAAAACCTCAGTGATAATAACCCCTGCCATTCCATTCATGTGCTTCTTTGCAATCAAGATACATTTCACACCTGTTATTCTATTCAGTCTTTCTAAGAACTCTTGAGGTAACAAGGGCAGGGATTGGAGTTGCTCATGGTCACATAGTTCACAAGAGGCAGTGACAGAGCTCGGACCTCAGATTACTTTTGAGTACATCCTGCTGCTTCACCAAGATAGAGAAGAGAGTTTTCTTTTAAATTCCCCTTACACTGCTAAGAAAAACCAAATAACACTATTGTTTCATTTATCCACTTGAAGGTCAAGCACAGAAGTCAGGTGTTGAGGCTTAGCATGAAAACTATGATTGAGGATTTTAGTATCAGAACTAGGACTTGATTAGCAGTACACATGCCCAATCCATCCCTACCTCAAGGAAGCAGAACAGTGGGGTTAGACGGACCCCTAAGGGCAGAGCTGGCAGGGGCCATAGGAACATAGACCAAATCACAGACTGGAATGCCCATCAGTGAGTCCAGAGCTGGGAAAGAGAAGGCCGGTATCCCTGAGGGATATTGTGACCAAGCTGCAGGGAAGATAAGGTGAATGGCCCCTCTCAGCCTTTCTAGAATCAAAACATTCTTTCCTCTAAGCACTGTGGGATATACAAGGTTATGTTCTTAACTCTTTGCTTCCCTGTCTCAGATTTCACAGAGACCACCTCTCTTTATGATAATGACTGTTAATGAGCACCCGCATTGTGCCAGACTTGGGACTGGGTACATTATTTTGCTCATAACAAGCCTGAAAACTGTATTGCCTGTGTCCTACACCCAAGAAACTGTAACCCTTAGAGGTTAAGTAACTTGTGCCAGGTCATTCACTAAAATATGATGGAAATGGGGTTCTAAGCAGGTCTGTTTGGATGAAAAACTCAAGTTTTTCTTTAAAAAAATTTTTTTATGTTTTTATTTTATTTTTGAGAGAGAGAGACACAGTGAGAGTGGGGGAGGGGCAGAGAGAGACGGAGACAGAATCTGAAGTAGGCTCCAGGCTCTGAGCTGTCAGCACAGAGCCCAACGGGGGGCTTACACTCACAGACTGCACGATCATAACCTGAGCCGAAGTTGGACGCCCAACTGACTGAGCCACCCAGCGCCCCAAAACTCAAGTTTTTCTTATTGCATCATGCTGACCCTCAGTACATTCATGTCTCAGAAGGAACTGTCACAGTTCAGGCCTCTTACGTCTTCCGTTCCTGCTGGTCAGAGTGATGAAAACAAGAGGTAAGAGAAAAGCAGAAAGTGATGTGTTTAGTACGCACTAGAGCTGGACTGCCTGGGTTCGAATTCAGACTCTACCACCTGCTGGCTCTGTGACTGGTGGCAAGTCTTAACCTCTCTGTGTCTGTGTCCTCACCTGTAAAATGAGGATAATAATAGTGCTCGCTTTATAGAGTCATTGTGAACATTAAGTATGTTATTATAACAACGGCGCTTAGCAAAGTGTTCAGCACATAGTAAATGCTCAGTAAAATTAGCCATTATCTTTTGGTTAAATTGAGGTCTTGATCTCAGTCAATCTGACCCCTTCATTGGATTTGAGAGACACTGCAGCCTCATTAATTCCATAATTCTAAGCCATCTCTTGAGGTGGGTTACTTCCTGGATGGGTCCTCTCAACCATTTTAATAGATTCCTACTGATGTAAATATCAGATCTCATCTAGAATTCAAGGGTCACACCATGGGTGGTCCCTACAGTTGGCCACTGCTGTACCCTCCTTCTCCCTATCCTAGAAGTGCCTGCCTAAAGTGACTGTGGGTTTCCTGGAGAGTTGCCTTAGTGTGGGTCCAGGCAGCCCTCTGGTCTTTAGCCTTCCCCACGAGAGCCCATTCTTTGCATGCTTTGGAGCCCAGCAGCCTCCCTGAGTCTTCTCAGTCAGTGATGTCCCAGATGCCAGAGCTATGGCATGAAAGGGTGAGGCAGCCCCAGCTGACTCCAGAAAGGAAACCAGGTGTGTCCATACAGACAGCTGCAGACCAATTAAAATGGTGCACGAGCTAATTAAGGACAGTGAACAAGGCATCACTGCTCTGAGGATCCCCCAAAATGCCAGAGAAGGACATTCTTGGGCAGGAACCTTCTATGACTTGGAATTGGATGACTTAGGTGACAAGATTAAAACAAAAAGGACAAAACACCTGCAAGACATACATTTATATATCCAAATTGATTCTTTGATGCAGTTCAATTTCAGAAAGATTTACAAAACCTAATTAGGGCAGAGAATAGTGCTGGACATTACAGAGATACAAATGGGTGACACTCCATCCCTGACTCAAGGGTGTCAGTTCTCCATCCCTACGGCCACTTCTCACCAGCACCTATGGTCTCTCTCACTTGGACTGTTGTAGTCACCCCCTAACTGGTCTCCCTAACTCTTAACCTTTCCTCAACCACAATCTCATAAAACAACTTTGGCCACATACGTGTCACTCAAAATGGCTTCCCACTGCCTACATGTTAAATGCAAATACCTTACAGTATTTAAAGTCCTCACGGATTGGTCCAATTTAGTCTTCCCAGGTTTTTCTCTACTTATACTGCTCTTCTCCACCGTGTATCCTACATGCCAGCCTTATTGGTCTACTACAATTCCTTCAAACACCTGTCTCCCTTCTTTCCCCCATCTTCCTGCTTTCCCTGAATCTGTCATAAAGCACACCATGCCTTCCTTTTTGTCTCTGACAGGAGAGATCTTGCTCACTTTTCAAAGCGTACCTCAATACTGCTTCTATCCTAAAGCATTCCATGATGTTGGCCTTCTCTAATGGGATGTCATCGATCCCCACAGTATCCTCTATTGCACTTGGTTTAACCTTCTCTTGTGTCACAGAATTCTTCTCCTGTGTGTTCCCTGAGGGAGTGAGTCTGGGATTGGTTTTGTCATTTTCTTCCCCCACAGTATAGCTAGTACATTACTCATGTGCAGTGAATTATACTGAATGGAATGGAGGAAATAAACCCAGCCCAAAGTGACTGATAGAAGCCAAAATGCCACAGGGTTCTCTGACAGAGCTCCAAGGTGGAACAGAATTCAGGTTGGAACGGCAATGAAATATGGTCGCAACAGGAAAAACTGGGAAAGGTTTTGTTTTTTCACGTAAACCTTCCCTCATTTCTCCTCCTCTTTGGCCCCCAATTGTATTCACAACCCAGTACTGTAAATTGGATGCTAATGTGTCTGATTTATTTACTAGACTATAAGATTCTTGACGGCAGGGACCAAGCTTTAAATCCTTGTTACATTGGTATGAAATCCAGTGCTTGGCACTTAGTAGGTACTCAAAAAGTATTTGTCAGAGGAGGAAAAAGAGGGTGGGAGGGAGGGATGGGAAGGTTTATTCATGTAGAGATGGGACAGGGTGAAGGCCGCAGAGAACTGAAACCAAAGAGGCACAGTCCTATGTGGGGATCCTGCCATATTGTCTTCGTAGATTAGCTTGATATAGTGAAAGTGCTCACTCGCTAAATACTGTTTTCTGTAGGGGCTGACACTGAGTAATAAGAAAACACCTTATATTCCCAGCTCCTTCCCTCCCACTTCCCCCCACATCCGGGAATTGGTGCAGATACATTCCTCAATAGAAGACAATTAGGAGGCCGTTGGCAGCTGCCCTCCATCCCTGTTCTGTAACAGAGGGTCATTGTGATTGCTGAAATTTCACTAGCACAAAGGCCAGTGGGTCACTTAGGGTAGCTTAAAAAAAAAATCAAAGTCTTCTAGATGAAGATGAAATTCCTTTTCCCTTGCTTCTAGACAAATAGGCAAAATTGGGAGTGGAACACTCATTTTTCTCTGTCTCTAGATCAGTGGAAGGAGCAGGGGATCTGGCATGACTGAGAGCCAAGCATAACTAACATTTTCACCACTAAAGGCACACAACTTAAGACAAGTGCCTTAATCACTGAGACTCATTTTCCTCATCTATAAAATGGGAAAAAATAGTATCTTTTTCAAAGGACTGTTGTGAGAATATCACATGCCCCAAATAATTTAGTCCAGCGCCCCATATAGAAAAATCCCTAAGTGAATGGTAGCTATTGATCATCATGATTATTTAAAAAAAACTATTTAGGGTAAGGATTCAAGGGCTTAGCAAAGTAGACAGCTGTTATATGATATTTGAGAAATCCTATTAGAAGTTCCAGTTGTCTGGTAGGGCGGTTTTAGAGCACTTGGTATTCCTTTCAACTCCTGTTTTCATTTTATCCTGTCCATATGGCTGTGTTTATATGCTATATAAAGCATGTTTGTTTAGCAATAATTAAATTCCTTTCTGGCCCCTGTTTATCCCCAGCTTGTTTCCTACCACTCCTGGCCCTATGGACTGGGAACACATGATAAAGCATCTCCTCTACTAAAACATTTTAAAGACTTGTGTTTGCAATAGGTTTGCAAGAACTTTGTGACTTGAACTTTGAAGAATACAAATCCAAAGAGACAACACTCTATGCTTTGGGCTAAAAAAAGTTGCTATAAAAAAAGTTACTGTCCAATATTTTCATTATTTACTGTAGCTTTTCATGTTATGTTTTCTCAGTTTGCTTGTTCTCCATTTTGGTACAGAAAGTGAAAACATTTTTTCACATGTGTCTACAGTGATCGCTGGAAGAGAGAGAATGAATTGATTCTCCATCATGACATTTGCTAGCAGGAAGGTAAAGAGTAGAATAGACGAGGAAGAGAAAAGAGGTGGGAAACAGGAACATTCCACACTAATGAAGACTTTCAGTGACTGTTGGCCAAATACCTGAATCAATTGTAATGGAGGGTTAGACTACAAGTTCCTGCAGAGAATCCAGACATGGTAGCTACCAGATAGATCAATTGTGGGGCAGCCCACCTAGAAGAATCTGGATAAAGGATTTAGCAGAAAAGTGGTTACATGACTCTTGGGGCTGTCACTCACATCAAGGGTCAAAAGATACCATTGTTGAGGCTTTTGAAGAGGATTTCTTTGGAGGGAGCAGTGAATGTGCTAAGTGCCACTCCCACCTCAAGGAGTAAGGAGTGTAGGTGCCCACCTATCTCATCCTTCTCTCAACAGAACCCCTCAGAGCTTGGGCTGCATCCCCCACTTAGGGGCCCAGGTGGGTCTGAATCCCACCCTGGAAATTTACACAAAAAAGAACAGGGATGGCTAGCTATTGCTTTGGCAGTGGAGCAAAGGAGGTTGCTGCTGCTTCCTGATTGGCCAACACTCCCAGAATTTGTTAGGTTAAAGAGTGCTCCAAGGGGCAGACATAGGCCCCTGGGGGGAGAGCTAGAGTGTGAAGCACCTTAGATCTGCTTAATAGGGAGTCAATAAATAGGCCCAGCTGAGAAGCTGGATGGGGCTAGGTGATTTCTAGAGCCTGAGGCAAAAGCTTCTGTCTGAATGGATTGTTTTTGCTTAATTAAAGGATCCTCAACTGAGAGACCACCGGAAGTGGGGGGCAGGTCTTAGAGGAACTCACAGGAGTAATACCTTATGAGAGAAAGTTCTAGGGGCGCCTGAGTGGCTCAGTCTATTAAGTGTCCTACTTTGGCTCAGGTCATGATCTCACAGTTTGTGGGTTTGAGTCCTGCACCAGGCTCTGTGCTGATAGCTCAGAGCCTGGAGCCTGCTTCAGATTCTGTGTCTCCCTCTTTCTCTGGCCCTGCCCTGCTCTCACTCCGTCTCTGTCAAAAAGTGAATAAACGTTAAAAAATATATATTAAAAAAAAAAAACAAAGAAAGTTCTAGATGACTGCTAGCCCTAGAGGGTATGGTGCCATGTTACCAGGGTCCTAATCAAAGAAACACTTTCTGCCACCTTCCTTCTCTTTCTCCAGAAGGGGTCAAAACTCCATTTAGCAAGATGGGAGTATAAAGAAGGAAAGAGAAGATTCATAATGTGGTTTCCCACCTGCCAAAAGCCCCCTGAATGAGATTAGAAATTTCTGTTACTACGTGTATGTGGCTATTTTAATTTATTGAATTGAAACTGTGTTTATAACTGTGACTTAAAGTGAAGGAAGGACTTTTGACTACCTAGGAGGGACCACCGAAGCCCAGGGGCATGCTTGAGTTTCTGTCCAGAGGCAGAGGAAGATCTCCCCCCATTTCACCCCTGATAAGTTTAAAAGGCAGTAGGAGATTAAAAAGAGTGTTTTCATTATATTCCATGAGTTTTAGTCATTCAGCTCACTGGCTACAGAATGAATATGTGAGCAGATGGATAAATGAATGAATGAGTATTGCTTTTATTAGGATTCACTGTGATTTCAAATTTAGGCCTTTAAAAAATTAAATTCTTGTAACATTTTATTACCTTTGTAGTTGTACGTGGCAGACTATTCTGTAGCTCTTAGCTATATTAAGATCTGATGCTGAATTAATACCACTCTGCCTGTTTCCTGTTAACTCAAAGGCTGTAGCAAGTGGTGTCAGCAACGTGTTTGTTAAGCCCCCAACCTCCTTTTACTCTTAGTACCTTCATGACCTGCTTAAAACCTCAGCCAGCTGCTCTGCTGAGAAGGTGCTGAGAATGCGTTCGTACTCAGGTGTAAATGAGTTACAGAAGTGGCTATATGCTTATTTCTGGAGACATTTTTGCTTGAACAGTCAAAGTGCCTGAGTTCAAAGAAGGGCAGCCTATGCCTTCATGGTGGGGCAGGCAGCAGGCAAGGGTCAACAGAGATTTCTCTGGGCAGGGGCATCCCAGCTCCTTGGGGACCATCCTTCATATGCCCCTGACCTCTGGGCACACGGGCAGCTACCCCGGTGTATGCCATCCTCTAGCCTCACTTGCCCTACATAGTGAATGCGAAAGCATGTTGTATAATGTACCATGTGAATGTGAGCCGGTGTCATTATCATTGTTCTTTAATAGCTGGAACTCCTGACAACACACCCATAAGTGTTTCTCAAAAGGTTAGTTACCCACACAGATGCCTCTGCTGTCCTTATCAAATTATTTCCTTATAATTGGAATTTTCTAGTATCCCAAAGGGCTAGAAGCAACTCTCACCCATCAGACAAAGTGCTAAAAATCACAGGTTTAGCGCCTCCCCGCCCCGCCCCAGGGCATTTCCTCTTTCTCCTTTTCTACTTCCACCTGCCCAGAAGCATTTCTGCTTCAGATCCTATCAGTCCCATCTTGCAACTGAAGCAAAAACTCTCGCCTTGCCTGAGCTTTTTCTGTGTGTTCAAAATGATAAGAAACAGCTGTCCTCGGATTAATGCCATCATCCCTGTTATGATTCAGCCATTCAGCTTGTGGCAGCAATTGTGTGTTAGATGAATGTCTTTCTAAATTCAATCACCCCAAAATAAATACATTGCAGTAGCCTCATTAAACAAAATTGGATGCAAGGAAAGGATGGGGCTGACTGATAGGAAATGAGAAAGAAGTAGAATATTTCAAAGCTGCACGCATCCAAGTGCCCTTCAGAAACCTCTTCCAGGACCTTGTCAGCTTTGGCACATCTAGGTTTTTGTTTGCTTGTTTGTTTTTAAAGATGCTTATGTATGTGGTACCATTTTCCCCAAAGAGATATTTTTTTGAGAGATCTTTTTTATTTTTTATCTTATTCTGTTTTTTAAATTTTATTCTGTATTTTTATTTTTAGAGACAGTGCATGCATGAGTGGGGGAGAGGGGGAGGGAGAGAGAGAGAGAGAGAGAGAGAATCTTAAGCACAGAGCCTAATGCAGGGCTCAATCCCACAACCCTGGGATCATGACCTGAGCCAAAAACAAGAGTCAGACGCTCAACCAACTGAGCCACCCAGGTGCCCCAAGAGAGATCTTTTTATAAATGAAATAGTATGTATTCATATTAAGAGACGGTCACACAAAACAGGCAAATATGCAGGTGTGTTCATATACGGCATCTCATATAAGACACTTAGCGGGCATTATCCAGCTTGTTCAGCTTATTCAAATTATTCTAAAGTCTAACCACAGTAGATGCTGTGTTAGGTGCTGAGGGGATATGAAGTTGAATCCATTCATGCATTCATTTATCCAACAGATATTTGCTGTTACTGTTCTGGGCTATGCCCTGTGCTCATCATTTGAGGTACCACCTTGAACCAACCGCCTCTGGTTGAGAAAGAGGCTTCGAATGGGCTATGGGATAGTATGGACACAGATAAATGTACTGAGACGTTCAAACTGCTAAGTGCCGTAAGAAAGGGATGCAAAAACACCCATGAGAGTTTAGGAGAAAGTGGTTGTTTATCTCTGTAAGGAAACAGAAAAATTTTCAGGCAGGAGGCAACGTTTGGGCTGGACCTGGAAGTCTGTGAACAGTTTCAAAGTTAAGGCCTTTCTAGACGAAGGGGATGGTGTAAATAAAATTAAGACCATATATTTTGGAGAGGGGTTGAGGAACAGAGAGCACATGCACACACAGGAGAGTTGTAGATAAGGCTGGACACACAGGTGAGAGCTCTGCATGCTGGCTAAGGAGTGTGAACTTTATTCTATAATCATTTGGGAGCCATTGCAGAATGACATAATCAAGTCTGTGCACCAGGAAATTTAGTCCAGTAGCAGGCTGTGGATAGAATTGATTGGAGGTAGGAGGTGTTAGAGATGGGAGTCTACTCAGGAGACCATCACAAAAGTTCAGGCCAGGGATAAACAAGGGCCCAGGGTAAGATTGTGGCAAATAAGCACTGGAGAAACAGATATTAATTATTAAAAGGGAAAAATCAATGAGTTCGTGACTGTGGATGTTTTAGGCTCACTGTGTTCCTTTGGGCATTAGATTTATTTTTACAGGTTAGAGCTACGTGGGAGAGACCTGTGTGTGGTTCAGGGTCCTAGCAGGGAAACAGAATCTAACTGAGGTGGTTCAAGAGATTTTAATGAAGACAACATTTGCAGGGGTATGGGTGGCATTAAGGAAACCAACAAGGGGAGGTGAGGGACCCAGACATTAACAACAGGGGGAAGCTGTTAGCACCCCGGGGGGGGGGCAAGGGGAGAAAATGGTATTACCAGTTTCCAATGAGAGCGGGAGTCATGGAGGTGCTGTGATCTAGAAAGCAGTCAAGAGAGAAGGAAAGAAATACCCTTACCTCTGTCCGTTGCTGCCCTTTGGTTTGCTGCTTCCTTTCACTGGCCAAACTCTACTGAAAAGGTGACTAGTTACAGGGGTGGGTCTTTCAGGGCGCAGAGCAGGGGGAATCATGGGCAGAGGTTAGGGGGGCAGAAACACTTATAGGGCAGAGGGTAAGGGGGGACAATGGAAAATAACCAAAATCCAGTGCTAAGGTGTGCTTGCCGTATGTTAGGGAATATTTAATGTCTTGGAGCTTCTTAAATCCTAGGGATTTCAAACAAAGGGGTTTCATTATGAAATCTGATTCTAATATGATAGTTGTCACACACTTAATAATATCACATAATTTCACTGCTGAATCTGTCTGTAAAATGATGCTATTTATTCCTGCTGTACTCACTCTATAAGGTAATTATGAAAATAAAGTGAGATAAAAGTTACACACATTTTTAGATTAATTTTTGGCATAAACCACTATTAAGATGTATAGGATTGTTATTGTTGTCTGGGATCATTCCTTTTCATTTATGGTGTTTTCCACCCCATCAGCACAGTGTCTGGCCCAGAGGACTGCTCAATCAGTCTCGGTGGCATTGAATCAACTTGAATTCTCAGCACATACACTTTCTCCCATGATTCACCCATGATGCTTTTCAATTCAGTTTTATTACTGTGGGACTTTTTACCTCGTCAATGTATTCCACTGCCCTAATACCTGTCGGGAAAAAAATTAAGACCCCTCTTAGGATTAAAATCACTGGAAAATATTAAACTTCACTTCAGCAAGGGAAAAGTTCATCATATGTTCTTAGAGTGAGGCATCATTAGTAGTTTTGACCACATATCCCAGGTCTGGACACAGGCTTTGTTACCTGGATTTACTAGCTTCCTTTCACAGCCTAAAACTGCTGCACACACTGATTTGGAGGAGGTGGCAATTCAAAACATGAAAAACCCTCCAAAGCTGTATGAAATCTCTAAATCCCACGCGTGAAAAGACTCCGTTCTTGTACCGTAATTGCTTTTCTTAGTCTGGCCCTCAGGGATAGGCCCTAAATGAGATACTAGGCTGGTTCCATCTCCAGTACTTATGGTTTTGCATTCACATGTCTGATTCCGCAGAAATATGTTAGATGAAATGCAGACAGAGAGCTCTCTGTTGGGAAGGCATCTGAGAAAGTCCGCTGCAAGCATAGGGAGGCTCTTGTATTGTCAGGAGCACTCCTCACCAGCTGGTCCCAGACAGCACAGACAGATGAAGCCACCCTCAGGAGAGGGCCCACGTCGCCTGAACCTTGGGTGGTTCTTCAATGTTTCCGGGCATCTGTGGGCCACAGACCTGTGCCAGGGACATGTCGATACGGTTGCTTCCAGAGCCGAAGGACCTGGAGAAAACAGTTAAGTAGCTGCAGGAGCTGCAGGTATAGGGCATGGAGAAGAGATAACTAAGGTGGGGAGCACGGTGTGGTTTTCACCCTGCAGCCATCACAGGGAGGCAGGGGCAGTGTCCTCCTTGCCTGGAAGGACACCTCCTTGCACCCACGGCTTTGTCCCTCCGTGCCCAGCACTCCCCCTTACTAGGCTGGCCATGTGAGCAGTGCTACTCAAAGTGTGGCCTGTCCAGCCACAGCATCAGAATCACCTGGGAGCTTCTTGAAAATGCAAATTAGAGGCATCAAGCTGCAGACCTACTGAATAGGAACCTCTGGGGGCCAGGCCCTGATATTTGGGTTTGCGCAAGGCCCCTAGAGGATTCGCGTGCTCTTTGAGAAGCACTGGTGTAGAGTACAGATATTGCTGGGCTGTAGAGCGTGCAGATCTTGAGAGTGAAATCATATGCAGAGAGGCGACTGTTTGCCTTCATTCCTTTTAGTGGAACAAGTGGAACAGAGCTTCACACGGAATGGGCTTCTAGAACGACTTCCAGTTCCTCCATCTTCACGCCACCTTGGCTAATCCAGTGTTTCTTACATTTGCCCAGAGTTGTTTCTGTCAGCTTGGTGGTCCCAAAGAAACACAGCCCCCTCATTCTCCAATCTCTCATCTCCAGCTGGAAACAGTGGTCTCCACGCTCCTCCGAATCCCAGCCCGATCCCTGTACTGAGGTACCCCGCGTTGCATGACTTCCCTGGTCTTTCTCTTTCCTTGAATCCCAAGACACCCGTTTGCTTTCCCCCTCTTTTAAGTTTTCCTGTTTTGTTCCCTACCTTCTTTAATTTCTGAAGTTGGAACTCTCCTGACAAAATTTTATTTCTCCCTCTTTATATCATCATCCTACATCACTGTCCCCTCTGGGTCCTCCCCTTTCATCTCCGGCCATTGTCAGGTTTCCATTTTAGGCAACTCAATTTTGTTTCATCATGACTTCCTCCAAAGTGGGTTACTCATATGTAAGTTCTTTATTTTGGGGATGCTGGGGAGAGTAGGGTATGTCCTCAGGCACGATGATGGAGTTGCCAGATTTTGGCTGGGAAAACAGCCCATACTGGCTACAAAGCAGCAGGGAGAATGAAAGGCTCCTATGAGTTATCAGCTTATTCAACTAACCCTTACTGAGCACCTACACACTGAGTAGGATGTGTATTAGATGCTCACGGATAGAAGCACGATGGATAATGGCACGTTAAAAATAGGATGATGCTCAGACACAAAAGCAAACCCAATACTGGAAGACCCCAATTACTAATGAGACATATTCCTTTGCACATAGTAGACACTTAAGAATGTCTTTGTTAGGGGCACCTGGATGGTTCAGTCGGTTAAGTGTCCAATTTCAGCTCAGCTCATGATCTCGGGGTTTGTGAATTCAAGCCCTGCCTCGGGCTCTGTGTTGTCAGCTCAGAGTCTGGAATCTCCTTTGGATTCTGTTTTTTCCCTCTCTTTCCACCCCTCCCCTTCTCTCTCTCTCTCTCTCTCTCTCTCTCTCTCTCTCTGCCTCTCTCTCAAAAACAAATATTTAAAAAAAATTTTTTAAGAAAACATTTTTGTTAAATGAAGAAAATAATTGCTAGACTAACATGCCTTTGATTCTGCATGTCATTTCACCTGATTGCTGTGAATTTGGGTTCCCACAGAAAGTTCTTTGGGTAGTGTTTTATATTGTAGGACTCTGTGCACCAATGCTTCCGGTCATGCTTGTCTTCCTTCTGCTTCTGCGATAATGGATGGGGCAGCAGCAGGATGGAGAGTCTTACTGGAAAATGTGAAGGAGACACTTGGACTCAAGACAAAAAAGAATTTGTAAACATATTATTCTTTGGGGAAATTGTACTGCAAATTGCTCTGAAGAATGTAGACAGAAAAAGGACGGAGCAAAAGGAAGGGTGAAGAAGGAGAAATCCAGTTTTAAGAACAAACAGAAATAATGGCTTAGATTGGGTGGGTTTGTTGCACCAATAAACCTAATGACCCAAGGAGTCTCATTTGATTATTAGCAGCTATCTTTGAAATTTAAATATAAAACTTAAATGTTTCAGTACAAAGCGCTTATCAGACCATTTAGCACTCCTCTCTGGGTTGGTGACTGTTGTAGCTACCTGAGAGGAGGCCACATGGTGTAGTATCACGAGGAGGAGGGACTTCTTCGGTCTCCTGGTTCAGCTTCCCCATAATCTCACGGTGTAATCTTTGGCAAGCTCCTTCCCTTCTCGGTGCTCCAGTTTCTTCGTAAAATGAGTAGTTTAGACTAGGTCAGTGGTTCCAAATGTGTGGTCCCTGAAGCAGCAACATCGGCATCATGTGGGAACTTGCCAGAAATGCAAATTCCTACTGCATCAGAAACTCCCTCCAGGTGATTCGAGTTGGACACTCCCCAGACTAGTCCTACTGTGTTTCTATAAATGAACTATCTGAAGCACGTAGAGCACAGGGAGGCAAGTGAGTGCTCTCGTCCCCCAATTCACAGCTGTTTGGTTGTGGGGTGCAGTGGACCTGCTCTGCATGGGGTCGGCTCGGCCGCAGTTCCCATCCTTCCCTCCCTCCAGTGCCAGATGGCCCATCGCAGGCACACTAAGTACACGTCTCGGGCACTAGCAAAGCAGGGCTACCTACCAATGGTATTTTTGTTTGGAAAAAACATGATACCTGATGTTTTCCAAAAAGCATTAAAGTATTCCTCATAGGAAAAATCAGAATGTTGTTAGGCCTCTTCATTTTTCGTTTATAGCTTAGTGCTTTTAAAAAGTAGTTTGAGGGGTGCCTCAGTGGCTCAGTCGGTTAAACAGCCAGCTTCACCTCAGGTCATGATCTCATGGTTCATGAGGTCAAGCCCCACATGGGGCTCTGTGCTGACAGACAGCTCAGAGGCTGGAGCCTGCTTTGGATTCTGTGTCTCCCTGTCTCTCTCTCTCTGCCCCTCCCCTGCTCAGGCTCTGTCTCTGTCTCTGTCTCTCTCTCTCTCTCTCAAAAAAAATAAACAAACATTAAAAAAATTTAAAAAGTAGTTTGAAATTCTCAGGGCAGGGATGGGACATGATGTGCACTATATAACATTTTCAGTGTTAGGGTATTTCAAGTTCTCCGTCCTGTCCTGCCTTTCCCCTTGCTCTTCCTTAAGGTATGCAGGAAGTAATTCACCATACTTCACAGACTCTAAGAAGCTCACCTTTTTACCTCTGAGACTGGGATGTATCTTACAATTGGTGGCGCCTTAGGTCCAAGGAAATGTGGTATATTGTTGATATTGCTGATGTTCCTTAGAAGTCATTCTGTGTCAGGCTCTCACTCATAGTCTTCCCTGAAGTCTAAAACTCTTGTATAACTCTTGAATCTGGAATGAGAGTTCATGGCCAGTGTGCACCATGGTTCAGGCATTCTGACAAACTCAAGTAGAAGGGATTTATTTGGTTCTTTGCAGAGCTCCCACAGTTGTGGTGTCCCCTAGGTTATTCAGTACTGGACATAAGCAGCTTCCTCTAGGCAACTTGACTACTTTTGGACAATGACTAATGTTCTGGAAGACAGCATAGCAGTGGGAAATGTCTTAGATGCACACCTGTCATTAAGGAGCTCACATTTGTAGTGAACACTACGTGGAAGCCAATAAGGAATAATAATGTAATATGCTAAATGCTGTAACAGAGGCAAATGGAAACTTCTATAGGAGGGACAAATTTAGTCAGTGTGAGTTTGCTGGGCGTGACTTCACAGAGGAGGTGACAGCACCTGGGTCTTGAAGAAGAATAGGAGATCACTAAGTGGAAAAGGAAGGCAACAAGAGCATGCCCAAATGTACTTGGGATACACTTACAGTGAGCGCATTTTATGGCATTTAGATTATACCTCAACGAAGTTGTTTTTAATACCTTTTTAAAGGAAAATGCTTCGAGCCTAAAGTGCGCGGTCCATTTGGGAAATGATGAGAAAAAAGTTGTGACACGCGAAGAGGGTGCTGTGAGTGGTGAGGGGTGAGGGAGGGGGATTTGGTTGTAGTCAGATTGGGAAGTTTGGTCTGTCATGCTAAGGAGCTGAAGAAATTTAGGAGATGGTATTGAGTAGAAAACAGAGATGTGGAAATCGGCAGGATAGACTGTGAGGCTGTGGGATTTGTCACTATCAGCCAGAAAAAGTTGCCGTCATTTAGCAATAAATGTCACTCTGATTTCCTTGGCAGCCCAGGCAAGAAGAAATGTGTGGTGAGTGAGATAGCTTTCATTAAGTGATAAAGGGAAGCAAGTCAATTTGTCAAAAGAGACAAATTATTTTCCTAGTGCTAAACTCTAAGGAATTTCTAATGTGCGCTTTAATACCGGGTCTTTGAACAGCACATTTTAAAATAATAATTTCATGGGGCACCTGGGTGGCTCAGTCGGTTAAGCGTTGGACTCTTGGTTTCCGCTCAGGTCATGATCTCATGGTTTGTGAGTTCGTGCCCTGTATCAGGCTTTGCGCTGACAGCTCAGAGCCTGCTTGGGACTCTGTCTCTCTGCCCGTCCCCTGCTCATGCTCTCTCTCTCTCTTAAAACAAATAAATAAACATTAAAAAATTAACAAAATAATAATTTCACATTTCTTTATACTAACTCCTGACCCTATGGCGATGGTGACTGGGTGACGCGTCTCTATAATTCTACAAGTCAGGGCTCATTAAGTCTGGTGGAATGACTGACTGACTCTCAGAGGAAGTGGGAGGCTCAGTGCTCAAGACTCCCTGCTTCCTGGAGAGGAGACTGACCCAAACCCCAGCAACTGGTGCTGTGCTAAGTCATTAAGGACCCGCAGGGCAGGAGGCATTGCAGTGATAGTAGTGGAGAGGGGACACCCTGCAATTAACGCATCATGGGACTTTGGACTAAGTAACAGGAAATCTAAAATAACAGTGGCATTAGCACAACATGGATTAATTTTCTCTCATGTATTTTCACAAAGTTAGCTCACCCATGTGACCAGCAGCCAGATAAAAACAGAACATTACCTGGAAGCCTTCTTGTGCCTCCTTCCAGACCTTAGCCCTACCCAAGGGTAGCTACTCTCTTGGCCTCTAATGCACACAGATTAGTTTTGTCTGGTTTTGAACTTTGTTAAATGAAATCATTAGTATGCGCTACTTTCATCTGACTTCTGTTTTAACCTCTTTTATTGTAAAATCATACATAGATACAGAACACTGCAAAGAAATATGTAGTTTCATGAGTTCTCATGAGGGTTATATATAACAAGTTCTTGTAGCCTAGATCGGGAAGTAGAACTCTGCAGCCAACACAGGGCCCTTCATATGCCTGCTGTGGCCTCACCTCCATTCCAGTAAAAGTGATTACTTTCCTGACTTTAGAATGATCATTTCCTGGAATGTTTATACTTTTATCACCTATCTCTGCATCCCGAGACACTGTATTTTAATCCTGCCCATAAAAGATCTTGCCTATTAAAGTTGATTATGTTATTTAAATCTCTTTTAATCTACCAGCCTCTCTTCCATTCCTTTCTTTTTCTTAAAATTTATCTGTTGAAGAACTTGGACCATTTGACCTGTGGAGTTTCCCACGGTTTGGATTTCTTATTGCACACTTCTGGTGCAGTTTGACATAGTCCTCTGTTCTTTGTATTTCCTGCAAAATTGGCAGCTGGATCCAGAGACTCTACAGAGTTGGGCCGGATCCCATTGGCAGGACCCTAAGTGGTGTGGCATTCTTTCATCAGGAGGCACACGATGTTTGGTTGCGTTTCCTAGTGTGATGTTAGCAGCGGAGGTGCTCAATGCCAAGATCCATTAATTCACTGCAAGTTGCAAAATGGTGATGTTCTAGTTCTATCATTTCCCTTTTACTTTTACTTATAAGTTGGAATGCTTTTGATTAAGAGGTGTTTCCCTTCACCGACTGTTTTATTACTCAGAGATATCGTCAGCAGTGTGCCGGAGTCACATTTACCAGCTTGTGAGAGCTAATTGTGCCCACCTCTTCCCATTGGTAGCTTGAAATTGGCCACAATAAGAGAATTTACACCATGGAAATTTGCAAATGATGTAAATCAGGGCATCTCCCCCCCCTCCCCCCCCCCCAGAGAGCCAGTTGTTAAACATTTACCAGCACACGACCAGGTACAGTTTATATAGGAAAGGCGGGATAAATTCTCTGTTCTATCCCTTTATTTAACAGTTTTCAAGATAATGAGTTGGTTCCCTGGCATTGTCCTAAGATGATCAAGTAGGATTTTTATATCATTATGAATTCATGGATTTGCACATATCAGGCGAATTTTAATCCAGTGCTCTTATATCTTATTGAGGCCCAGATTGTCCCCACTTTGGCCAGGGTGTGGTTATGACAACTGGGGTGCCAGCAGCTATTTATTTAGGTTTGTGATTTGTTTGAGTTGATAGCCACCATCTTAGTATTTGTTTTCCATTTGCCTCACCTGTTTTATATTCTTTTCTCTAGTTTTCCTTGCCTTATTTTGGATTAATCAACGATTTTTTATTATTCTTTTTTTCCTCCTTTCTCAGCTTCTTCATTATACATTTTTTATTATTGTCTTAGTGGCTACCCTAGAGATTACAACATATATCTAGGCTCCTTTTATCCTTTTGTTCCACAGTCTCTAGCATAGGTTTCTATCTTCAAGGTCACCTCATGGTCCCAATGGCTTCCTCAGCTATAGCTACAGCTATCATCTTCACATCCCAGGCAACTGGAAGGAAGAATTAGGAAAGGACAAAAGGGGGCACTCCATTAAACAGCTTTCCTGGGAATCCCTTTCCATGACTCATTAAATCCTAATGGACATCTTTAGCTGAAGTGCAGGCTAGGAAATGTAAAGTTTTGTTTGGGCACCATACCCAGGTGTTACTAAGGAGGGAGTTACTGTTACTAAGGAGGAAGTGCAGGATGGATACTGGGTAGGCAGTGTGCAGTTGCTGCCTTACTTTCTTTGGACCTCATCGGAAAAAGTGGGCAATTTGACTGGAAAACAGATACAGCAGCTTAAGAATTCTAAGCATGGTCAGAAATACTTTTATACCTCTACTTTCTTAGTAATTTAAAGACAAATCAGCAAACTTTTCTCCTTAATGAAAATTCTGTGTTACGTTCCTGACCTTTCTAAAGCACATTTTTATGTTGTGAAGAAAATTCAATGTCAAAATCTAATAGAAAAGTGAATAATTGAACAAAGCTCTCCAAAGACTATGTTTTAGGAAAATATAATGTCCTCTACCCTCTCTCCCCATGTCCTCCAATGATCTGTATTTTGTCATCAAAAGTTTTTAAGGCAAGAGACTCTTTGAATAATCTGGACAGAGATTGTTAGAATAGTGTCATTCAAGTGTTTCAGAAATGCAGCTGAATTACAGCAATATAGTGATCTGTTGACAGGGATGGATTGGTGTAGATATAAGTACACAAAATTATAGACTGAGAACTCTACGGCCCAGAGGGACCTCACGTATTATCAGTTTTCCTTATGATGCAAGGAAATAGAGGAGTTAAAGATTCTTGGCAAGTCGGGTTTGAGTAGAGCTGGATCCCGATCAAGTTGCTCCCCTCTATGGATAATACTTGAGTCGTCCACCAACACTACATTTGATAGGGCCTAGTTTTGCTCTGATTAGTTGTAAGGTCAGGCACTACCTCTCTTGCTAGTGTAGGAGGGGAGGAACCCTAGACTGACACGGAAGTCTGACTTAACTCCTAAAGTCTTCCTTCTATTGACTCCAGCTCTCCTTCCCAGCCACCTCCAGTCCCATTGGTTGTGGCTCTTGCCACAGAACAAGCCTAATTTGTCTGGTACCACATGAGCCTCCAGAGAATTGAAAACAGCCATCATCTTCCCTCGTACTTCTGATTTCTCCCCCTCTAAGAGCTCCACATCGCCATGGGGTACTTGTAAATATCCACAGCACCTTTCTGGAACAGAGGGCATCTGCAGTTGTTTGCTGCAGAGTGAGATGGTATCTGTGGTGTTGATGTAAAGCTGTCATGTTACACACCACCTAGGAGCATGTCCTCATGAATGGCCACCTTGCGTACCTCCTGAGAGCACATCCTCGTGAACTGAGGGTGCCAGTGTTGCTGCAGCCCCTGCAGAAGCTGAAGGCCCATGGAAGCAGAGGCCCCCTACTTTTGTGGGTTTAGCTGGACAGACTGCCTTTGCTGATCTGGATCCAGATTTTAAAGTTGCAGGGCAGTTTGTGAACAAACTAAAAATGCTTACTGTACGCTGTGAAGATGGCACGGCATGAGACAAGCAGAGACTTTCATCTGTCTTTCTGCTAATGGTGAGTAACTATGCCCAGCCATCCATAGACTAGTTCCTCCAGAGACTATAGTCTGTGAAATATCTTGTCCAGACTGGGACTCAGTCCACATCCAGGGTACAAAGAGAACCCTCCCAACTGTGACTCACATAGTAGCAGAGCTTGGGAGAAACCTGAGGGAATACCTGGACCCCTCTATGGATGAACAAATGATGCATAGTTACATCCACCATCTGCTCTAACCAGTTATATAGACCAATAGCCCATTCTTCTCCCTTTTCAAAACAGTCGTTTCCATGGAAAAGAAACCCATAACCTTGATTAGAGACTTCTGCCCCCCAGAACCTCTGTTTCCTTATCTGTAAGTTAAGGAGGAGCTCCTCAAAATAACCAAGACCTGTTTCAAGTTCCATGACAAGTGAGACTAGAGTCACAGATTGAGCCAGGGAGAGGATCCAGGCATTCTAGGTCCTAGCCAGGGGCCAAGCATATACCCCTTGCCTCTTAGCCTTCTTACCTTGTCTCCCCCAGCCCTCCACAATGAAATAGAAAGAATCCTTTCTTGTCTTTTCAGAACTGTGTAATACAATTATTCTGATTACTACAGAGGGCACTTACCACTAAACATGAGGATTCATTTTCTGTAATGCTGAAATTTATATCAGGATCCATTTAGGTTCAATTAGCCTCATGGAAGATAATGGAGGGCAGTTGCAATCTGTTATTTTTTAATATACATGCAGTTGTTTAGATACCTTTTGTTTGTTTTTCGGTGCTGCTCTATGGGAGAAGCAAGTGTAAAGGTGCTTAGATAAAAACTCAATATTAATAATGAAAATGTTGCCTGACTGGCTAAATACGGCAATACTATTGGACAGGCACTTTATATGTATCTCCCCTGAAGTATGATAAACATATGAAAACACATTTTAGCTTCACTTGTAATCAAATAAATGCAAATACATTTTTAAAGTAATGAGATAGCATTTTGTTACCTATAAAATTAGTAAAAAAAAAAAAAAAAGGTTTTTTAATGACTCTCAGTTTGGCAAATGAGAGGCAAGAGGGGCATCTGTATATGCACAGTGAATTGGTGCATCCCTTCTGGAATGCAATTGAACAGTATGTATGAAGAGCCCTTTGACTCAAGAATTCTACTTTCAGAAATTTACTCTAAAACCTAATCAAGGAGGCAGATGTCGATTTATGTATAAAGGTATTAATCATAGCATTCTTTAGGGGAAAATTGGAAACAAAATATCTCAAAATAGGCAGATGATTATATAAATGATTGCAGTATATCTCTAAACTTAAGACTGCTTTAAAGCATTGCTGATTACGGTTTTGAAAACAGTTAACATGAAAAATGTTAGGCTGTAATGTTCAGTCCAAAGACTAGAATGCAAAATTGGATGCCAGGTGGTCAATTTTGTAAGAAACAAAATAAATAGAAATAGAAATAGATGGTGTATGTGGTAAGATTATGGTTGTTCTTTTCTAAATTTTTTGTATTTTCTAAATTGTATACGATAGATGTGTATTTTTTTTTTTATAATCAGAAAAAACGAGCATTGTATTTGAAAGGAAAAGAAAGGCCAAGGGCTGAGGTAAATTCATGATGGTTTCTAGGGTAGAAGTGCTTGCAGAGGCCATTGAGGTCCACCTTGCCCTTCCCAGAGCAGCCCAGAGACTTCCTTATTTTGATGCAGAGCCACAGTGGACAAGGAGAGCACAGTATGTGTGAGCACATCTTTAGCCAGTTGTGGATTCATCTTGCTCTCCCCCAACACGACTTGGGGATGCTTTCCTGAACACAACCCCTCACCACTGAACCACCTTGGCATTTTTGATTCTTAAATGTTTCATGAGTGTCTCATGAACACCGTGTTTTAAACTGTCCCTTCCTTCAGCCACCCTGAATCCAGACTCTGCTGCAAGTAAGAGGTTACAAGGTATAGGATGAGCACTGCCCCCTCCCAGGAGAAAGGAAAAGCACTGGGCTAGCCTTGCCTCAGTAGGCTGGAGGCAGGGCACCTCAGGGGATGATGTGTTCCTGCCATTTCCCACTGGCTTGACTCTCCCCATCCAAGGCAGAAACCCCAGTAGGGAGAAGGTCATAACAGCAATGGAGAGGTGACAGCAGCCCAATACATTCATGAAGAGCTGTGGTCAGCCTTGGATAGTGCTCTTTCCAAGAAATCCTGGGGATCAGGAGGGTTCAAAGAGAGGGACCAGGATGGGGAAGGGCCTTTCCTAGAACAAGCAATTTGGGACTCTGAGCGAGCTTGGCCAGAGAAGTGATCACTTTGAGTATTCAAACATCTCAAGAGCCTCTAGATTGAGAGGGGTTAAACCTACTTTACATGTGACTCTAATGATAGAAGCTGAATCAACAGGCAGAACCCACAGGGAGACAACTTTCAACTTAATACATATGGGCCCCTATATTTGAACATAATGCGCTTAAAATTTTTTTGTTGAGTGCATAATATTTGCACATGGTAAAACATTCAAAAGCCACAAAGAGATAGACAGTGAAAAGCAAGTTGTTTTCCCATGTCTGTCTGTCGGTCACATGTCAGTCCCAAGCTGCCCTCCCCCTGCCAAACTACCCCTGGCCCCCCGCCACCACTGGGCAACCAGTATTAACAGTATATTCTTCCAGAAATAGTCTATGGTCTTGTATAGTCTATATACAAGCATACTATTAGCATGTAATACATTCCATTCTACATATATCTTTTTTTAATTCAAAACTATTTAAAAATTTTTATTAAAAAAAAATTGTAATGTTTATTTTTGAGAGAGAGAGACAGAGCACGAACATAGGAGGGGCAGAGAGAAAGGGAGACACAGGATCTGAAGCAAGCTCCAGGCTCTGAGCTGTCAGCACAGAGCCCGATGTGGGGCTCAGGGCTTGAACTCACAAACCGTGAGACCATGACCTGAGCCCAAGTCCGACGCTTAACCCACTGAGCCACCCAGGCACCCTGCCCTGAAAACTATTTATAGTTATTCTCCCTCAGTCTTTCTTCTTCATTTTAAAGTTTATTTATTTTGAGAGAGAGAGAGAGAGAGAGAGAGCAAGTGGGGGAGAGGCAGAGAATGAGGGAGAGAGAGAGAATCCCAAGCAGGCTCCACACTGTTAGCATGGAGCCAATGCAGGGCCTGAACTCAGGAACCATGAGATTGTGGCCTAAGCTGAAGTTGGGTAATTAACAGACCAAGCCACTCAGGTGCCCCTTTCTTTTTTTTTAATGAAAGCATTCAACTCTTTGAATAACTGAATTATAATTTATTAAGCTCTCCTCTTAATGAGCATTTAGGATGTTTGCAGCCTCTAGTCATTATATAAAACACTGCAGTGAGTGCCTTTGTATATATGGAATACATGTGTAAATACATTTGTAGAGTTAATACCTAGAATTGAAATTGCTAGGTTAAAAGATCTTATCAATATTAAAATTTAAAACCATTTAATACCAATGTGAAGTTCAAAATTCAGAAGCTACAAAGTGTGTAGGTGAGAGCCAGTCCTTCAGCCTTCTAGTTCTTTCCCCCTAGTCAGCTAGTGTTATGAGTCTTATGTATATTCTTAAATAACAATTTGTTTCTCTTTTTAAAAATACAAATGGTAGCTAATGGTACTCATGATTTTGTGCCTTGCTTTAAAAAAAATTAACAATATATTATGAAAATTGTTCTCAATAAGCAGTAGCCAAAGAGCTTTCTTTTTCTTTTCTTAAAGAGTTATATGGAGAAAAAAAACCAGGGCCTAACTTCAAAAAAAAAGAGTTATATGGCATTTCATTAAATGCATGTGCCATAATTTATTTCTACTTTAATGTTGGGCATTTTGGTTATTTGAAATGTTTTGCTACTGGTACACATTTAAAACTTTTTCATAGATACTGCCAAACTGCCCTTCATAGAAAATGTACAAATAGACACCCCCACCAACAAAACATGGGTTTGTTTTCCAACATCTCCAACAACACATGTATTATGAAACTTTTGGTCTTTGTCATTACATGATATCTCAATGCTGCCTTTATTTCAATATCTTTAATGAGTGAGGTTGGGCACTTCTATGGATGAACCATTTATAATTGCTTTACCATCAATTAGCTGTTCCTATCTTTTGCCAATTTTTCTACTGGGTTGTTGATCTTTTAATTACTGATTTTTATTTTTATTTAAAAACATTTTTAAAATCAATTATTTATTTTCAGAGAAAGAGAGGCAGAGAGAGAGAGAATCCCAAGTAGGCTTCATGCTGTCAGCACAGAGCCCGACCTGGAGCTCGAACCCATGAGCTGTAAGATCATGACCTGAGCTGAAGTTGGACATCCAACCAACTGAGTCACCAGGGCTCCCCATTAATTGCTGATTTTTATCTTCTATTGAATGTTTATGACCTTTCTTTCTCCAAGATTAAATTAAACTGTATTTTCTTCTAGTACTTTCATGGTTTCACCACAGAAATCTTTCATCCATTTGGATTTTATTTTTCTTATTTTTATTTTTTAAATTAAAAAAAGCTTTTATTTTTTAAGCTGGCTCCACACCTGGCATGGAACCATGTGTGGGGCTTGAACTCACAACCGTGAAATCAAGACCTGAGCCGAAATTGGGCACTTAACCAACTGAGCCACCCAGGCACCCCTGGATTTTATTTTAAAATGAAAAGTAAAATATAAGATGTAAGAAAGGGAGTCAGCTCTTTTATTTTTTAAGATCATCATATAATTTATTTAAACTTTAGAGCCATTTCAGGGTCAGGACCATGTGTGATTCATCTCCATAGCACCTCTTACTAACAATAACTAGCACTTAATGAGAACTTAGTAGGGCCAGGATGTCCATATATCTGTGTGCTGAATTATTCCAAAGCTCTTGAATTTTCTAGGACACTACTCCCTTCATAGCATAGTACTTTACCCTATGGCTCCCAGTCAATGTTATTTTATTTTATTTTATTTTATTTTATTTTATTTTATTTTATTTTATTTTTTTATTCTTATACTTTAATTGTTTTTATTTTATTTTATTTTTTAAATATAGTTTATTGTCAAATTGGTTTCCATACAACACCCAGTGCTCATCCCAACAGGTGCCCTCTTCAATGCCCATCACCCACTTTCCCCTCTCCCCCACCTCCCATCAACTCTCAGTTTGTTCTCAGTATTTAAGAGTCTCTTATGGTTTGCCTCCCTCCCTCTCTGTAACTTTTTTCCCCCCTTCCCCTCCCCTATGAATGTTATTTTAATGAATGAATAAATGTGGGTATATTTAATTTGGGCCACATCTTGATTCAGGCTAACAAAGAACAGAAATTCACAGAACCCAATCAGTCCAAGTAGACGCCTCTACACATCCAGCATGGAGTTGGGCGATTGCACTGGACTAAGCGTAGTTCTACCACTTACCTCTGACCTCCAAGCAAATACTTTAACCATTGTGTGCTTCTGTTTCCCCCATCTGTGAAATGGAATAACAAAACCTAGCTCAGAGGAGTATTGTGAGGGTCAAATGAGGTATTGTCTGCATAAAGTCTTGAAGGATATCAAGGTGGTGTGCCTTAAGAGATTATGGCTCAAATGTGGATAATGCAGATACCCTTAATGGCACACACCTAGTTATATGTCTTTCTGGTAGGACTGAAAAAAGAGGGGGAGGCTGGACAGAGGACAGAGTTATTGGGAGGTGGGGGCTGTAAATAGCTATTTCTGTTCCCCAAGTGACCATTCTTTAGGCATAGATTGAAATTCCCTGTGGAGCCACACTAATGGACACATTAGGATCAGTTGACAAAGTACCGTATGCTCTCAAATGTTCTCCCATTAAGCTTCATGGGAAGCGGCAGGGATTCATACACCATTATAGGAAATCTGCCATGACTTTAGCCTCTGGTAAACCACAGGCTCTGGAAGATTAGGCTATGCCCCCAACTATATGATGGTGCACAAAGCATCACTTATATTTTAAGACAGAAGTTCTGTAAAATTAGGTTATCCTTATCTTGTCCATACTAGAATCAGAAAAGCATCTTTTATTTTTGAAAATATGTATGTTTTAATAATGGATTATTCTGTAAACACTCTGGCTGTTTGGTTTCAAGCTAATCAGCATGTGTAACAGTCATTAGTCAGGGTCTAGATTATAAAAGTGTATCATTTCTTCAACGTCACTGTGGTTTTTCATAATCCACACCTTACATTTACAGATTTAAAGTATGGTTGACTTTCCAGAATTTGCAAAAAGTATCATCTCTTTTTACATCAATTAACTTACAGTTTTAAAAAAAAAAAGGAAAAAAGAAAAAAAGAGAAGAAAGAAAGAACCAAGCTCCACAAATTGTGAAAGAAGAAGCAGACTTTAAGTGTCAAGATCTCAGAGTTTCAAATAATAATAGCTGCTTTTTTATTAAATGTCTACAGTACACCGATTCTCTGCTGGGTGCTTTATCCTTATTATTTAATTTAATCCTCACAACACTCCCCAAAGTCAGTATTATCTGTTTATTATGATGTGAAAACTGAAAGGTTACATAGTTGTCCAAGGTCACAAAAGCTAGCAAGGGCAAGAGCTGGTATTCAAGTGACGTCTGACTCTATGGCCCAGATCCTTCCCAGAACATCCCTGATTCAAAGAAAAGACTAAGACACAATGTCTCGGTACGTAGTCCATCGTAACAAAATATGAATAAATCCTTGTTTTTAACAAAATCAAGGTCATCCACCTCTCTCCCTATCCTACACTAAGATGGGAGAGAGTGCCTCCAACATGCTCCCCTGTGCGCAGGGCCTCTCCATGTACTGGTTCCAGAACTCAGGGTTGTAACAGAGTGCTTTAACCGAAGAGGGTCTAGCACTAGCCCTCCCTCTTCCAGCTCCCTTCAGTCACGTTTGCTCTGCTTGTACCTGTCTTCTACATTGGGCTTCCATTTAATAGGATCTGAACTGAATAAAGGATTCCACTGGTCTGCCCTTCATTCACCAAAGTTAGAAATACACTAGGGGTGCCTGGCTGGCTCAGCTGGTACAGAGTGTGACTGTTGATCTTAGGGTTGTAGTTCTGAGTCCCATGTTGGATGTAGAGATTACCTAAAAATAAAATCTTTAAAAAATTCCTTCAGAGTACCTGGGTGGCTCAGTCAGTTGGGCATCCAACTTCGGCTCAGGTCATGATCTCATGGTTTGTGGGCTCAAACCCCATGTCGTCGGGTTCTATGCTGACAGTTCAGAGCCTGGAGCCTGCTCTGGATTCTGTGTTTTCCTCTTTCTTCCCCTCCCCCTCTTACACTATGTCTCTCTCACAGAAATAAATAAACATTAAAAATAATTTTTTTAAATTCCTTCAGCTTAAGATATTTACTAAGGCAAGATGCCATAGGCACTTGGCTGGCTCAGTCATGTGACTCTTGATCTCAGGGTCATGAGTTCAAACCACTTGTTGGGCATAGAGTTTACTTAAAAATAAAATTAATTGAAAAAAAAGAAAACACTGATGATGCTCAATTCTTTATTTTATAGATGACACTCAGACCTAGTGGACTTGATTGAGTAAAATAACCCAGGAAGGTAGGTAGATCCTTTTCTCTTTAAAGTTTTAATTGCTGGGTCACTACAGGGAAACTATGGAATGATAATGACAACCATCGTGGAAATATGTTCCAAGAGGCTTTCTGGCCTGTTGACCCAATAGCAGATTGCGGCTGACCCAGTTTTAAATTCTGGCTCTATCACCTACTACTGGATTATTTTGAGCAAGTTACTTAACTTTGCTTAGTCTCTTCATCTGCAAAAGGGACACCCTAATACCTGCTTGTTGGGGTTTTGTGGTAGTTAATAGCGTATTTAAAACACGCAGCATGTAATGGGTTTTCCTTTCCATCCTCAGAACCTCCCAAAGTGCTGTTCCCTGTCTGGAAACTCTCTCTCTCTCTTATTTAGGTAGCTAACTTGTACTCATTCTTTAGTTTCTTTCATTTCTTTCCCTGGGTTTGAATCTTCTTAGATTCTTACTAATCAAGTGACCTTGGGAAAGTTAGCCTTGATTTCCTCCTCTATAAAATGGGGTTTCATAGAATTATAAAAATGAGATCACATAAACTGCTTAGAACTGTGACTAACAAATATTAGGTCTCAATACATTTTAACAAGGGCAGTCTGTGGAGTCCACAAAATAATTCTGGAAGACCCTCTTTCCTTCATAAGCAAGCTATTCACATTGCCTAAAAGCTTAGGATTGTTATGCTTTACTCTTGGAGTTTAGGATTTTCACCAGGGCATGTTTTTAAAAATCCATCTGCCAATCTCTGTCTTTTAATTGGTCTATTTATACTACTTACATCTACCTTAATTATTGAAATATTAGAACTTAAATATTAGTACTATAAATCTGACATTTTATTATTTTCTGCTTGTCCTTCATTTTTCATTCCTGTCTTTCTTGCCTCCCTGTGATTACTTGAGCAATTTTTTAGAATTCCAATTTGAGTTATCTGTAATGTTTTTGGGTGTATCTCTTTGTCTAGTTTTTATTTGTTGGTCAGATATTAAATTGTGCATACATAACTTATCACAGTTTACTGATGCTGACATTTTACCACTTCAAGTGAAATGTGCATTTTTGTCCCTTTACCCTCCCTCCTTTTTAATATAATTGTCTTAAATATTATATACATTGAGATCATCCAACAATATTTATAATTTTTATTTCCAATACCAAACACAAATTTAAAAAATTAAAAAAATTTTTAATGTTTATTTATTTTTGAGAGAGAGAGTGAGTGAGCATGAGCAGAGGAGGGGCAGAGAGAAAGGGAGACACAGGATCTGAAGCAAGCTCCAGGCTCTGAGCTGTCACCACAGAGCCTGATGTGGAGCCTGAACCCATGAACCACCCAATCACCCCCCAAACACAAATTTTAAAACTCAGGAGGAAAATGGCATTTTATATTAACCAATATTTTTACTCTTTGTGTTATCCTTTCTTTATTGCTGATGTTCCAAGTTTCCTTCTTTTATCATTCCTTTGCATCTGAAGAGTTACCTCTACTCATCCTTTTAGGGGAGGTTTATTGGTCACCACAATTTCCCTTAGTTTTTCTTCCTCTTAGTCTTCCACCTTCCTGTCCGAAGGATATTTTTGCTGAATATAGAATTCTAAGTTGAAGGTGATTTTCTTTCAGCACTTGAGAAATGTTGCACCACTTCTTCCCAGCCTCCATTTCAAATCAGAATTGGGCTGTCATTGGAATCAGTGTTCCTCTGTAAGTCGTTTGTCATTTCTCTCTGATGTCAAGATTTTTTTGTTGTTGTTGGTAGTTTTCAGAAGTACAAATATGATGCCTTGGTGTTTGTTTATTTGAGTTTATCCCTTCTGGAATCTGTACAGCTTCTTCAATCTAGACTTTTGTCTTTTGCCAAATTTGGGGAATTTTCAGCAATTATTCTTCAACTGCTTTTTCAGTCCCACTTTCTCTCTCTCCCCTGTCTTTCTGGAACTCCGATAAGATGAGGGATAACTTCCTCCTCCCCCCGCCCCCAATCGTTTTTCTCTCTGTTGTTCAGAATGGGTACACACTATTAATTTGGCCTTAAATTCACTGATTTTATCCTTTGTTACCTCCACTCTACTACTGAATTTATCCAGGGAGTTCTTTTTTTAAAAAAAAAAAATTTTTTTTTTCAACATTTATTTATTTTTGGGACAGAGAGAGACAGAGCATGAACGAGGGAGGGACAGAGAGAGAGGGAGACACAGAATCGGAAACAAGCTCCAGGCTCTGAGCCATCAGCCCAGAGCCTGACGCGGGGCTCGAACTCACGGACCGCGAGATCGTGACCTGTCTGAAGTCAGACGCTTAACCAACTGCGCCACCCAGGCGCCCCCAGGGAGTTCTTTTTTAACTTCTTTTGTTGTATTTTCCAGTTATATAATATCCATATGGTTATTTTTTATAACGTCTATTTATTTGTTGATATTTCCTATGTTTTCTTTTTTCTATTGTAATCATAGCTTAATATTCATAATATTAAAATACCATATACGTTTTAATTTTGAAGTCATGTAGCAATTAATTTTCCTCTCCTGAAAAAAGGAATGACAAAAATAAGACCTAACTCATAGAATTTTCTTGAGATTAAATGACGTAATAAAAGTTCCTATTACATTATATGTTCAGTAGACATCAATTATTATTGAAGATTTCTAATCAGTTTCTAATCAGCATTTTTTTAAATTTCTGTTTTGTTTTTATTTTAATTTTATTTTTTTAATTACATCCAAATTAGTATATAGTGCAACAATGATTTCAGGCGTAGATTCCTTAATATCCCTTACCCATTTAGCCCATCCCCCCTCCCACAACCCCACCAGCAACTCTCTGTTTGTTCTCCATATTTAAGAGTCTCTTATGTTTTGTTTCCCTCCCTGTTTTTATTTTTGCTTCCCTTCTCTGTGTTCATCTGTTCTGCGTCTTAAAGTCCTCATATGAGTGAAATCATATGATATTTGTCTTCCTCTGACTAATTTCACTTAGCATAATATGCTCCAATTCCACCCATGTCGTTGCAAATGGCAAGATTTCATTCTTTTTGATTGCCGAGTTAATACTCCATTGTATATCCTCTTTATCCATTCATCCATCGATAGACATTTGGGCTCTTTCCATACTTTGGCTATTGTCGATGGTGCTGCTATAAACATTGGGGTGCATGTGCCCCTTCGAAACAGCATATCTGTATCCCTTGGATAGATACCTAGTAGTGTAATTGCTGGGTCATAGGGTAGTTCTATTTTTAATCTTTTGAGGAACCGCCATACTGTTTTCCAGAGTGGCTGCACCAATTTGCATTCCCACCAGCAGTGCAGAAGAGATCCTCTTTCTCCGCATCTTCGCCAACATCTGTTGTTGCCTGAGTTGTTAATGTTAGCCATTCTGAAAGGTGTGAGGTGGTATCTCATTGTGGCTTTGATTTGTATTTCCCTGGTGGTGAGTGATGTTGAGCATTTTTTCATGTGTCGGTTGGCCATCTGGATGTCTTCTTTGGAGAAGTGTCTATTCATGTCTTTTGCCCATTTCTTCACTGGATTATTTGGCTTTGGGGTGTTGAATTTGAGAAGTTCTTTATAGATGTTGGATACTGACCCTTTCTCTGATATGTCGTTTGCAAATATCTTCTCCCATTCTGTCAGTTGCCTTTTAGTTTTGCTGATTGTTTTCTTTGCTGTGCAGAAGCTTTTTATTTTGATGAGGTCCCAATAATTCGCTTTTGCTTTTGTTTCCCTTGCCTCCGGAGACGTGTTGAGTAAGAAGTTGCTGTGGCCAAGATCAAGGAGGTTTTTGCCTGCTTTCTCCTCAAGGATTTTGATGGCTTCCTGTCTTACATTGAAGTCTTTCATCCATTTTGAGTTTATTTTTGTGTATGGTGTAAGAATGTGGTTCAGGTTCATTCTTCTGCATGTCGCTGTCCAGTTTTCCCAGCACCACTTGCTGAAGAGACTGTCTTTCTTCCATTGGATATTCTTTCCTGCTTTGTCAAAGATTAGTTGACCATGTGTTTGTGGGTCCGTTTCTGGGTTCTCTTGATTCTGGGTTCCATTGATCTGAGTGTCTGTTTTTGTGCCATCCTATGTTTTCATTTGAGAACTCATGATTGCTTATTGAAGGATTTTTAGGAAAGCCACTTTAAAAACATTGTCAGATCATTTTAACATCTATAGTTTATCCATTTTGGCGTCTGCTGATTGTCTTTCTCTCACCCCAAGATGAGATTTTTCTTGTTCTTGGTAGGATAACTGATTTTTTAATAAAGCTTTTTTTTTTTAACGTTTATTTATTTTGATAGAAAGAGTGAGAAAGAGAGTGCATGGTAGAGAAGGAGCAGAGAGGGAGGGAGAGAGAGAATCCCAAGCAGGCTCTGCACTATCAGTCAGAGCCCAATGCGGGGCTCAAGTACTTCCCTGCTGCCACCCTGAACTATAAGATCATGACCTGAGCTGAAGTCAAGAGTCAGACACTTATAACTGATTTTTAAAATTGTATCTCAGGGGTGCTTGGGTGGCTCAGTCCATTGAGCATCCAACTTCAGGTCATGATCTCGTAGTCCTCGAGTTCAAGCCCCACATCAGACTCACTGCTGTCCACACAGAACCTGCTTTAGATCCTCCCTGCCCCTCTCTCTGCCCCTGCCCCTCTTGCTCTCTCCCAAAAATAAATAAATATTTAAAAATAAATAAATAATAAATAAATAAAATTGTATCCTGGACATTTGGGGTATTATGTTATGAGATTCTGGATCTCATTTGAATTCTGTTTTAGCAGGCCTCAACAGACACTGTACTAGTAGGGAAAGGTAACCGTGCCTCATGACCCCTGGAGTGAGGATGGAAGCCCAAGTCGCCCACTGAGACCTGCTGACACCCCCCGGTGCAGAGTGGGAGATGTGTCTTGTGACCTCAGGGCAGGGGTGGACATCCCGGTTCTCTGCTAGCTTCCACTGACCAGGGGTGGGAGAGTGGGAGTAGGAATGTTGTGTGTCATTTTTTTCTCTGGAGTTTGGCTGGAATGGGGTACATGTTGTCACAAAGGCTTCTGTCTTGTTAGGCTGCCCTTTCCCATTCCTTTGGCTGCAGAAATCAGAGTTTTCTTGCGGCTATTTTTTTTCTTTTGTTTGTGCCTATTGGCGTTTCCTACTCCTGGGCTCCTCTGGTGCCCGGTCGGGATACATAGGGCGCAAAAAGAAAACCCAAGGAGTTTGTTGCCACGTCGTTCTTTGTGTCCTGAGGTGCCTGAGCTGGTCTGCCTTCTCTCCCATCAATCAGAATTTTCTTATGTTTGTTTTACATATTATGTCTAGAGATTTCAGCTGCATTTAGCAGGAGGAATAGAGAGAAATGTGTCCCCTGTCTTGTCCAGAACAGAAAGTCCTAGGTATGTGTTTTTCGGTGACTGCTGTGTAGCATTCAGTGAAGTTTTTTGATCTGAAAATTCAAAGTTTCTCGAAGCTCATAAAATTTTCGTCTATTGCTCCTTTGGTTATCGCTTCACTCCCTTATTATTTTTGCTCCATTTGGTTATCCTACTAAGTGTGTATCTCCTAGATGCTTCATCCATGTTTTTAAACTTTTTCACTCTAATTTCCATTTCTTTGTGGTTTTGGTTTGGTACTGTAGGATTGTTCTCCTTTTGCACATTTCGGGTCACTAAATCAATTTTCAGTGGTCCTCATTCTATTTTTCACTTCCACAATTAAATTGTTTAAATTTAGGAGCACCTGGGTGGCTCAGTTGGTTGAGTGTTTGACTTTGGCTCAGGTCATGATCACGCAGTTCATGAGTTCAAGCCCTGCATCAGGTTTGCTACTGTCAGCAAAGAGCCACTTTAGATCCTCTGTCTCCCTCTCTCTACCCCTTCCCTGCTTGTGGTCTCTCAAAAATAAATAAACATTAAAAAAAAGTTTAGCTTTAGAAATTGTCTTTTTAACTTCCCAAAACCATGTGTCTTCATTCTGATTCTTTTTTCTATTTTTTTAATAAAAAAATTTTTTTTAACGTTTATTTATTTTTGAGAGAAAAAGACAGAGTGGAAGTAGGAGAGGGGCAGAGAGAGAGAGGGAGACACAGAATTGGAAGCAGGCTCCAGGCTCTGAGCTGTCAGCACAGAGTCCGACGCAGGGCTCGAACTCATGAGCTGTGAGATCGTGACCTGAGCTGAAGTCGCATGCTTAACTGACTGAGCTACCCAGGAGCCCCTGATTCTTTCTAATTTCTATGTGAATCTCCTTAAAATTCTTATTTTAAAGACTCACTTTTTCTTCTTCTAAATCTATCTCAATATGAGTCCTCTCTTCTAGTTATTTAACTTGGTCTTCTTCCTTCAAGTTATGGGGTCTCCTTAAATAATCTCTGATCTGCTTTGGCTGCTCATATTGGCACCTGGGCAACTCCGTCTATGTGGCCTCTTGGGTAGCAGCAGTTCAGCAATCATGATAACAAAGGAAGATGATGATTCTCCAGTGGCCTAGTGGTGAACAAGCCTGATTAGCGGGGCCTAGCATGCTGAGGTGAAGTGGGAGAGGCTTCTAGGATCTTCAGACACCCCCATTATGAAGAGGGAAGGATTGGGCTCTTGTGTGCCATTGTGTAGGTTGTCTACTGTACAGGGGTACCTAGTTGAAAAGATAAGAGCTAAAACCCACTTGCTGAGCTGTGTACCATGGCGTGGAGTTACATCTGCCTGAAGGAGGGGAGCAGTATTTTCTTGTTTTCACGAAGACATCTGAGGAGGTGATGCTTTTTTCCCCTAATCCATAAAGGTGTTGTATGGGCAGGCTAGTAGTGGCCCTGGGAGGGGTAGTTTGGCCCAACTGTGACATTCCCCTCCAGGGAGACAAACCTCGGCAGAATCAAGGGGCTTCCCTCGGGGCCACATGCAGGAAGTGGGCAGGGGCAGTTCCTCCTTACCTGCAAAAGAATCCCACCCTGTTGGGGCCGGCTGGGCCCCTCAGGTAGCCCCAGAATCAAAAGCCTTCACTTTAGGCTCACTAGCAAGGCAGGAACTTCCCAGGCTCCTGGGCTTTGGTCCTTCCCGCAGTTTTAAACAGTGTGGCAGAGATGGCATCCTTCACCAGTCCTGCACTGGTTCAGTCTCCCTGGGTAGGTGTGACATCTCCTTCATGTTCCAGCTCTAGGCCCTCTCAGCCTACCGTCTCCATTCACTGTGTGCCTCACAGCATGACTTACCTCCATAGGGAGCCAGCTGAGAGGGAAGTCAGTTTTAGGATGCAGGTCCTCACCTTTAGAGAATCCCCCTGGCAGGTCACCCCAGGGTGATTTATGAAATTTCTCCATATTATGATTCTGTTGCAATCATCTTTCTCCCCACAAGAAGAGAGCTCCGTTGCCTAGATAAGCTTGAATTTGAGTCCCCGTTGCCAGATGTGACCTCATACAAATCATTGGACTTCTCTGAGCTTGCCTCAGGTTTTTCTTCTGTACAATGGAGATAATCACGTTTGGGTTGCATTCCTCAAGGAGCTATTGAGAGAATAAAAGATGATTGCTCTGTCCGTTTTTTTTTTACAAATGGCAAAGTGCTATGGAAAGTAAAGGGGATGAAGAAAGTAATGATAGAGGGAAGAATGATAGAGGGAAGCCCCCCTGGGCTGTGGGGACCAGAGCAGTGGTGTGGAGTTGCAGTCACCTGGCACAGTCAGAGCAGAATCGAGCCCGGGGTGACTGGTACAGATGTAGTGGCAAGACCAGAGTAGGGCCATGCCAGACCCTGGCCACAGCCTCAAGGGCATGCCATTGGAACCTATCTCCCAAAAGCTGAACCAGCAGAGAAATAGAGAATTTTTTAAGAAGTTAAAAAGAAAAAAGATGATGAAGACACTCCTATATTTTCAAAGCCATCCCTCAGAACGCTGAAAGATTTATCATCTCAGGAATGAGATTAAAACCTTGTCTGACAGGAGACATAAAGAATTCAAATGTTTTCAAGAAATTGTGATAATCATTCTCAGCTCTATCCCATCCTTCCCCTCTCTTTTCCAACCCGGTCATAAGTCTATTGCATTAGCCATAGATCAGAATATCAGTTTCATCAAGAAGCAGAGAATGTGATTGGGGATAGGAAAAGAAGTGTAAGCAGACAAAGCAAATATGAGAGCTAAGGAAGCAATCCAGAAAGGAGCCGTGCTTTCCACATCCCCATCACCCACCCCTCCTAAAAAAAGTACAAATGGACCATCTTTAGGAGCATGACTGTGATCAGTCATGGAGAGCACGGCGAGATGGGGCTCTCTTCACTAAGGCACGGAAAACGGACCCTCTCTTCTAACTCCCTGTACATTGTATTTTACAGTGAACTGGAAACTCATTTTTAAGAAGTGAGCAGTGAATGACTGCTTCTGTGTCCTAGAATCTTGAGAGTAAGAACACGCTGTTTTTATGTCATTGTTTCACTCCGTGGAGCAACAATTTACTTGTCCTCAAGAGGTAATATAATCCTCATGATAAGCACCCAGTTTCTTTTGCAGACAACAGCCAGACCTCTCTTTCTGACTAGGTAACACTTTAGCTTCCTTAATCTCAAAGAATCATTTGGTTTGGAGCTCAGGAGACCTTGGTCTATAACGTGTCATTCTCTCCTTTTACAGAGGAGGAAATGGTAGCGCAGAGAGGTGATGTGACTGTCTCCTAGCCACACAGCAGGGTAGGGACAGAACTGCGTTCTAGAACACTAGGGCACTGCTTTTCTTTAAAAAAAAAAATTTTTTTTTTTAACGTTTACTTATTTTTGAGACAGAGAGAGACAGAGCATGAACAGCGGAGGATCAGAGAGAGGGGGAGACACAGAATCTGAAACAGGCTCCAGGCTCTGAGCGGTCAGCACAGAGCCCGACGCGGGGCTTGAACTCATGGACTGTGAGATCATGACCTGAGCCGAAGTCGGACACTTAACCGACTGAGCCACCCAGGCGCCCCAGGGCACTGCTTTTCTACAAGCAACTTGCCATAAGTGCTGGCATGGATCTCATAAAGGGCTATTCCTAAGTCTTCCTGCAGTACATCAACAGTCCATGAGTCTCAGCTCACCCTAGTCTCAAAGAAACTGTCTTGGTTATAGTTCATTATGAAGTCGCTCTTGAATACTAAAGACACATATTTAGTTTTTGTGCCATAACACTCTCTTAACCAAACCATTCCATTCCCCATCTGGTCTGGGTTTAAGTTTAAATCACTACACTTCAACAGGCATAAGTCCGTAGTAGATACTCAACAATGTTGGTTGAATGACCACTTGAAGGCCCATTAAGGAATCATGTCATTTAAAATTTTTTTAAATTTCTTTTAATTAATTAATTAATTAATTTACATCCAGGTTAGGTAGCATATGGTGCAACAATGATTTCAGGAGTAGATTCCTTAATATCCCTTACCCATTTAGCCCATCCTCCCTTCCACAACCCCTCCAGTAACCGTCTGTTTGTTCTCTATATTTAAGAGTTGCTTATGTTTTGTCTCCCTCCCTGTTTTTATATTTTTTTTGCTTCCCTTCCCTGTGTTCATCTGTTCTGTGTCTTAAAGTCCTCATATGAGTGAAATCATATGATATTTGTCTTCCTCTGACTGACTAATTTCACTTAGCATAATACCCTCCAGTTCCACCCATGTCGTTGCAAATGGCAAGATTTCATTCTTTTTGATTGCCGAGTTAATACTCCATTGTATATCCTCTTTATCCATTCATCCATCGATAGACATTTGGGCTCTTTCCATACTTTGGCTATTGTCAATAGTGCTGCTATAAACATTGGGGTCCATGTGCTCCTTCGAAACAGCATGTCTGTATCCCTTGGATAGATACCTAGTAGTGTAATTGCTGGGTCATAGGGTAGTTCTATTTTTAATCTTTTGAGGAACCGCCATACTGTTTTCCAGAGTGGCTGCACCAATTTGCATTCCCACCAGCAGTGCAGAAGAGATCCTCTTTCTCCGCATCTTCGCCAACATCTGTTGTTGCCTGAGTTGTTAATGTTAGCCATTCTGAAAGGTGTGAGGTGGTATCTCATTGTGGCTTTGATTTGTATTTCCCTGGTGGTGAGTGATGTTGAGCATTTTTTCATGTGTCAGTTGGCCATCTGGATGTCTTCTTTGGAGAAGTGTCTATTCATGTCTTTTGCCCATTTCTTCACTGGATTATTTGGTTTTGGGGTGTTGAATTTGAGAAGTTCTTTATAGATGTTGGATACTGACCCTTTCTCTGATATGTCGTTTGCAAATATCTTCTCCCATTCTGTCAGTTGCCTTTTAGTTTTGCTGATTGTTTTCTTTGCTGTGCAGAAGCTTTTTATTTTGATGAGGTCCCAATAGTTCATTTTTGCTTTTGTTTCCCTTGCCTCCGGAGACGTGTTGAGTAAGAAGTTGCTGTGGCCAAGATCAAGGAGGTTTTTGCCTGCTTTCTCCTCAAGGATTTTGATGGCTTCCTGTCTTACATTGAAGTCTTTCATCCATTTTGAGTTTATTTTTGTGTATGGTGTAAGAATGTGGTTCAGGTTCATTCTTCTGCATGTCGCTGTCCAGTTTTCCCAGCACCACTGTCTTGATAATTACAGCTTTGTAATACAACTTGAAGACTGGGATTGTGGTGACTCCAGATTCGGTTTTCTTTTTCAAGATCACTTTGGCTGTTTGGGGTCTTTTCTGGTTCCATACGAATTTTAGGATTGTTTGTTCTAGCTCTGTGAAGAATGCTGGTGTTATTTTGATAGGTATTGCAGGAACCATGTCATTTTAGATCTGAAAGAAACCTTGAAGGTCATTCTGTCTCACTTCTCCTTTCTTCTGTAGCCTGAAGATTGAGGGGATTTGGGCAATGGGCAGAACAGTACTAGAATCCTTTTTGTTTTTGTTTTTTCCCGCCTCCCAGACCATTATTCATTTCTTCACCTGCACTGCTTCTCAGTAATTTGATATGACGGCATTAAAATTGCCAATGTATTGTACCAATGTACTGGTATACCAAATAAAAGTTTCTAACGTCTACTTTAAAAACACTACTCCATACAAAGTGACAGCAGCAGGTTTCAAACAATTTTTTTTAGCCTTGTGGAATTCAATCATTCTGAGGAGGAGCAAAAACTGTCTTCAATCACCACAGACAGTAAAGCTAAAATTTGAAGCAGTAAACTATTCTATTTTGGGAACAATAGATATGAAGTCAGGAAGAGTTAGGCATTCGAAGAAGGAAATTATATAGAAAAGCTAACTATTAAGTCAGCTCTCAGAAGTATTTGGATGCAAAGGAGATTAATACGGATAAAGGGAAGGTATGGGCACTTAGCCAGTAACAAATGACACGCTCATGCTGTGGAGAAAGCAAAACTTTTAGCTGAAATGGTACTTATGGGAAATAAATTCAAACCTCAGATGTTTTAGTCAGGAAGTCTCATTAGGATGCAACACAGCTTCTCATTATGGGTTATTACATAGTGTCACTAAAAAAGGAGAGACATCTGAGAAGGACAAGGCGTGATCAAATAGCCATATGAGAGATTTCAGTCGTGCTGTATCTTGCTCTATATTAATATCAGATCATTTGATGGTATTCTCTCACCAATAATGACTTGACAGTGACAGAAACAGAGATTAAAAGTGATCTAGATTGAAATGACAGCTGTTAGGGTAAAGTTCCTTTGAGAATCTTATGTATGTTTTATTCATTGATTTATTTATTCATTCAACAAATATCTATAGAGTTCTAGGAAGACAAAAATAAATAAGGTAATTGTCTTTCTCAAGGAGGCTTCAAGAAGACGCACATGTGAATAAATCATTGTAATGTGGGGCACTTGGCGTTTTATTTGAAGAATCGCCCAAGTGCAGCACAGGCACACAGGAAGTACTGGGAAGACCTCATAGAGAAGATACTTTTGACCCGGGTTTAAAGGAGGAAGAGTCTGTCTGGCAAGTTGCAGTAAACGTAGGAAACAAACGGGAAACCAGGAAACGTCCCAGAGTGAGCCAATAGCTTATGCAAAGCACTTAGCTGTGGCGGATTTAGAATCCCAGGTGAGGCCCAGCACCGCTACTGTAGGGCTTCGGGTCTTAGGTGAATGACTGCACTTCCTAGGGCCTCAGTTTCCTTCTGGGAAAAAGGAGCATGGCAGCCCTCACTGCATACACTGTTTATAAGCGTGACTAAGTGCCGGCCAGCAGGGAGTGAGCACTGTTTTACCCCTGGTCACTCTTGGTTGTTCTTCTTCCGCTACGTTTGCAGAGGGAGAAACCTGGAACTGAGAGGGTGTGGAGCTTTCCCTTGCTTATACCGGTTAACAAGTGGCTGGGATGGGATTTGAAGAGAGGCGGTTTGGCTTGAGACGGTATTGTTTAGCGCTATGCTTCACGTCTTTCCTTACATGAAATGTGTGTAAAGCACTTAACACGGTAAGTGGCACACCGTAGTAAGTTAATAAATTGTAGCTATTTTTACTATTGTAAAATATGATGTGCCCTAGGAACAAGAGGTATTTGGTGTGAGGTATAGGGTGATGTCTAAATGGGGCTGTAGCCGGAACAGGTCAGATTACTGAGGGCTGCATGCCATGCTAAGCAGTTAGGGGCTTGCCATAGGTCAAGAAGAAACAGTCGAGGTATCTTGAGCAGGAGAGGGACTTGTCTGATTCCTGGTTTAAAAAGATCCCTGACAGGGGGACCTGGGTGGTTCAGTCAGTTAATTGTCCAACTACGACTCAGGTCATGATCTCGCAGTTCTTGAGTTCAAGCCCCGTGCAGAGCCTGCTTGGGATTCTCTCTGTCTCTCTCTCTCTCTCTCTCTCTCTCTCTCTCTCTCTGTCCACTTGTGCGCATGCTCTCTCTCTCTCTCTCAAGATCAATAAATAAACTTTTAAAAAAGCGATCTCTGGAAGCATGTGGAAGATGAATTGCAAATAGGCAAGATTAGAGGCATTTACTACAGCTTCGCCAAGAAATGGTGAGGCTCCAACTGAGTAAGGCACAGGGAGCGGGCAAGATGAAGAGGAGGAGACGTGTGGAAGGGATGCTATGGAGACAGAGTTGACTGGACTTAGCGACCAGCAGGGTATGAGGGCCATGAAGAGGGAAGAGTCTAGAATATCCCCTGGGTTTTGGTGTAAGTGCCACTGCCAGTTGAGGAACGGAAGCAATATAAAAGGGGTAATTTAGAGGAAAGGTGAGAGTTTGGTTTTGGCTCCTTTGAGACTGGGGCACCTGAGGAGGATTCAGGAGATGTTCCGCTGGCAGTTATGCCTCTGGGTTTGGAGCACAGAATAAGGTCTGGACTGAACCACGCATCGGACAGAATTGCTCAGTTAGAGAGAAGAGACAAAAGAGACCAAGAGGGGACATGAGGAACCTTGGCATTTAAACAGCCATTGGACAAGGAAAGCTGAGGGAGAAAAGCAATCGGAATGGGAACCAAGGCAGAACGGGGACCCAGGTGCCATGGGTGAAAAGTGTTTACACATTAAGTACATACAGCTCCTGAAGAGGAAGATACTTCTGGCATGGGCAGCTAGGAAATAGAGAGGGACAGGACAAAATTCCATGGGCAAAATCTGTCCTTGCTGGACAAGGGGGTTGAGTTTTTATTTTCCTTTCTTGACAAGTGCCCTCTTCAGTCTTTAATCTGCATTAGGGAGAGTAATTTGGTTATTGATCTTTATCTACAACACATCAGTAAAAAAATTAAACTGTCTTTAGAGATAGATTTGCATGGAGTTGTTAAGAAATAATGTGGACAGGTGCAACACTTAGGTTTTTAGAAGCTTACTTTATTTCCACCATGGCTTTAGAATTTTCCATTTTCTGTCCACTTCCCCTAATGATGCTTATCCCGAGGCAGAATTCGGTACACTGTCCCTAGAGTGGAGACAGATCGGGGAAGCAGACCCCAAGGAGTGAAGGGCTAACTCAGCCCATGGATCTGGGTGACAGAGGGGCTGGAGGACTGAGAGAAAAGAGATCTTTGGGTGTAGGTAGCTAGGAGGCCTTTCCAAGAGGGAGCCTCTGAGGAGAGAGGTTTTGAATAGAAGCCTGGATTTGGAAGTAAAAGATATACAGGAGGCAGGTGCTGGACTGCCTTTCTTCATTTAGGCCAGGTAGGCTGTAGTGCTATTTTTGTTTTTGTCTTTTTTTTTTTTTTTTAGTTTTGAAAAAACTTTGAAGTGTATTTTGAGAGCAGGGGAGGGGCAGAGAGAGAGGGGGACAGAGGATCTGAAGTGGTCTCCGTACTGACAGCTGACAGCTGAGAGCCGTCGGGGCTCAAACTCACAAGCTGCGAGATCATGACCTGAGCTGAAGTCAGATGCTCAACTGACTGAGCCACTCCGGCATCCCCATTTTTGGTTTTAATTTGATGAAGGACACACTTAATTCACTTACATTTGTGCTCCATTCCATCACCAGATTGATCTATATACCAATCTGATGGTGCCCCTTCCCCACTCAAAACTACTTCTCATGCTTCAGCTCTCTGCCCCTTCCCTTCCCTCAAGGGGCTCCCTCTCATCTTTGGGTCTTTGTTCCTGTGGCCTCTGCCTAGAAAGCTCTCTCCACACTCCACCCTGTCACCGGCCACCTCTTCGCCTTTCTGGGTTTCTGTGTAGAGGGCATCCTCTCCAGGAGGCCTTCTTCCCTTGCTCAGCCAATGCAGGTGCCCCGCTTGGCACCCTGGGATCACACTATTACTCTAAGAGCTGCACTGTATTAACAGCCCATTAGTGCATTCCTGAGGGCAGGGATAGTGCTTTATTCGAAGCTGTATCTCCAGGGTCTAACACGGGGTAGGGACCTAGTAGGTGCTAGGTAGATTCATCAGCAGGGAAAAGAGTTCTTGGACAGAGGCATGCATTTGGGTGGGATGGACAGATAGGTGTAGGGCCAGAACCAGAGCAGTGGGTAAGATGGCCCAGGGAGTCGGAAGAGGGCTGAGTGCAGAGTCCTAGGCATAGCGGCATTTCAGGGCTTTGGGGTGTGAGGAGCCCTCAAAGGAGACCAAGCAGGAGTAGTTAGAGAGCCTCGGGAAAGCTAAGGGACCCCAACGCTCGGGCGCTGAAGGAATTTAGAGGCAGAGAAGGAAGGCCGTAGTGCCAAAGTGGGTCCACTTCTTCCATCTTCCCGCAGCCCGGGAGCCTGTTGAGAGGAGGGCGAAGTTGGGGCCATCTGCATTCCCCAGAGTCCCACGTAGCTGGAGTTCTTCGAAAAGCCTTGGAGTGTGACAGCCAGGGGGAGGGTGGAGTGAGCAGGCGGTCGTTCCTTGGGACTCTTCTAGGTTCCAGTCTGGCCCCGCCGCCGGCGGACCGGGTGACCTTGGGGGAGCCCCTTTCCTCTCCCGGCCTCAGTCTCCCCGTGGGTACTCGGCGGACGTTGCGTGCCTCGGTGGGGAGCCGGGGAAGGCCGGCGGAGGCAGGCCCGGGTGGGAGCGGGACCGCCCACTGCGGCGGGCCGGGACCTCCCGGGCCCGCGGAGGCGGCGCGCGGGGCTCCTCCCCCGGGGCGGGGGTCGCGGCGCCGGCAGCTGGCGGCCCCGCAGCTGCAGCCTCAGCACCTGCCGTGGCCAGACGGCGCGGGCGCGGCCGGGCCCTGCGCCCCCCCTCCGGCTGCAGCCGCGGCGCGGGAGGCGGAGCCCGAGCCGAGCCCGAGCCGAGCCGCTGCCCGAGCCTTGCCCGCGTCCGTGCCCGCCGCCGGGCGGGGCCGCCCCTCGCCGAAAGCGTCAGCTCTTCGGGTCCGCGTCCGCGCGGGCGGCGCCTCCTCTGCAGGTAAGGGCGAGGTCCCGGCGCCGCAAAGTTTTGGGAGGGGGGGGACTGACGGTCCCTACGCCCCGGGCCTGCGCCTCCGGTAGCTGCAGGCTGCCTGCCCCCTCGGCTTCCTCCGCGCCGCCCTCCGCCGTGCGCTCTGCTTGCACCACCGCCCCCGGCTGACCTGCGCCCGGCTCCAGTCCTCGTGTCCCATCCCGGTGGGGGGCGCGTCCGCGGGTTCGCTCAGGGCGTGCAACGGTTAAATCTGCCCCAGCATCAATGTGTTGCTTAAGTTTTTGAGACGTGCATGGGGTAGTGCAAAGAGCGGCAAACCGGGTGGCGGGAGACCTGGATTCAGGTGCGGCCACCGCTAGCGCCAACTTTCTGAGTGACCTCAGACCAGCCAGTCCTGCCCCGTTTCGACGGCCACACCTGGACCAGGAGGGGTTCGCCAGGATGATCATCTGAAGCGCACGTCTGTCTTGCCGTTTTGTGAGTCGGGGGTACCCCTAAGTGTCTCAGCTCCAGGGCTCCTTGTGGGGTGGAACCCACAGAAGTCAGTCTGGGTGAGGGGGTGTCACATCGCTAGCCAGCAGAAGTTTGGGCTGAGCTTTGTGAGGGGTGTTAAGTCAGTGTCTGGGAAGAGGACGCTGCTGGAGCTTAGAGTCCGGGCCCTGGCTTTTGGTGGCCCCTCTGCCATCCACTGACTGTGTGACCTTGGGCAAGTCCCCTAGTAGTTTTGCCACCGACAAGTGGGGAGGGAGGAATATGCACTAGATGATCCTTGCTGTCCTGCTGTAAACTTTGGAGAGGTGGAATCTTCCAGGTCTATTTAGGGTTAGTTTGGGTAGAGGAAATATTGGGTAGAGAGGAAACATACACCCAGCACTTGCAAATGGGAGTTTAGAAAATAAAGGGATTTGCACGGTGCTTTGGGAGTCCCGAAATAGACATGGCAAGGATTGGTGAATGCTGGCCTTCCCTCCGTCAGTGCTTTGGACCATCATAAAATATTCAACAGCATAATGATTTGTTTTCAGAGTGGCTTATAGATCAGGAAGCGTTTCTGTTTGTGAGTCGGTTATTTTTGTTAAAACCTCAAAATAGTTGTTCCAGGGGTAAAAATGCACTGTTCTAGGGGTCCGACATAGAGGCCAGCATCTACTTGTTTCTAAAGTGATGGGTGAGATGTTTTCCAATCAAGATGATATAGAAAGTCACTCTAAATCAGGCATTCCTTGCTGGGTGTTCAACACAGGCATACTTGGAGAGGCCTACGGTTTGGCAAGTACATGTTTTCCAGGACAAGTGCATCCTGGTGCAGCCACAGCAGAACAACTGTGAGGTAGTTAACTGATGTCCTAGAGGTGAGCTTTGTTCTTTTGCCCCATCTTCTGTCCCCCTTGTGCTGCAGTTAGCATCTCCCCAGGGTGTGGGTGAAATCCATTACTACCAAAGGATTCTTGTGGAAGTGATTTTATTATTTTATTTCCTTCCTAGACTTCCCGGTTTTAAGTTTCAAGCTTTATGAAATCAGAGGACTGGTAAGAGTGTGCTTTGTGACTGGGGCAGGGAAACAGCAGAGTTGTGGTACGTAGGTTTGCCTTTTCCCAGCCATGCTGTGTAGCTGAAGCTAATTTGTCCAGAGCCTTTGACCGCTCAGATGCATTAGAATCGCACCAGTCTTTTCCCTCTTCCTTCTTCAGTGGGTTGGCAAGCACTTTCTTACCACTCGTTCAGGAAGAAACAGGAAAATACCAGTAGGCCCTCCCCTCAAGGAGCTCAGGGTCTAGTGAGGAAGAAAGAGGAACATACCACAGGCCATTCTGGGAGTTCTTTCTTATTTTTTTTTTAATGTTTACTTATTTTGAGAGAGAGAGCACGTGCACACATAGGGGCAGAGAGGGAGAATCCCAAGCAGGATCCACACCATCAGGGTAGAGCTGGATGTGATCCCATGAACCATGAGACCAGGACCTGAGCCGGAATCAAGAGTCAGATGCTCAACCTGCTGAGCCACCCAGGCGCTCCACATTTTGGGAGTTCTTACTGGGGACCTCACGAACACTGAGGAGGGGATTCTCACTGGAGACAATGAGGTAGACCATACCACGGGAGGTGGGAGGGGGAAGAGGATTTCAACAGGTGGTGACAAGTGGAAAGGCCATTTTAGGTCAAGGAACTGGTATGAGTCAGGAGAGCCTGGGGCCCAGATGGAAGACAGCAGGTCTGGTGGAAGCAGGGAGAAGGCAGAAAACTTCAGAGGATAGTGGGAAGAGGCTCAAGAGAGTCGGAACCTGGGCTTGAATCCACACTTGTTGGGGGGATATTGGGCCTCTGAACTTCACTTTTCTCATCTGTAAAAGGGGAATAAGAGTAATTCCAATGCACAGGGTTAAATGAAATCATGTATAAAGTGCCTAACAGTGTTTGCATAACAATAGGTATTTGATAATGGTTTCTTTTACTAAAGTGTTCATTGGCAAGCTCCATAAGTGTTGGTAGACACCACTGAAGTGTATAAATAGTGCCTTTTGTTTTAGCGTGTGTATTGACTTGGAACCTCACCATCAGACTGGAGTTCCTGTAACAATATGATTTGTATTCAGGGGACCTCCTGATTCAAGGGCAGGGGCTTTTTGTTATTTGGGGGGTGCTCAGATCAGATACCGACATCAACAGCAGACAATGTCCTATAAATACTGTTAGGTGGTGGGAGGCCACAGATAGGTTAATCAGAACATGCAATCCCTGCCTCCCACAAGCTTATCACTATGTGCTCAAGGCCCCAGGAGCGGGGGGGGGGGGGGGGGGGGGGAGGCAGGTTGACAGTCAGGCACGTTTATAAATACATCAGCATTGTCCATATATGCTGGGAACCAGGCACCGGCTCCCATCTGCCTTAGTGTGGGTTGCTAGGGGTCTGTAGGAGCCAAGGAAGGAGACTAGGACAGGAGGGTGAAGAACGACATTGCGATACTCTGTGAACCTATGTATACCACTTAGCAGCCATTATACTGCCCTTCATTTGTTCATGCAACAGTTATTTGTGGAATACCTTCTCTGTGCCAGAGAACTATTCTAGGTGCCCCAGGAATACACTGGAACAAAAGGGAAGACCCTTGTGTTCCTGGAGTTTATTTCCTAGTAGGAGACACATAATAATCAAGTAAATACATAAATAATTACAGGTTGGCTAAGGGCTGGGAAGGAAATGAACAGGGTAATGTGAGAGAAGGTGATGGGGGTGACGGAGGAAGGCCTGTCTGAGTCACTAGGAACTAAAGGAGAGAAGGAGTCAGTTGGGACTAGAGCTGAGGGGGGCGGGGGTGCCATCTGGCTCAGGACGAGGCAACCTGGCTTTGGTATGAGATTGTAGACGCCCGGCCACAACACCTGGATTTGAATACTGGCCCCCCTGCCAAGTAAATATATTCCATAGTCATGTTATTTAATCTTATGGACTTCAGTTTCTTCATCTGTAAACTGGGCATAATAATCCTACTTGAAAGAGTTGTTTGGGGATTCAATGAGTTGATATATGTAATGTACTTGAAATAGTGCCAGGTATGCAGCAAACACTGGATGAAAGTTAAGAGGGTGGGGTGGCGGTGAGGGGAATGGGAAATGCAAAGCCCCAGAGGCCTGAAAAGCTTGGTGTGTTCTCAGACTAGATAGGCCGTGTGCGTGGATATTACCCCCTCGGTGCTTGGGAGACTCCAGAGAGGTTGCCTTCAATACAAACTATGTATTAACAGTCTTTGGGGCACCTGGGTGGTTCGGTTGGTTGGGCACCTGACTCTTGATCTTGGCTGAGGTCATGATCTCACAGTTTGTGAATTCAAGCCCTGCTATCAGACTCTGTGTTGACAATGCAGAGCCTACTTGGGCTTCTCTCTCTCCCTCTCTCTAAAACTTTTAAAAAATTAAAAAAACAAAACAAAACTATGTTTTAGGAGTTCTGAAAAGAGGAATACCTAGCCACAGCACTTTCCTGCAAAACCAGGCCCAGAGTGGCAGCGTGGCCACTGCTTTGGGAACACCCTGCTGTAGAGCCACTTCTTCAGGATCTCTCTGCCTCCCTCTTTTCATCTCTCTTTCCTTTTCTTACCCTCCCTCTCCTGTCCCTTCCTCCTTTCTTCTGTGTCCCTCCTCCCTCACCTCTTCTCCCTTTCCCCCATCTCCTCTTACTGCGAGCCCTGAAGAGTAGTGCCCCTGGCGTGCTCACTGATGTGCCAAGGAGAAGCATGAGTGGTGTCGCCAAAGCCAGCCTTGCCCCCCACCGTCCCCGCTGTGAGATGCCCCCTGGCCAGTGTCCTCCCCCCCCACTCCCACGCTGGAAATTGCATAGCAGGGGCACGCAGTCACCTGTGACCTCACTCTCTCCCTTGATCCCTCTTGACTGAAATCCAGTCACTCACCAAGCCCTGTCATTTTTACTTGCAAAATCTCTCTCAAACGTGTCTCCACCTTTCTATTCTCTCTCTGAATGTTGGACTTCTGTTTTGTCTAAAGTATGGCCCAGGGACCTCCTGTGGGTCCCTCGTATACGGATAATGAAGTCCACAGTCCTCAGCCTGGCAGACACGATGGGTTGTCTCCATCCTTTTTTTTTTTTAAAGTTTATTATTTTGAGAGAAGAGAGAAATAGAGTGCAAGTGGGGGAGGGTAGAGAAAGGAAGAGAGAGCGCGTCCCAAGCAGCCTCCACACTGTCAACACACAGCCCGATGAGGGGCTTGAGCTAACGAACCAGGAGATCATGTCCTGAGCCGAAGTTGGACGCTTAACTGCCTGAGCCATCCAGGCGTCCCTCCATCTTTTTTTTTTTTTTTTTTTAATTCTCTAATTTGAGAGAGAAAGAGTGTGTGTGAATGGGGGAGAGGGACAGAGGGAGAGAGAGAAAGACAGAATCTCAAGCAGGCTCTATGGTCAGCACTGGGGGTGCCTCCCTCCTGCCCTGACATGGTGCTTGATCTCACCACCCCCGGGATCATGACCTGAGCCGAAAACAAGACTCAGCTGCTAAACCGCTAAACCATTCAACTAACTGAGCCACCCAGGTGCCCCAGGCTGTCTCCATCTATTCTCTTAGTGCCCCTCCTCCCTCACCAGGTCCTCCACACTTAATCTCACCCCCAGGTCTCCAGGCCCTTGCCTCTCCACCTGGCCCCTCCCTAGCAGGTACCTCAGCCCAGGTGGTCGTGCCCACGCCTGAGGGCCCAGTTCAGCTGTCTTCCGGATCCCCTCCTCCCAGCGCTCTTATCTGCCCCTGATCTCTCACTGCATTTAGTATCTCTCGTGGGGAAGCCGTTACCTTCAACCGTGGAAGATTTTATGTGCAGTCATTTGTGCACGTGGCCATGGCCGTGAGAAGTCCCTGAAAGGACAGGCACAATGTCCCTCTTACCTCCACTCCACAGCCCTTCTCACAGAGCTTAGCCCTTGTGCAAGCTTCATATGTGTTTGCTGTACTGGACTGACAAAAGCCTGTGATTTTCCCGAGATCTGAAATGGTTTGAGTCATGCCAGAAATGCGATGCTGATGCTCAGGGCTTGTGGTCCCCAGATGAACCCTCTTGAGGCATTCTGCTGCCTTAAAATGTGGATCCTTCATTTGATGAAGAGTTGATGTAACCTCAAACAGGAGTCTGAATTTTGAATTTAGCTTTCCAATATGGCCTATTTTTAATAAATATATGATGTAAAAAATGAACCTTCAAGCTAGATAAATTGAGCACTATTTATATTATGAAAGGATTCTCCACCATACCGAAAGATCTGGTACGGAAAGCTTTCAAATACCAAACATGCCTGTGTATTTAACACCATTCAGTATATAAAATTTTGATTTATGCATAGCTGTTGTAGCTATATTTCCACTGTAGTCTTAAGACATGCACCAAACTTAATATGCATTCACAGAAGCAGAATAATGCTGTCTTAAATTTGTTTTGGTAAGTACAGATTACATTATGCAGCTCTGCAAATATGAGGGTTTTAAAAGTAATGAACTATCTGCCTGAAGGACAATGGGAAGCCCTATTTGGTGCTTGGCCAGTCGACATGAGGGAGGTAGTCATTAATTTCACTGAAGTGACACAGTATTTTCAGGGACCCACCTGACGTTTGGAGACCCTTTTTTGCCAGTGGTTAGAAACGGTTTGGGCTTCCAGTCATTTCACAAGCTGGCTGATGAATGATGTGTGTGCTTAACACTGGTTCTTTTAGAAAAAGAGAAAAAAAAAAAAACCCCACTAATTACAGGCTAGAAAAGAGATGGTGGCAAATCTAAAAATATGAAAGTCTATTCTTTTGACCTCTCTTGAGGAATGATCTGAAAAGCTCAGCCATTTCAGTAGAAGGGTAACATGGCAAATTTTCAAAATGCTGAACGGAAAGAGCTTCAGAGGAATTCACCCGGATGCAACAGTGCTTAGTTCTCTGAGATTTTGACTTAAGAGAAGACAGATGTGCAGGCAGATGAGAAATGCCGTGCTTCCTGTTCTGTGCGTATCCAGAATGTGGGGTGTAGGCTAGCACTTGTTACAACCAGTGATAACAATACCACCCCCCCCCCCATAAAAAACCTCTCCAAGGTTAAGTTTTGAGCATCAACATAGGTATACTTCCGAGTTACTGCTTTGTTGTTTTCTTTGTTCCAAATGTAGAATTCGGAAGAATGCAAAAGGAAAAGCAATGATTAAAATAAACAGTCTCTGTTCTCTCTGGTTTTCCCTGGAGAAGGACATCAAGCCCAAAGTTCCCCTGGTACTGGAGCATATGCTGTTGGTTCCTGGTGAGGTTAAAGGGTGATGTCCGCATATTGGGAGAAATATGCTCTCCCTCTTTCTTCCTTCCTGGGAGTTGGAGATATTAGCATAGAGGAGCAGGAGGAACGATTTTTTTTCTGAGCTCATTTCTGGTTAGTTGCAGTACTTCGTTGTTTGTTTGTTTGTTTTTGTTTTAAACAAAAGCTGTGTAAATAAGTTCCTCAGTGACAGCACTCCCTGCCTGTATGCTGAAAATCCAGACTCATGCAAAATATTTTACAGGATACTTATCTAATAGTCATAGACTTCAAACAGGGTTGCCAACTCCGGAGATGATCCAGTAGAGCTTTTTCTGGTGCAGGAATTCCCCTAGTGCACCCAGCCTCTCTCTGCTTGGACCTGCCAATCCTCGAGGCATTTCTATTCCATTGTCAGTTGGCTCTGATTATTAGAAAGTTCCTCATTATGCTGCACTGACTGTCCCTGCAGGCTGTGGCTGCCCCATTGGCCTTGATTCTGCCCTTTGAAGCCCCACGCAGAAATCTGTTTCTTCTTCCCCACGATGGCCATTTCTGCCATTTGGACAATCAAAGACAGGGATCAGGTCCGTGAATCTTCACTGCTTCAGTTAGAATGTCCCAGTTTATCCAATCCCCTGAAAAAGACACAATTGAATTGGACACAATAGCCATGCAGGTGAGGTCTGACCAGCCCGGAGGGGAGCAAGAGCAGGGCAGCCTCACTCCAGAGTCTGTCTTTGCATTTAGCACAACCTGAGGCCCAGTTAGGTTCCTGTGGAACTGCACTCATGCTGGTGTCAGAGAGGCCTGGTGAGCTGTAGAGGAGAGTGTCTGGGACCAGTGGCTGATGTGGAGCGGCTCCGGTTGAGGCAGTGCCCTCTCTGGGACTCAGAGCCCTCGTCAGTCTGATAACGTCTACGGCACTGTATCAGTGTCCTATGGCTGCTGTAACAAATCACTGCAACCTTGGCTTAAAACAGCAGAAATGTATTCTGTCATGGTCCTGGAACCCAGATGTCTGAAATCAAGGTGTCGACAGGGCTGTGCTCCCTCGGAAGGCTCTAAGGAAGAATTTTTTCTTTGCGTCTTCCAGCTTCTGGTGGCTGCTGGCATTCCTTGACTTGTGGCTTCATCACTACTGGCTCTTCCTCCTGTCTAGGTTGAATCTCCCTCTGCCTCACTCTGATTAGGACACTTGTCATTGCATTTAGGGCCCACCTGGATAATCCAGGATCAGCTCCTTGCCTGAAGACCCTTCACTTAATTGCATCTGCAAAGATCCTTTTTCAAATGAAGGTAACATTTACAGATTCTTGGGATTGGGGTATGGACATATCTCTTGGGGCACTATTCAGCCTTTGGCCTCTTACTTTCTCTCCTTATGTGACTGCTCTCGATTGTATTTGAGCCCAGCTCTCCAGGGTCCCCAGCCTCAGGTCTCCATTGGGCACATGTCGTGTGACTTCCTTTCTTTAGCTTCCAGGCTGCTGCTCTGAGGGGCCTGGTTCTGCAGATGTGGGTGGGTTTTTCTGGTCCTTCAGTCTTCACCAGCATGTCCTGGCTAGTCAGTGGAGTTTTTATCAATGGGAAGAAGTTGTGGCTATTAAAATATTCATTACTAATTCTTAGGCGTAGGGGAGATCTCCTAGTGAACGTGCTCTGGATAGAGAAGGGACACAGAAAGGAAGACTTAATGTCCTTGCATTTCCCCTCTAATTCAGTCCGAGATTGGCTCATTGAACTTGAGGGAAATTATTTATATTCTCAGCGCCCAGGTACATATCTCTTTCTGAAAAATAGGGAAGTGCTTCTTCGCAGCTTTCCGAGTGTATTGTAGTGTGATCTTTTTGCCTTTTGGGTAGCCTGTTTCAGAAGTTCCACGGCCCTTTAGGTGGAGTTTTTAGTTGCTACTCGCTGATGCGTTCTCCAAATGCAACACAAATAAACTATGCTTTTCTCCAAAGAGCGTATGCGTCACTTTGTTTGCAGTTGACATGCCAGAGTGCCAAAAAGGCCTCGGGCAAGCAGGAGTGTTGGGTCTGGTGAAGCCCCGTGGTGGAGCTGAGGGGATGCAGCAGGAGGGCGGTGGCCGAGTGGGTCTAGCACTGAACCACTCCATACTCTACTCGTGACTGTCACTGCTGCTCTGGGATTACTGACTCACACCTACCCAGAGTGTCCTCTTTGACTGCTGCTCCTCTCGGGTCAGTATGCTTTGCTAAGAAAGGTCTCTGCAGGGGGTGGGGAGGAGGGAGGAGACAGATGACTCAGACAGTCCTGCCCCACCTGCAGCTGACAGCAAGTTAGTGTAGGGCGGGGTGCTGCATGTTACAGAGACCCATGGGAGCCCTGCAGAGGGCTGGCCATGCCTTGGGTGAGATCCAGGAAGGCTTCCAGGAGGGACTGGCCTAGAGCAGTAGACTGAAAGTATCCTTAGTAGTATCCCCACTGGGACCCCAGATTGCCCCCTTCCTGGTCATCTGACTAGATTTGACCGAGAAGAACCTCAGGTTTGCAAAGGATCAGAAGGATCAGCTAGTAAGATACTCCAACTGCACTGCTTGGAGCCCTAAGGGCAGGTGTAGGGGAACAGTTCAGAGAACTCTGCCTCTTATTTTGCTTGCTGGGTTTAAAGAACAGTGATTTCCCAACTTGACAAGGCTTGTTTGATGTAGCCACCTAGAAATAGCCCCATATCAGAATGCCCTGCCTTGTCTAGGAAGTCTTTTCCAGGCTGGAGGAGCACCTCCCCAGATGGTGTGACTATGAGGTATTTCCACATAACCTGCCCCACTTGACTGTGAGCTTCCCCCAGGCAGGGGCTGAGCCTGGTTCAGTCCAGAGCCCAGGAGAAGGCCTGGTCCTGGGAGGGCCAGGCTTGGCATATGGTGCTGACTGATGAAATGAAAGACGTGATTATGATGATTGCCTGCCTTGCATCTGGCTCCAGCTGCCCTCAATGCCCTTCACAGTCACCAGTGGTATCCTGGCTATGGCAAGGCCTGTGTGTTTCTGTCTTATACCTGCTTCTGCAGTGGGTCTGTCAGCCAAGCACTAGCGATGGGTGGTGCCTGCCCTCTTCACTTTCAGGAGGCAATGAGGCTCTAGACCTAACATTCAGGCTCTGAAGGTGCTTGCTGTCTGTTATCCTGGAACATGGCCAAGGCCACCAGTAAACTTGCTCGCTGGGTCTTCCTGGCTCTTCCTTGGTAACCCATAGCCTCAGGGCTAGGGTCAGAGAGGCAGTGGGGCGTGGGCAAAGTGCCTGGGCTTTTGACTCCGTCATACCTGGGTTTGCTAGCTACATGACCTGAGGCACATTATTTACTTGCTTCTTTAATGGACCATCTGCGAGTGTTAAACTTACAGAGGGCCCGAGGAAGACACAGCCACTGTTTTCTACCTATATACGTGGTAAATAGTCAATAATTGTTAATTTCCTTTTTATATTATCTGAAGGGCTATCAAGGGGAATTGGGATAACTTCTAGGGTTAGAGGCTGTCTAAAACCAAACTTTGTTTTCCCCCATCCTTTCCAAATTCCATCAAGCCTTTCAGCCTCCAAATTCCTCCAGCATTGCTAACGTATTTGATTTCTCCCTTTCTTTCACCTAATAATTATCATCAACTCTGTACATTTGAAGAGGTTGCTTCCCCAATCTGGGCCTCAGTTTTTTATCTGTGGACTGGGTTATTTCTAAGGTCCTTAATAGCCTTGGCACTACATTTAATTCCACAACACAGATTGAGCATCCACTCTGTGGAGGGTGAATGTTCTAGACCCCAGGGCACGTAGGGATTGAGGCCACAGCCTAGTGTGGGGACAAACAAGCAGAGTGTGTGGTGAAAGCTCTGATAGGGGATGAATCCAGAGCTAAGGTAATCAGAACCAGAACAGGGAAAGACCAGAGGAATGCATGGGCTCTGCACCCTCAGGGAAGAATTATCTAGAAATGTTTGCTGTGGGCATGAGAGCATTAGTGATGGAGACAGGTTCCTCCCAGGTGGCATTAGGATTTTCGCTTTGAGTTGGAATTATCGATATGGAAAATCCCAGCAGAGATGGCATGTATTAGGGACCTTATTTCCTCTCTTCCTCCTGCTTTCCTGCTAAAAAAAAAAAAAAAATCCAAATCTCCAGAATATATTGACCTTTATGTATAGAAGCTCTTGGGATACGCAGCATAGTTTAACAAGTATCAGTTGTGTGTCTAACTGAGAAATGTCTAGGAGGTAGATGCAGAATTACATGCCTAAAGAGAATTAATCTATTTTTTGTCATGATTGTGTTCAGAAACTAATTTTCAAAGACAGTTTCAATTTTCCCAGCTGTCTGGATGATAGTTAGAAGCATACAACCTGTGCACTCCCATCCCTTCTCTTGTATTTATTCTGCCCAATTTAATTTGGTTAGATTCTATAAGCGTTTATTGATTGCCTATTAAAAGTTAAGCCCAGTGTTGAGAGGCTATGGGTATGACAGACTATATCACTATCCAGAAGTTTCTTTCCTAGCTGGACTGATAAGACCCAGGAATCAGCAAACAGAGCCATCTATTCACTGGGGAATTGCTGAGTACATTGGTGTGAGTGCCAGGATTTCTGCTCCCGGCAGAGAGATCTGGAGAGAAGGATGGTGAGGTTGGTTCTCAAGGCTTTTGTAGGAGTCTGCATTGGAGATGGGCCAGAGACTGGAAGCAGAGGCAAGGTGCAAGGAAAAGAACAGGTTGGCAGGTGAATTTAGCAAGAGCCAACTTTTCATTCCAACGCCAGCCCCTCATTCTCATGTCCTGAGAATGAAAATAACATCCAGGTGGCCAATAGACATATGAAAAGATGCTCAATATCACTCATCATCAGGGAAACAAAAAGCAAAACTACAATGAGATACCATCTCACACCCGTCATAATGGCTAGGATCAAAAATACGAGAAACAACAAGTGTTGATTAGGATGTGGAGAAAAAGGAACCCTCTGGCACTGTTGGTGGGAATGCAAACTGGTGCAGCCACTGTGGGAAAACAATATGGAGGTTCCTCAAAAAATTGAAAATAGAACTATTCTGTGATCAGCAATGGCATTAGTATTTACCCCAAAAATACAAAAACACTAATTCAAAGGGATACATGCATCCCTATGTTTATAGCAGCATTATTTACAGTAGGCAAATTATGAAAGCAGCCCAAATGTCCATCGACATATGAATGGGTAAATATGAGGGTGTGTGTGTGTGTGTGTGTGTACATACACACACACACACACACACACACACACACACACACACACACGGGAATATTATTTAGCCATGAAAAAAGAATGAAATCTTGCTATTTGCAACAACATGGAAAGAGAGAGTATAATGCTAAGCAAAATAAGTCAATCAGAGAAAGACAAATACAATGTAATTTCATTCACTTGTGGAATTTAAGAAACAAAACAAATGTGCAAAGGAAAAAGAAGAGAGGCAAAACAAGAAACAGACTCTTATAGAGAGCAAACTGGTGGTTACCAGAGGAGAGTTGGATGGGGGGATGGGTTAAATAGGTGACAGGGATTAAGGAGTGCACTTGTGATAGGCACTGGGTATGTATGGAGGTGTTGAACCATTATATTGTGCACCTGAAATTAATCTGTAATACTAGTATATTAACTATACTGGAGTTCAAAAAGAAAAGAATACAAATATTCCTTTCATATGTGAAGCTTCAAAATGCCTCAGGAACTTTGCTCATGCTGTTCCCTTTGCCTAGCCTGCTCTTTCCCTTCATCTACCAGGAAAACTCTGAGTTCTCTTAAGTGTACTTCTGTTCAGACCTCATTGACCCTCCCTCCCCTGGCTTCTTTTAGTATGGTTCCTGTAGCATTCCTGACCCACAGTCTCTTGATGGTGATTATCAGGTGAATAAATTGATGACTGAATAACTGATTTTTGGGTTCTGTGTCTGACTTACTTGATGGAAGTGTGAAATGTTTGCTGAGAAAGGAGTGGAGGGCACCAAGGTGAAGACGTGGGTGGCGGGTGCTAAGCAGGAAGACCACTGAGGTGGGGTGGGGGAAATACCCTTTGGAGAGGGAATAGAATGTTGGTTTTCTGATGAGTGCAAGCATACAGTTGAAAAAAAAAGTGGTGCGGGGGGGGGGCGGTGCGCCTGGGTGGCTCAGTTAGTTAAGCGTCTGATTTTGGCTGAGATCTCGCAGTTCATGGGTTTGGGCCCCACATTGGGCTCTGTGCTGAGAGCTCAGAGCCTGGAGCCTGCTTCAGATTCTGTGTCTCCCTCTCTTTCTGCCCCTCTCCTGCTTGTGCTCTCTCTCTCTCTCTCAAAAATAAACAAACATTAAAAAAAAATACTCTGGGGAAAAAACACTGTAGGCATGAAGCATTTGGGGAAGAATCTGCCTCCAGAGTAATCAAAGGACTGCAAATAAGGCAACACCTCCTTTGTAAACTTACTAAGGTAGGTGTCAGTGAGCATTTAGGGGAGGTGGCTCTTCCACTGATGGAGTAAGCCTGCAATAGCCCTTCTGGAGTGCAATTTGGCCAGATCTAAGGCTGTACAAACTTGTGCAGTTTTTCACACAGCAGCACCTCTCCGAGGAATTTATCCTAAGAGAATAACTAACGATGTATTATGCAAAGATGTTTATCTCAACATTGCTTGTAACACAGACATTGCTAAAATAGAGCAAATGTCCAGCAATAGGGGGTTAGCTTTAAAAATGGCACTCTGACCAATAGGATATAGAAAATAATGCTGTACAATAATAAAGACATAGGTAAATGTTTAAGGGGTATTGTTCTAGGAAAAAAAATCAGGCTAAAACCCAGCATATACAGAACATTCACAGTTATGTTGAAAATGTGTATTTTCACACAAAGAGGCTAGAAGGGTAATTAGCAATTTGTAGACTGTAGCAGATAATTTTTGCTTTCTTCTTTCCAAGGAAGACTAATTTCAAAAACCAGGCACATGTATTACTTTTATAATGGTGGAAGGGGTGTGAGTGTTAAGAAGAGTCTTAAGTGTGAGTCTTAAGAAGAAGAGAGAAGCTACTGGAGAGCATTGTTTGAGCTTCAGTGCATTGAAAGCAAGATGGGCACATCGTTTATCTTGCAAATTCCAGACAGGTAGTGTTTTCATAAGGAAGAGTGGTCTTCGGTCTATTTGTATGAGTGTATTTATAGAAGAGAAAGCTTTGGGGGAAGGAAAGAGATTGATTTTTTTTCCCCTTGAACTTTTGAAATTATTCTTTCCACTCCATTTGTAATTGAGCCCAGGGAGCTATTCTTATATCTTCCTTTCTTGGGCACCGCATTAGACTTAAAAATGTTAACTGGCTTAGGATGTGGGTTTTTCAAAAATGATTCCCCTTGAAGTCTTCACTGGACTCTCTTGAGTGCCTAAAAATTGGGATCCCAAGGAAGACCACCTTCTGAACTCTATCTTGCTCTTCTGTGTAGTCCATTTGGCCCCTGCATCCTCTGGCAACCCTCAGTAACAGGTCGGAGACCAGCCCCGCATTGTTGTGATGGGCCCCATCAGCCCCATGTAAGGGACTCAGGATAATACCCCTGCATTGGGCACTGTCGGTTGGAAGGTTTATTTAGAGGCCAATCTGGCATCACCTTATCCTGTGGACGTAACATTAGTCTGCAGAAAAAGAGATCAGAGCTGGGTAGAATCTCTTTAAATATTAATAATAGTGATGTCTTTTGCCACACATCTCCAAAGAGCTCTGAGCATTTCAGACATTACCTCATCATTAATTTTCACAGTGTTCTTGGGTGAGAAGCTGATGGCAAGTCTTATGGTCTCCATTAGGGGCAGAATGTAGCAAATATTTTATAGTTAAACTAAACTGAGGAGTTGTTTTGACCAGATATTACCTGATCAAAAGAATCGAGGCAATTTTTGTGGCATATTCTTTTACAGTTGTCATATATTTGTCATAAATGAAATTGCCTTCCAGCGTTTGCTCCTTAACGGTAATGAGTGCCTACTGTGAGCAAGGCGCCATGCTGAGCACTGTGGTCAGGAGGGAAGTTTAATCTCCTTAGTCCCACACTTAAAGCCTTTGGTGATAGGGTTTCCACCTGCCATTCCTACCCTGAGTCCTGAACCCTACTTGACATGCCCTTGGTCCCTCACACCCCTCAGCCAGGTCTTCAGGGCAGGCCAGAGTCATCTCCCTGCACTTTCTATACCCTTCTCCTCACCCCTGCAGGTGTCACTGTCCCACCCTACATAGCCTGGTCACCTGCTCCTGTATCCCCCAATGGTAGCCACAGCTGGACGTGAGCTCCCATCATCAAATAGTACCAGCCCCCCTGCTGTGCCTGTACTAATCCCCACTTGTATTTATGTGATTTACGTACACTTGATGACATCTCTTGACTGGAGGATGGTCCAGTTCATCCTGTGTGTCTCTCAGTGACTTGCCCTCGTTAGATATGTAAGTACTCATTGAAGGAAGGAGTGAAACAGGCATGGTTTCAGGCCAGGGTCACCAGTTCGTGCAGAGCCCTATGGGGTGCAGAGGGGGCACGGACAGAACCCGGCTCAGCCTGAGCCCTTCTGGGGCCAATCACCAAGGGCCCTTGCTGTCTACGAGCCCGTCCTCTGCACCCGCACTCACACTCTGGCCCCTCTCATGCTGTGGTTGAAAAGCATCCTCTTACACGGTGTTCTGGGGACACACGGGAAAAGAGGGACACTTGGAGTGGATTTCAGCAGGGGCCCTCTGCTTCTTTCTTTCTTGGCTCTGCGGTGCAAGTCCCCGTCGCCGGGAGGGCTTTATCCGGAGCATTCTGGACCCCTGAGCCGGCTCGAGGGCTGGGATCACCTCGTGCTCCACCTGTGGCAGGTTTTGTGAGGCCGGTGGGTTATTTAATCTTCCTGTGGCGTCATTTCCCCATCTGTTGAGGGGGGATAATGTGTTTGAGGATGACCTACCTCCCCGGGAGGCTTAGCGACTTAATGCCGTGCGGTTCACTTTAACCCGGGTCAGCTGGGCACAAGGGGGCGGGCGAGCAGGCGCCCAGTCAGCCCCGCAGCCACAGAATGGGTGCCCTGTGAGACCTGGGGCCTCGTGTTCTGGGTCACTCCGGGCCCAGTGGCAGGTGGGCTGCCATCGAGGGCCTGTGGGGTCTCCTCTCTCGGCTGGTTCAAGTGGCTGAGGTGGGGAGGATGAGATGGCATCTGGATGACTTCTGGGTCTGTGGTGCTGAAAGGGGAGAGGCCAGACTCCCGCGGAGGGCATGGTTGCAACTGCCCCGGAGCGGCAGGAAAGTGGGCGCCAGGCCCCGGGGGGACCCTGCGACTGGGCCCACATGGCCCGGCGATCAGCTTTCCTTGGACTCATCGATGAGCTAGGGGAAGGTCATTTGATCCTCACATTCTTGTGGCCACGATCTTGGGAAGGTGGCCTTTTCTCTTTAAAAAGAGCTGTGTGCTGGGCGGCCCAGGAGCAGTGTGCCCCTGGGTTGGAGGGGAGGTGCCAACGTGGGGAAGAGGGGCTGATTTCTCTCCTTGGATGAATCCCATCAGCTCTGCTCCACTGGTGAGTTATTCTCTCATTCTGTAACATGCCCTGCTTTCTCTAGAAGGCTTGCAGAAAGGGAGCTGTTTTTTGTTGTTTTTTTTTAATTGTAGCATTTTTTTAAGTTAAGTTTTTAATTCCGGTTAGTTTACAACATTATATTAGTTTCAGGTGTCCAATATAGTGATTCAACACTTCCATACATCACCCGGTGCTCATCACCACAAGTGTACTCCTTAATCCCCATCACCTATTAAACCCATCCCCCCCACCCTCTGGTAACTATCATTTTGTTCTCTATAATGTAAGAGTCTGTTTCTTGATTTCTTTTTTTCCTTTTGCTCATTTGTTTTGTTTCTGAAATTACACATACGAGTGAAATCATATGGCATGTGTCTTTCTCTGACTTATTTCACTACATTATACTCTCTAGCTTCATCCGTATCATTGCAAATGGCAAGATTTCATTCTTTTTTATGGCTGAGTAATTTCCTAATGGTAGTATATTTGCTGGGTATTTTAAAATCTACTTCCATGGTATATTCTTGAGCACTTATTATTTGTGAAATATAAGTGAAGTTTCTTTCAGTCTTCATAATTGCAGTTATTATGGGCTCTTCTCCAATTTAACTGTTAATTATTTCTTGTGTTTTCAGTTTTCAATTTGCAGTATCTTTAAGCATTTTATATATAGAGAGGATAATATTTAGTTTTGGAACTAAGTTGCCAACAGGTTTTTAAAATTGTGAGATCATGGGATGTAAGACCTGACCCTGGAGATTTTTCAGGTTGAGTATCTCTGTGGTTCTAATTGTGCAGTGATGTCCAGAAAGAGTAGTGAGGAGTCTTTGGTTACCCAGCTAACTGGTGACACAATCAGGACTCGAACCTAGGTCTCTTAACTCCTTTCTCTGTAACTTTCTGGTCTACCCTGTAGGATTTAGAATTTAGGTTCTGAATTACAAGTGAGAAGGAAAAACCATGATATGATGTTGTTTCTCCGTGTGCCTTAATCTGATCAAAGATGAATTTTCTAGCCTTAAAAACACTTGTATCACATACAAGGGGCTGATGCTTGCACCTTGAACCCCTTGATTCATTGGTTCATCTACATGGAGGATCCTTAAGCATGGTCCCTATCAGCGTATCCTGGAGCTTGTCAGAAATGCAAAATCTGAGCCCCACCCCAACCTACAGGCACAGAAACTCTGGGCGTGGGGCCCACCTGGGTTTTCACAAGCTCTGCGATCCTCAGTAGAGTGGGAACCACTGCCCGGCAGGACTTCAGTCTCCCCCTCCCTGTGTTTGACAGCCAGTAGAGGACACACTTGATGCTTCTGTGGATTTTGAGCTTTCTTCACTGAAGGAGCTTCTCTGTTGCTGCTGCCTGTTTTTGATGATAATACCCCTCCTCTACTCTGCTTCCTCCCCTCTGCACAACACACACACACACACACACACACACACACACACACACACACACATCCAGCAGGAGTGAAAGGTCAATGGATAAATAATGAGACTAAATAGGGGATTTTGATAGAAACAGGTTTGTAGACAAAATGTTCCAACCACTGGGATAGAGTTCTCACGTTTCCAGACTTGCTACCTCTCTAAGTGCAGTGATAAATTCAGTTGCTGCCAGCCATATTGTACTGTTTTCTGCCGCTTGTTACTTGATTCATTCAAAATTTTAGTACCTTCTATTTGCATGACATATGTTAAATGTGAGGGGAAAATGTATTTGGGTTTATAGTTTATCAGGAAGTAGAGAATATGCGCAGAAATAACAATACAAGCCAGCCAGTGATAAATACATGAGAATCATCTCTAGTAAAAGGTTATGGAAGCCTGAAGATGGTGGGCAGCATGTATTAGGGAGAAGGACATCACAGAAGACTTCATGGAGGAGGTAGCATTTGAGTGAGTCTTACAAGGAGGCAGGGTTTTGACGTGGGGGATAGAGGGGAGTAAAGAACATTCTAGGCAGAAGTGGGGAAAAGATAAAGGCGTGGCAGGGACTCTCAGTGCATTTTGTTTGGGCCAGGGGTTATTTGAAGGTGATTAGAAGGAAATGAGGCTACACAAGTAGGTCAGGGCCAAAAGGAGAAGGATCTTCAAACACCCGCTAGGAGTTTGTTCTTTATCCTGAAGGCAATGGGGAGCCACTGAAGGGTTTTGAATGAGGGCAAGGCTTGAAGCAGGGCTGTGCTTTTAGTAAAATTAATCTGCCATCAGAGTAGGAAGCAGATTGAAGGGGAGGTGGGGAGGCTTTGTTTTTATTTTGTAACTATTTTGCAGTGGTATGTTGATACATTGACCAATCATCTTAATGTTCAATTAGGAAGGAATTGCTTTTCTTATGGTGGTCATTGGGTTTTGAAATAAGCTTCCAGGGCATAGATTATTGTCCAGGGGAACACAGTTCTAATTTTATAACGAATCTGCAAGAAAATGGAAATTGCTTAACAGAAGGGCTTTATAGGAAACTTCCAGAACTCCTCCCTTCTTTGTTTTTCTTTTCTAACAGTGTCTTTTAAACAAAATGGATCTGTGTTCATTTGACTCAGGAATGACCTGGTAATGTCAGGTCACATAAAATCTGAATATCAAGCACCTGAAATGTGGATCTTCCATGCTGCTTTTTTCTCCTCCAAGCTGTTTTCCCTCTCAGTCACCGACTTACTTTGTTAGAACACCTGAATCTAAGTCAAGGATCTGCCTTCTTCCAGTGGTGGCTCCCGTGGGAATAGTTGTAGCAAATTGGAATGTCATGAACTTATAGATGTGCTGTGACGTCTAGTATTTGATGTATAGAGAAGACCCTGTTCCTTCTGATTCATTTCAGTAGGGCTGTCTTCCTAGGGCCTGGGCTTTGACTAGCTAGCACCATTAGCTAGCACTATTTTAAACACTGAAGAATCATGGTGACTCAGACACCCATGGCCCTGCTCACATGGATCTTGTATTACAGCAGGAGATATCCATGAATAAATAATCAAATATAGTTTTGAGAGAGGGAAACTATGGACAGTCGGACAAGCCAGGAGAGGAATAGCGTAACCCAGCAATGACAGTGGCGTGTGCAAAGGCTCAGTGGCGAAAGCAAAAGGGAAGGGGGTCAGTGTCTTTGGAAGTCCCTGGGAGGCCGAGTGAGGGAGGTATAGCAGAGCAAAGAGGTTGCACAGCTGCATGGGGCCTGAACAGGGAGGGCCTCCAAGGTCTGTAAAAAGCACAAATCTGTGAAAATAGTAGCTACCATTTACAGGCACTGTTCTAAGCAGTCTACATGCATTAACTCAGTCCTAACAACAACCTTGTGAGGCAGGTACTATTATTGTCCACATTTTACCAGTGGGGAAACGGAGGCACCAAGTGGTTAAGGAACCTGATAGTCACAGATCTAGTAAGTGACAGAGCAGTGATATGAGTCCAGGAGGACTGCTCCAGAGTTCACACTGCAGACCCTAACCAATTATCCTAGAAGTTGTGGGGTGACATCATAGGGTTTGATGCAGGGCAGTGACCAGGTCAGATCTGCATCTTAGAAAAATGGCCATGTGGTGTGGAAATGGATTGGCAGGAGAGAAGGCTGAATGAAGCAGGGAGAGCAGGTGCTGCGTGACCATGTAAGAGACCACATAAGAGCCTGAGCATGTGTGATGGCAGCGGAGACGGAAGAGGAAACACGGGAGATGTTTGGGGGTCACAGTAGCAGGGGCTGAGAGTGGTTGGGTTCGGAGGGAGGGTACAGAGACTCTCCAATGCCCTGGTTCCGGGCCTGGGAAGATGGGGGATGGGGGCAGTGGGGCGTTGATGGTGCTCCTGATGTCCCTGCCACGGACGCCCCAAGGTGAGCTGCTTCGTGTCTGTCCCAGGAGAGCCGACAAGACCTCTGAGCCCTCTGCCAGCCGCAGACACGGAGTCCGAGGTCAGACCTTTGAGCCTTTCCAGATGTGCAGGGGGGAGTGAGGGTGGTGGGGGGACAAGGGGCAGGGCTGCTGGTGGCCGGGGGCTCACCACCGTGCCATCCCCCTGGGAGCCCGTGCTCCATCCCTCAGAGCTTGGATTCTCTTCTCAGAGCCTGTCTCTCTGATCCTAACACAGGTGTCGTTGTGCACAGACAGAAATAATGGGGACTTAAAAAGAAATGAATTCAGTTTACTCCCTAAACCCGGTATCCGGCGGATCAGACCTGTTGTTTTGAGTCTCCTGCCTGTCTGTGCCCAGCGGCCCTTTACACTTGTGCCCAGAGCGCAGAGATGGCTTTATCGCCTATGGTTTACGCCTTACATTAAACCAACTGCTTTTCCTGGAATGTTCGATGGTTTCTTAGCATATTCCGAGGGTTCCAGAAAGAGGATGAGCTGTAACTTACCATTCTCTGGGTCTGTTGTTTGTTCCCCGACCTCAGAGATGGTGCCCCACCGAGTGTCTGCGGCCTCTGCTTCTCCTCCTCTCCTCTCCTCAGGCAAAGCTCCGGCCAGGGTGGTTTCTGTGTCCTTTCAGAGCAGGGTGACCCCAGCCGGCCCTTCTCTGTGAGGTCAGGGACAGGAGGCAGAATGCTTCCTGAGGGCGGAATGTCTGGTTTCTGGGCCCTGCGGTTTTCAGTGACCTACGTCTGAGCCGAGGTGGCAGTCGTTGACTGTTGTCGACACCACTGCCCGCAGCTGCCATCCCCCAACAGCTGACCCGGTTCCCTGCATGTCGTGCTGTGAGCTGGGCTATTCTACAGGAGGGAGGAGAGGTTTCCGGGCACAATGCCTAACTGGGGCTTAATTAAGCCAGCCAGGAGGTCCGTCGGTTTGAACCCTCACACGGGGGCCCGACTGGCTGGCAGGAGCCGTTTCGTAGACTCTCTGGAGCATTTCAGATGTCCCTTTCCTGTGGGCCCCACACTCTGCCTTGGACTGTCCGGCAGTCATTTATCCACGCACCTTGCCGTCTCTCTCACATTGTGTGAACTGTCCCAGGGCGGGGACCGTGTCTGATTAACCTCAGTCTCCTCTACTGCGGCCAGCACAAGGCCCAGCTGACAGAGGTGCTTGGTTTGAATGAAGGGCACTGATTTGGGACCAAATCTCCTGACTTGAGACGGTTGCAGACCCTTCAGACTGGAGTCTGAAGATCCGGGGACAAGACTTGAAAAATGCAGAGACCGGGGCCAGCTGTCCATGGCCAGTGCCGAGTCTGTGGGAGGACGAGGACTTTCAGGGAAGACTCAAGACCTCTGTGGCCAGGAAAGAGCCTGACGTCCCAGGTCACTGAGGCCGGAGCCCTGTGAAGTGTGTTGTGCCCGGCTCTGGAAGCCGTTCCGTTTCTGCGCTGCAGTGGCGGTGGCCGCTGTTTTCCAGCGTGTCGGATTGGGGGTCCCGCCTTCCTTCCCCAGCACAGACCATGGAGTCCAATCCAGCTGCTTCCTTTGAGCAGCTGCGGGAGTCCTTGGACTGAATTTCCCCAGCACTGCTCTTGCTGTGGGTTTTGTTGGTGGTGCCTGTGGTCTCAGACATGCCCGGAAGCTACTGAAAATTAGTTGGCGTGTTAACGACATTTGATGCATCAGTTGATAGTAAAGTAAAAACTAAGTCTCGGCTTTGAGTTTATGTTCTGCAGTTTTGTTGAATTATGTCCAGATGGTTGTCGAGAGAATTTTTCTTTAACAGATGAGGGCATTTGCAAAAACCAAAAGTCTATGGGGAAGAAAACACTTCACACTGAATGCAGGGGGCTAAAGACCCTGGGAACTGATGGCATCTGAACTGAAAGGCCCTTAGTGGCTTCGAGGCCAGCCCTGGATCCTTCTGTAGCTGTGCAGGAGCAGGGGGTATGTATTATCATGAAAGTGCCAGTCGACAAATCTGTGGTCACTTTCAGGGTGGATCTTTTGGCTGTTTTGTCATGGGTTGGTCACATATTGTTTTGGTAAAACATATACGCATAAAATGTACCTTTTAAAAACCATTTAAAAATGCACAATTCAGTGGCATCAAGTACATTCACAGTGTTGTGCAACCCCGACCACTATTTAGTTCTTGAACTTTTTCATCACCCCAAGAGGAAGCTCTATACCCATTAAGCTGAAACACTCTATTCCAGTACCCTCCCTGAGTCCCTGGCAACCACTAATCTCTTTCTGTCTCCATGGACTTATCTTGATATTTCATGTAAATGGAATTGCACGTCATGTTGCCTGCTGTGTCTGGCTTCTTTCACTTAGCATAAATTTTTGAGGTTCATCGGTATTGTAATGTGTCAGTATTTCATTCTTTTTTATGGCCGAATAATACTGTGTTGTATGGATATACCACAATTTTTTTTACCCACTCATCCATTGATGAACCTTTGGGTTGTTCACATCTTTTGGTTGTTGTACATAGTGTTTCTGTGAACATCTCTGTAGAAGTTACTGTTTGAGCATCTGCTTTCAACTATTTTGTGTATATACCTAAGAGTGGAATTGCTTGTCAGTGGCAACTCTATGTTTAACTTACTGAAGAGCTGCCAAACTATTCTCATTCCCCCTTTTGAACGTTTCTCCTCTCCAGGCTCCTCAGGCTGCTCTCAGGCCTCTTTGACTGTTTCTTCTCAGTTTTCCCCATGATTCCTTTGTGTCTCCAGTCCCTGAAATGATAGTCCCTGAAATGGAGTCCCCAGTCCAGGGCTCATTCTTTCCTTCCTTCTGCTCACTCTCTCCTAGTGGTGCTCAACTGTAGCTGCACATTACAAGTCCAAGGGCTTTCTTAATAAACTCTGTCCAGGCCTCATCTTGGGGCAGTTAAATCGGCATCTTTGGGCCGGATGGAGCTTGGGCATTGGTGTTATTTAAAGGACCTCAGTGATTTTGATAGGCAGCTCCTTTCAGGATATTTATTTATTCTCATGGTCTCAACCTGAGGACTGTCCAATTTTTATTTTCAGCTGTAACCATCTACTAGACATATCTGTGAATGTTTCTCAATACCTCACTTTCACCATCTGCCAACCAAACCCATCTTTCCTCCCAAACCTGCCCTTTTCCCCATGCTTCCCCCTTTGGTGAAGAGGACTACCATCTCCAAACCAGAAGCTGGAGAGTTATTTGTGCCTTTTCTCTCTCTGATATTCCAAGTCCCACTTGATTGATTCATTTATTTAATAATTCATTACCCAGTAGTTAGGAATACGGGCAACTGGGGAGAAATGCAGTCTAGGATTTATGTTAGGAAGATATAAAAGACACAGATGAAACAGTTAAGTAACGTTATAGACAAGAGAATAACTTGTGGGTCATCCTGGTGGCTCAGTCAGTTATGCATCCAACTCTTGATTTTGGCTCAGGTCATGATCTCACGGTTTGTGAGTTCAAGCCCCACATCTGAGACTGCGGAGCTTGCTTGGGATTCTCTCTATGCCCTCTCCCCTCTCAAAATAAATAAACTTAAAAAAATAAAAAGAGAGGATAACCTGAAATTAACAACATTAGTGTAACTGTTATTATTGAGGACTTTCTGTGTGCCATGGGTTCTGGTAGTACTTCATGTATATTATCTAATATATTGGAAGGTAGGGGAAGTCAGCCCACTTCACAGATGACAGTACAGGCTCAGGGAGGATATAGTACTTGTCCACAGATGTGTGGTTAGCACATGGTGGTAAGAGTTGGAATTGGATTCCAGGACACGTCAGGGCCTGTGCTCTTGACGTGAGAGGTCAGTGGGGAAGAGCCGTGAGCCTTGAGCCCAGCAGCATTGTCAAAGCATGCAAGAAGGAGGATCAAGATGTGACCACCAAATGAGATCACCCATGCCCATGAAGTGCTTTGGAGACTGTAGAGGATGGTGCAAAACCCTTGTCTCCAGCGGATGGCTTCTACCATTCTGCTCTGAATTACAAGTAGGGGTTCATATCGCTGATTCCCTTGGTGAATTGCAGACTCCATGCCGGTGAGCATCGTGCTTGTTGGTCTCCATGTCCCCCTCAGCCCTTGTACCTGGCATGATGTTGTTGATTAGTAAGCGTTCCTTGAATGAATGTGTGAATGTGAGCGTGGTCTCAGAGGTAGAAAGGGAAGCAGGAGCCATGGCGATGTTTGTCCAGGTGTGTCATAGCAGGGTGCTTGACTCGAAGTTTGACTTAGAGAATTGGAGAGAAAGAGGGGAACTCTTTGACCCTCTGGAAATAGGAGTGGGAGAGCCCATGATGGAATCTCCAAGTGAATGAACGTCAGCCTGACTCCAGACTTGCAACCCCATGCACTGGTCATCTGATTCTTTTTTTTCTCCCTGGCACTTACCCTTTATAACATTCTTTGTCAATTTCCTTTGTTATGTTTATATCATTTCTTGCCTATGGAAAGCCTCACCTGGAAGTAAAAACTTCATGAGGGTAGTCAGTGTTGTCTATTTTGTTATGCAACTCTATCCTCCAATCCTTCCAGCCTAAGCAAACATTAATGACTGTCTCCCACTGTAGATTTGCCTATTCTTGACTTCCTGATGACCAGAATCATATAATGTGTAGTCTTTGGTGACTGGCCACTTTCACTTTAGCACAGTGTTTTCAAGATGCATCCATGCTTAACCCCTTAACTTTACAGGTAAGAAATCGGACTCAGAGAGGGAAGGGACATGACTTGGGTCATGTGTCCTGCTGGTAGCAGAGCAGGAATCTGATTGCAGGGCTTCTGTGCCCCTATCCAGTGCTGTGTTCCTGTCCAAGGTGGAAACAAGGGGCTCAGAAGCCACAACTGACTCAACAGTGACATTTACCATCTGCCTCTGAGGCTGCTTACAGGGCTCCTCTAAACATAGCTGTGATGGGGTGAGGCCTTGAAGATAGTGTTATTGTGAGTGTCTGACCTTTCCCACATCCTTTCCAGGGCTCACTGTCCATCTGATAAAGTAGATAACTTGTGTCACCAGTTTGCAGTCTTCTGCGTGGAGTGGCCTGGGTGTCCGTGCCCTCATATCACTGGCAAGAGGAAGGCACAGCCTGGTCCCTATTGGTGCAGGCTGTTCCTCTTGCCACTCTGCAGCTCCCAGAGGGCCATGCAGAGGCCATCTGTATTGAGCCAGAGAAGAAGCTGTGTCCTCCCTAAGAGATGTCTAATCCTGTTCGGCACATGTGAAATCAGAGTAGCATGACAGTGCCCTGACCCTGTGTTTCCCAAAGACTTGTCTTTGTGCCACATGGCACCCAGGATGGGTTTTGGTGATATGTGAATGAACATTTTTGTTTAAGTAGTGGTGTATTTATTTTAATGTATGCCATGAAAAAAGCCATATCTGGCACGATCAGACCTATGATTTAATGAATATTATCACTTAGGATGAAGCTACAGAGGGGGTACCATACCCCAGAATCCTTTTTACACAGATGGTGTATGTGGCAGGTGTGGTAATCTGGATATTTGCTGACATAGCAAGGGCCATGAGGGCAGTTTGAGGTCAACTGTCATTTGGGGACTGCTACTCTGGGGTGAGGATGACCTAGGGTACTTTCTCATGGGCCACCTCCTATGTCTCCTTTACACCTGGTGCAAGGTGAGATGGCAGAGGCCATTAGACCATTCCAAGGTCTAATTCTAGAACATTCTCATCGTCCCCCAAAACACCCTTTACCCATTAGTAGTCCATTCTCCTTTTCCCTTCCCCACAGCCTCTGGCAATCACTAATAAGTTTTCTTCATGTATGGATTTACCTATTCTGGACATTTCATGTAAATGAAATCATACAATTTGTGGCCTTTTGTGTCTGGCTTATTTCACTTTGCAGGGTTTTCAGGGTTCATCCATGTTGTAACATGTGTCAGTCCTTCACTCCTTCTTATGGCAGAGATAAACTTCTTGTACTTCCAACTTTTGCCTCCGACAAATTTGGTGATAGAGCGGAGCTCACACTACCTCAGGAAAAGAGGTAACATTTGGTAACATTTGCATAGGACTTTATAGTTCTCAAAGAATTGTCATAAGTAGTAGGATATAAGCCTTAAACCAACCCGGGAACACAGCTGGGCAAGGATCGTTGTAATTGGTTTTACAGATGAGAAAACAAGCTGAGAGGGAAGCGTTCTGTGCTAGTCCAGGGTACCACCACGGCCATTCATTGGTGTGTGAGTAGGACTTTGGTGAGTGATGGGCAGGGGGTGTGGACAAAGCAGAAGAGACAGCATCTGCGGGCATCATGAGGGTGTGAGAAATTAGAGTCTGTCTGTAGAACAAGGGGTAATTCAGTTCTGCTGGAGGTTATGGTGTGAGGGAGATGAGACAGACAGGTGGGCAGGGGCCAGATCACAGAAGACTTGATGCATCCTGAGGCCAGGAGGGACGAAGGAGGCTGGAATCATTGAGTCCAGTTCCAGAAACAAGCAAAATAATCTGATTTGGAATTCCAGTTACGTCACTTCCTTACCATGTGCTCGTGGCCAGATTAATTGCTTCATGCCTCAGTTTCCTTTCTGTAATGAAGACTGTAATAAGCATTAAATAAGATAATGCATACAAATTGCTTAGCCCAGTGCCTGGTTCATAGCAGTTTGTATAGTTAATATATTTGAAATATATTAATTATAGTTAATATATTAATTAATTATAATTAGTATATTAATATAGTTTGAAAATGAGTCATGTGATTAGAATGACATGTTGTATCACTTTGGTAGCCATATAGAGGGCAGATTGATGGAGGGTGAAACTAGAAGTAGGGACTGGCCAGGAGGTTATTATAATAAGTCCCAATCCAAGAAAGGAGAGGAAGTGAGAGATTAAGACAACCAGAAGCAGGGGCACCTGGGTGGCTCAGTCAGTTAAGCATCTGTCTCTTGATTTCAGCCTAGGTTACGATCCCAGGGTCGTGGGATGGGGCCCCGCTTTGGGCTCCGTGCTGAGCATGGAGTCTGCTTCAGGTTCTCTCTTTATCCCTCTCCCTTGCTTGTGTGCTCAGTCTCAATATCTCTCTAAAAAAAAAAAAAAAAAAGAAAGAAAGGAAGGAAGGAAGAAAGAAAGAAAGGAAAGATAACTGGAAGCAAAGTCAATAAAACTTGGGGACTGGATCAATGTGGGGCATGAAACAGGGTAAGTCAAGAATGATTCCCAAATTTTTGGTGTGGGCAGTTAGAAAATTTAATGGTAGTCTCCTCAACAAGATATTCCATTTGGAGGAGGGGATTTGAAGAGTGGAGCAAAGAAAGATGGTGAATTCTGTTTTAGGTATAACTGGCTCCACTGCTTATGGGACATCTTGGTAGAGATCCTAGAGAGGCAGATGGCTCTCAGAGCAGCTCGAAACCATGGGAGTAAATGATATCGCTTATGGGGAGTGTTTAGAGCAATAAGTCTCAAACTTTACTGTATACTGGAATCACTGGGATAGGGGTTGTCTTTAAAAACTACCACTGTCTTGGGGCGCCTGGGTGGCTCAGTCGGTTGAGCGTCCGACTTCAGCTCAGGTCATGATCTCACAGCTTGTGAGTTCAAGCCCCGCGTCGGGCTCTGTGCTGACAGCTCAGAGCCTGGAGCCTGTTTCAGATTCTGTGTCCCCCTCTCTCTCTGTCCCAACCCACTCGCATTCTGTCTCTCTCAAAAATAAATAAACATTAAAAAATAAAAATAAAAAAAAAACCTACCACTGTCTGGCTTGCACCCTCAAACATTTTGATTTAATTTTCTAGGGTGTGACCTGGGGTTGTTAAAAGCTCCCTGTGTGATTTTACTATGTGTTGAAGTTTGGGAATCAATGGCCGAGAAATAATAGGTATCATTTATTTGGATGACAAGGGAGCTGAAAACCCAAATCAAGGATTAGATGATGGATGGAAGAGGAGTTTGCTCAGAAGACTGAGTAGGTGTATGTATTCTGAGAGGCTGAAGGAAATGGAGCCCATGTCACAGGAGTCAAAGGAGGAAGATCAAGAAGTTTTAGCACTTTATGTAGGTTTAAGAGTAAATGCTAGTTTGGTCATTTATTTCTCTCATTATTCCAGTGGCTGGGTATTTGCCAGGCATTTTGGTTTCTTATGCTTTTTAATTTATTGCCTCAACAGTTGGCTTATATTCTTGGGCCTTTGGTATATTGGAGATTAGTTGTTGTAAGGTTTATATTTTATTTATTTTTCTGTTTATTACTGTCGTGTGGAAGTGCCACCATCCCATTTTGTGTTCCATTCATCTGTCATTTATTTAACAAACATTTATTGAATTTATTAAATATTTATGTTGTGAGTTGGATGTACTAAGATGACTAAGAGAAAAAACCCTGCTTTAAATTTTTTGAGAGTATATAATTATCTTTTTTTTATGTTTCAAGTTTATATTTAAATTCTAGTTAGTTAACATATAGTGTAATATTGGTTTCAGGGGTTAGATTGTTTATAACCTGGCCCAGACAAACTCACAACCTGGATTCATCTCACCTCCTAAATCCTAGGCTCTTGGAAGGCACATGTGGAGTTAGTTCCTATCCAGTTTTGACTATTCCCTGTAGGATCCCTTATCTGCTAATATCTTTTGTAGTTCTTGCACACCTTGGTGATGAAAAGCTTTTTCTCCTTTAAGGCAGCCCAGTACCATTTTGATAGCTCTGATTATGAAAAATTCTTTTCAAGATGGGCAAAATAGATAAAAGTTAAAGCTAATTCCATGGGTTCATGGAGATTCATGACACTGTTGTGTCTACTTTTGTGTATGTTTTTAAAATTTCCTTTAAAAAATAGAAAAGTTCTTTACATTGAGCTGAAATCTGTCTTCTTGAACTTTGATGAATTGTTGATTAGAGCCATTCAGAACAAGTCCAGCTTCCTTTTACACATACAGTCCATTCCAACATTTATGATTGTTCATAAATTCTCCTACATCTTCACAACTGAACAGTTTGCTCAGGTTATTTATCTCCGGTATTTTCAAATTGAGTCCCATGTGCAATCATGCCAACTATAGGCACTGATGGTTTAAGTGCCTTCGCTGTATTTATCTGTCATTTCTCTTTCATGTTGCATTGCACTGACTAGCAACTCCAGTGTTGTAATGAACGTCATAATTTTATTTTCTCTTTTAAGTGGAATGCTTCTATTTTTCTTTCTAAAATAATATTGAATTGCCTGGTTGTAAAAATCAAACAAGATTAGTTTCCAGCATCTTATGATCATTGACTTCATTATTTTTTTATGAGATAACATATATTAATAATTTTCCTTATATTGAGATGTTCTTTCTTAGGATAACCAGCTTGATTATGATATATTATCCTTATAATGTGGATTTTGCTGGAGGTAATTTTGTTTTAATTAAAAAAGCAAGCATATTAAGAATTCTTTATCCCAAAGTAGAGAGAACAGTAAAATGAACTTTACATGCCCTTCTCCCAGCTTAACGTTATCAACGTTTTCTGCCTATTATCTTATTTAGGAGTTTTTTGAGTATTTCATGAGTAAGATTGACCTACGTCCCTTTTTAGTGAAGCTTTGTCAGATTTTAAATTCAGGGCTATCTTTGCATTATTAGAAGAACTTGATAGACTGCTATCATTTCCTCTGTTGATGAATATTTTCTATTAATTTTGGGGAGAGTTTGAAATAATTCTTTATAAACATGAAAACACATCAAATTCTATGTAGGGTACTTTTTTCAGATTTTTTTTAAAATTTTTTTTTCAACGTTTTTATTTATTTTTGGGACAGAGAGAGACAGAGCATGAATGGGGGAGGGGCAAAGAGAGAGGGAGACACAGAATCGGAAACAGGCTCCAGGCTCTGAGCCATCAGCCCAGAGCCTGACGCGGGGCTCGAACTCACGGACTGCGAGATCGTGACCTGGCTGAAGTCGGACGCTTAACCGACTGCGCCACCCAGGCGCCCCAAGATTTTTTTTAAAAAAATACCTTCTAAATTTCTTCTGCCGGTATAGATTTACTTGGAATTTTTATTTCATATTTTTAGTTCAGGTTCTTTGCTTTCAGGGGTGAAGATATTAAATTGTCTGTTTCCTGGAGTTGATCAGCCTGTGGAAACCATAGAATAAATGAGCCAAATACGCTGACCACTCTGCCAGGTACCTCCCACCACCAGTCAGAGAGAAGAAAGGGGCTGACCCTTCGCTGAAGTGGAGGCTACGTTTCATTCATCTCTCATATACGGTCACCTGCACTGGGTGTTTTTTCAGTAAATGGGTGTTTCCTGAACTGGATTTTTAAAAAAGAATTTACTTATTTATTTTGAGAGAGACAGAGATAGCATAAGTTGGGGACGGGCAGAGAGAGAGAGAGAGAGAGAGAGAGAGAGAGAGAGAGAGAGAGGATCCCAAGCAGGCTCTGTGTTGCCAGTGCAGAGCCCAACGCGGGGCTGAAACTCACAAACCGTGAGATCATGACCTGAGCCGAAAACCAAGAGTTGGTTGCTTAACTGACTGAGACACCCAGGCGCCCCTGAATTGGATTAAAAAAAAAAAATAGTATCTTCATCCATCCAGGAAAAATCAACATCAACCCCTTGGTCTCTTGAGTTCCTGGGTGTTTCACTGCCGAACATCAGATTTTTATTTTCCCACGTGGGTCTTAGAGTCTTTTCCTGCTAAGACCCTATATGGAAAGCATGTCTTCCACTATGCCCAAGGAACTGGTTTAGGAAAATCCCTTGATAGATAAGAATGCACTTATATACTAAAGATTTGATGTGGAAATCTTGGAAGGTATCATTCTGTGAGACTGACTTTGTTATCCAGGAATCTACCCTTCAGGAAAATTGAAGGACTTACCAGGAAGACTCCAGAAAGATACATTCCTAATATATCCAAAGCCACCCATATTTACTTATCTAAATTCCTTGTGCATAACATGTATAGCACTGTCTAGTATTTTTTCTGTAATGTTTACCTGTCTTTGATCATTTCTCACTTTGTTATAATTTGTACCCTTGTTTTGCTAGTTTTGTCAGTCTTTGTCACTTTTTAACCCACATTAACGTTGTCTCTATTAAGTGAAATTTTATTCTAATTTTCCAGTTTATTTCTGCTTTTATTTTAGTTTTGTTCATTCTCTCATTCAACAAACATTTGTTGAGCCTATGTGACAGATCCTGGGAGAAATAAATAGAGATAAGACAGGGTCTCCATGCTCAAGTTGCTGACAGCGTAATAAGAGGAGAGAGGAAATAGTGAAAGCAAAAACAAAACACGAAGCTGACAAAAGACGTTCACTAGCAGGTTAAAAAAAAAAAAAAATCACAGAAGGACTCCTCGGGATGTCTTTCAAGAACAGAGTTTCAAATATCACTTGTAAAGCTTTTGTATTCCCCAGAGAGAAAAAGAACAAACTTGAGTCTATACCTCAATAATATGCTGCAAAACATATGAGCCTAATCCTTTCGTCTTCAAGTGATGATGATCTTTTCCTCTTTTAAAACAGGTTTGAAAGATGCTTCTTTAATCTTTGAAGTTTAAGAACTTCACTTGCTGTGTAAGCAGCCTTCCTCAAGGCATGTTGCTTTTTGTGCTTTTGATATTTGAGACGTATTTTTCAGCTCAAGAAATTTACCTTTGACTCTTTGATTTCAATTTTGTGCATTCCTATTCTCTTTTCTCTGCCAGTCTCTATTGTGAGTTGAATATCCTCAATCTGATTCAACGTCTGATAGCTTCACTTGAATTGCTATCCAGTTTTATTTTAAAATTTCGATTTAGTGGAAGTGATTTTGGGCTCTTCAGTTTCTCTTCTATCCTTTGCTGATTTTTGGTAATTTTCATTTCTCAATAGCTGGTACTAGTTGCTTGAAGGTCTTTACTATAACCTCTCCTATCCCTTTTGAAGGATTTATATCCTTAATTGTCCGGTGCTTTTAAGATAGCTTGTCTACCTGGTGTATTTAGTCTTCTTTTCCATTTGCAAAATATTTTGAGAGAGTTTACCTTTTCATGTTACTTTGTTCCAGACAACCAGAAGTGTGCTCAGTCTGGGGATTCATGCCCCTTTATAGGATTTTGTCAAATTGGTTGTGTGCCCAGAGGAGGGTGATCTAAAAGGATCCTGTCATATAAAGAACTGTGGAAGGAACTGGGGACATTTATTCTGGGGCAGAGGAGAGACTTGAATATTGCAACAAAATTGCTATGTTCAAATCAGGAAAGGTTTATGTATAGAAAAAGGGGATTATTTATGCTAGATGATGGGGAGGGTTGGGGAGGGGTGGCCATACTGCTACTGAGGACTGAAGCTCTCGTGAGGTGGAATTCAGCTTTAAGTAAAGAAACTTTCTAGCAATAAGATGGGTCCAACAGTGAATGACAGAACAATTAGAGGCCGGATGACTTCTTGGCAGTGGGATTGCAGAAAAGACTCAAATGTTTGGAGATTATCTGGGCTCTTTCTTCCATTAGCCCAGCAATCCAGAGGCTAATATTAAAACCATTAGTAGGGGGGCGCCTGGGTGGCGCAGTCGGTTAAGCGTCCGACTTCAGCCAGGTCACGATCTCGCAGTCCGTGAGTTCGAGCCCCGCGTCAGGCTCTGGGCTGATGGCTCAGAGCCTGGAGCCTGTTTCCGATTCTGTGTCTCCCTCTCTCTCTGCCCCTCCCCCGTTCATGCTCTGTCTCTCTCTGTCCCAAAAATAAATAAAAACGTTGAAAAAAAAAAAAAAAAACCATTAGTAGGTCATTTTCTTGACTTTAAACTCTCCTGCTTAGACCTTGCTGAATCAGGGAGCACTTTTAATGGCTTGGTTGACATTGCCATTTCTTTGGTCTTCAGCAATCCCTGGATGAAAGCATGTACCTTATCCACAGTCCAGATATATAATGCAAGTGAATTCTTATCATTATAGCTATATATGTTTATTTGAATCAATTAGCTAAATTCTATTTGGCAGCAGTTTCATAACAATTCTATGAGTAGCCATTGCAATTTGATGACCTTCAAAAGGAATAGAAAAGCTTTTGGATGTGTCCTTTTGGATATGTCTGAGATCCTGACATTTCTGCAGTCATTTGGAGACTGAAACAACAGAGAGATCAGAGATTTTTTTTTATCTTCTAGTGCTGTGGTTTCTTTAGGATCTCCAGCTGCTCTAGGTGATTGGGTCTTTGAATTTCAAGACAGAGCATAAACACATATCATCTTGCCTGGTTTCTGGATCGGTTCAGACCTCAAGGTGCATGAGTGGGAGGAGCCAGAGGTCATCTTGTCCCTGTATTCCACTGCAATGTCCCTCCTGCATCCATGCAGTTATTTCTATATGGTGGCCTTTTGGTGGTTTGTGAACCATGATCAGACAGGCCTCCTCCAAATCTTTGTCAAATAAATATTCTCTGGTTTTTTTTTTTTCAATGAGTCTTCACATGACTTGGTTTTAAGTCTTCTTACCATCCTAGACCTTTATAGAAAGACGCTGAAAGTGTGATGATCAGGAAAAAAGACAAACGGAGTTAATACCCATATCTTAAAGTTGTCAGCTGACTCACTCCTGTTAAGGGCCTGACTGAGGCAATTGATATTTGAAAACAATGTCCTGTGGGCCTTGCTGGATGTTTATTCTTCTGTTCTTTCTGATTAGTCTCTCTGTGTGTCAGACATTGGAACCTGCATTCTTGACCCTCCATGGTAAGTCTCACAGAAATATGATGTGATTTTGTATTCTTGGGAAAGGGACATTCAACAATCCTTATTATAAAAGAGCTTTTACAACAGCAAGGAAGCAAGCATTCCAGTAGGGGAAAAAAAGGAAAAATAAGAAAGTAACAAAAAGGAAATATAAGTGGCCATAGCTCATGAAAAATGTTCAGATATACTAGTAATCATATAACTTTAAATAAAAACTATTATGAGCTCTGATATGGAAAGATGTCCATGATATAGTCACTGGTTACAAAAATGCAGGCTGACTGTAGAGTGATTCTATTTTTGTGGACTATACATTTTAATATATGTAATAGAGATTGGTATAAATTTAGGGCAAAGTTGGTGCAAATACCCACCAAATACTTCATATAATTTTTATATGTGATGGAATTATGTGTACATTTACTTTTTTCCTATATTTTCAAGAAATATATATTTCCACCAATTTTTAGATGCTACTTTCCATCCTATTAGCAAATATTAGATTATTCAGGGGTGCCTGGGTGGCTCTGTGGGTTAAGCGTCTGACTTCGGCTCAGGTCATAATCTCACAGTTCGTGGGTTCAAGCCCCACATCAGGCTCTGTGCTGACAGCTCAGAACCTGGAACCTGCTTTGGATTCTATATTTACCTCTCTCTCTGCCCCTCCTCCCCCCCACTCTCTCAAAAATCAATCAACATTAAAAAAACATTTTTTTTAAATGGGAATATTCACTATTCATGAAATCTATCAGGGAGTGAAAACTGGTACCTTCTTGGAAGCAATTTGACAATACACATCCAAATTCTTAAAAATGACATACGCTTAAATTCATTAATTTCACTTTGAGGAATTTATCCCAAGAAACTATCTGGGAAGTAGCCATTTACCATAAATAGGGATGTTCGTTGTAAAGCTTTTGTAATACTGAAAAATTGGAAATAACACAAATGTCCAATGATAGATTTACTGAATAAATTGTGATATGACCAGAGAAAATAACACTATAAAGCAATTTAAAATGATGATGATCTAAATGCTTAAATATTAATATGGAATGATATTCATGAAATATTAAGTGGGAAAATTATAATATCTCATTTTAATAAAAACAGCATGTATAAGCATAAAAAAAGAAAAATTGACAGTTGATAACTCTGGGATGTATGATTACAGGTGATTTTATTTTCATTATATTTTTCTGTGTATTTTACTATATGCATATATTCAGTTTTTAAAATTTAGCTAACATAATTAACAATAGTTAAATAGTTAAAAAAAAAGAAAATAGTACTAAGGGTTTATAATAGAAATCAACAGTCCCTGCCCCACTCTTCCTTAGCATCTAGTTACTTTTCTTAGAGGCAACCTCTTTCAACTCTTCTAGCTATATCCTCTGCTTTTTTTCCCTCCATGTTTCTGAGAAATATGCTTGCATTACTATTGCATAATTTATTAATTTTAGAGATTATTTAATTATTGTGGTTAATGAGGTTTTAGCTCTTACACCACTACATCAGCTCCCCTTCACCATAGCCTCCCCAAATCATATAAGCTGTTTTTGAGGAATCATTTTTCAGTGTTTACATTATTATGACAATGTAAATATTGTTCATTTCTGAGCCAAGTAATGAACTAAAATTTGGTTACCTTAACCATACAACCTTTTGTTTTTCTTGTATTTCAGAATTTCCTGTTTTTTATTTGCTTAGTTTTCCATGTACCTATTGCTAATTCGTTTCATACCCTCCAACAGCTTCTCAGTGAATTTTTCTGAAGAAACACATAAGATAATCTATATTCATCTTTTTTTCCTAAGACCTTGGTCTTCATGCACCAATCTGTGAGGTTGCTCTTTATAGGTCTCATGTATAGGCACTACCATAGTACATCCCTTCATAGTCATCCTGGATGTTCCCTTTGCCTCCTGTCTGTATTTCATCCCCAATTTCCTGGATCCCATTTCCTTATTTATTTCCTTCTTTTGCTGGAGCACATCCTCTTTGCTCATCCTGAGAAAGGGTATAAGAGAGGTAAATTGTCTGAGATGTGAACGTATGAAAATGTGTCTACTATTTGATTGGTAGTTTGGCTGGGTATAGAATTCTAAATTGAAGCAATTTTTCTTCAGAAATTTGAAAACATGGCTTCAATGTCTTCAGGCTTCCATTGTTGTTACTGAGAAGTCTAATGCCATTTTTATTCTCAATTGTTTGTGTGCCATCTATCTTTTTCTCTGAAAGTTTTGAAGATATTCTCTTCTTTTAGTTTCTGAAATTTTACAGTGTTATTTCTTGATATGGGTCTTTTTTTTTTTTTCACTTATTATGCTGGGCACTTAGTAGATAATCTGGAAACTTAGGTTTTTCAGGGAAATTTTATTGAATTATTTTATAATTTTCTTATCTCCATTTCCTTTGTTCTCTCCTTCTGGATTTCCTCTTAGATAAATATAGGACTCCTGGATTGATACTATACATTTCTAAGTTTCTCTGTTTTCCCTGTCTTTGGCTTTTGGTTACTCTTTTCTATAATATTTCATTGACTTCACTGGTATTCTAAACTTTTTAATTGAACTTTTAAATTCTGCCTATATTATTTTTAATTTTCAAGTGTTCTCATTATCTGCTCTCTTTTTCCAAGAAAATCCTCTTCTTGTTTCATGGATGTAATATTTTAAGGCTCTATGATTTTTTTCCTTCTGTTTCCTGCATTGTCTCTGTTTCTTCTAGGTTTTTCTGTTTGATATTTTTTCATAATGTAGGCTTTTCTCAAATATCCATTCATGTGTAAGAAACTTTGTATGATTTGTGGGGCTCACTGAATTAACAGGTTTCAATGCATGATGATCAGGCATCAAGTTGCCAGAAGTATCATTATCTAAAGTTGTTTTCTACGGTTCTTTTTAATTCTCCAAAAAAAGGATTCTCTAGTTTCTTGCTTGGGATGTAGAGTCCTAGCTGCCAGTATTTGGGGAGCGGGGCAAAGGAAGAGGCAGAATGTCTTGTCATTCAGTAAGAAGAGTTTTAATCCTTTTATTTTTTCAAACCTGCAGTCTCTATTGGGCCTGGTCTCCCTAAGTCTGGAGGCTCTCTGGTTTGATTTCTCCAGAGAATAAGACTCTTGTCTCCAGTATGGTGAAGAAGGAGTGCTTGTCTTAGTGGGCAAAGGGAATGGGCTGGGACCTGTGAGTAAAATTGCTCCTTATAAAAATCCATTTCCATATTTCCAGCCCTATGCTTTATCCCTGCCTTCTCCCATGCCTGCTACCTCTAATTCTTGAACCATCTTAGGAAAACTCAGCTCATTTTTCATCAGAATCCATGAAAGCACATAGGTTTCTGTTTCCTTTTCTCTGCTCAGTTACCTCTCCTCCAAACAGTTTCTATCTTCCCAACATTGTCTATATCTCTCAGGTACCATCTTCTCTCTTATTCTATAGGTTTAATTGCCTTTATAGTCCTTTGCTGTAATTTATGAGAGAAGAGAAGAGATTAAGACATAGTTTCAATTCACCATATTTAACCAGAAATCTACCTTCTCTTTTATAATTTAAAAAAAGCAAGCTGCCTAGAACTAAAGACAGCATTCAGGTCTGATGTTCCTATTGTAGAATAAAACTAGACCAACATATCCCTTGATCTAAGTGGAATTTATTTTTGTTTGCAGCTGTTTTTTGTCCACTAATTTGTATTTGCCTGCCATTTAACTGAAAAGTACATATATTTCTCGCTTTCAAAGTGGTCAAGTTGGATGTCCTGCTTACATTTTTGTGTGCCTTGCCAGTGCACTTCTGGGATAGATACTGCTGTTACTCTGCTGATTGCCAATAGATTCTTCTTGCTGACATTTTATTTATGATATTCACTTTGGTATTCACAAGAGAGATTGTACTTTTACTTTATTTGTCCTGTTTTATCAGAATTGATGTCAATGTTATACTGACTGCTTAAAAAGATTTTGGGAGCTTTCCTTTTTTATAGTCTAGAACAGCTAAAACAGCATTTGGGGAAATTTGGGGGAAAATAAACTAAGAATGGTTAAAAGTAACATGGTATCCAGGATTGGATCCTGAAACAGAAAAGGAACATTTGTGGAAAAACTGGTGAAATCTGAATAAAGTCTAGAGTTTAGTTAATATTATTGGACCAGTGTTAATTTTGACAAAGATACAATGACTCTGTCAGATGTTAACATTAAAGGAAGCTGAGTGAAGGGTATATAGGAACTCTCTATATTATCTCTGCAACCTTTTTATATATCTAAAGTTATTCCAAAATAAAAAGTTTATATTTAAAATAAAACAATTTATCAGGGTGAGGTACATCTTAAAGATTTGTAAGAACTCACCTTTGAATCTGTCTATGCCAGGGACTTTTTTGTAGGGGTATCTCTTTATCAACTTTATGTTCTATGGTAATTGTCTTTTTAGATTTTCTGTTTCTTACAGGGTCATATTATATCATTTATATTTTCCTTGAAAACCATCGGTGTCATCAAGGTTTTAAAATGTATTTGTGTAGTGTTAACATAATCTCTTATAATTCATTTTTATTTTCTCTCTATCCATACTTATTTCCCAATGTCATGTTTCCTTTTGTGTGGTTATTTATTGGGTTGTGAAATTAATTTGGTGAATTGAGGCAATATTTTTAAAAGTGAAAATAACTAGGATAGAAAAATAGAAATATATATATACTGTTTCATGAAATTTTAATCTCCAGCATATGTGTGTTTTCTTGGTAACCTGACAATATCTATCAAAGAACAAATACATATAACTCTTGACCTAGTAATTCAATATTTGGGAAATTATCCAGATACATAATTGCATACATGCAGAAATGATATATGTGCAACATAATTCATTGCAGTATCATTTATAAAATAGCAAAAGATTGGCAATAATCCAAATGTCTATCAAGAGAGGACTACTTTTTAAATTATAGCACATTCATACAGTATAATACTCAGGGGTTGTCAAAAAGAATGAAGAAGCATTCTATGTACTGATGTAGAAAGATACCAAGGATATATATTCTAAGGAGAAGAAAGCACAGTACAGAACAAGGTTTATGATGTACTATCCTTTGTGTTAAGATGGGACATATAAAATCTTTATTTGTATTTGCTCATATAGGCATAAAGAAACTCTGGAAAGAAAAAGGAGTAGAGCAGTGATTATGAATGAGTGTGGGAACTGGGTGGATGAAGGAAGGATAGAAGGGAGATTTTTCGGGGCACCTGGGTGGCTCAGTTGGTTAGGCGTCCAGCTCTTGGTTTTGGCTCAGGTCAGTATCTCACAGTTTGTGAGTTCAAGCCCTGCATTGGGCTCTGTGCTGATGGCACAGAGCCTGCTTGGGATTCTCTCTTTCCCTCTGTCTTTTCTCCTCCCCTATTCATGCTCACTCTCTATAATAAATACGTAAACTTTAAAAAAAAAGAAAATACAAAATATTGAGCAAAAGAAGTAGCAATCAGAAGAATAGCCACAATGTGATTAGAATGCTCCCACGTATGTGCAGCTCCCAGTGCAGGCAAAACTAAGCTGTGCTGTTCAGGGACACATGCATACTTGGAGGCAGCAAGCAGTGTCACGTAGTAAGGTGTGTCTCTTACAATGGGTCACAGTCACAGTTTGAGAAACCTTATCTGTTTTATTCCCTAATCCCTCTCTTTAGTTGTTTAAGATGTAGAAAGCTAATCTGTTTCCCATGACTGTGTACTCCTTAGGCAGAGGGCTGCTATAAAGTTGTCCACTCTACAGACACTGAGGACCTGTTTGTGTTAATTTCAAAGAAAAGAGAGCCCTAGTTATTTGATCAGCATGTCCTTAAATGGGCAAATACAGGAAATGTCATAGTGATTTGTCAGATCCTCTTCCAAATATTTTGGTTAGCTTCTTAAGAAAACTCTTCTTCCTTGTAGGTAAATGGAAGAGCTGGAGACCAGCTTATTGCAGACACGGAAAGCACACAGAATAGAACAAATGGTGGCAAGATGGCTACGGCGTTCCCGGGACAGCTCGGCCCGGTAAGGCTCCTGGGCCAGCAGAGATTTCTGTCTGTGAGGATCTGGCATCCCCGCGGGCAGAGCTTTCGCCAGTCTTGGCAGCACCCGGGGATCAGTCTCCAGTTTGCTTTGTTCTTACCCCATATGGTGGGGGGAAGCATAAACAGATCGGCAGTTTTGCCGGAGTGCCTTTCCGTCTGTCCCCTTCCACCTCTTCCCTTGGTGTCTCTTACCATGCACCCACAATGTACACTCACACCAAACTCATACACACATTTACAAACAGTTGCACACAAATGGACTTACACACACAAACACACTTCGTACATACTCACACTCATGTGCACATACTCTCTGGAATATACTCACCCACATACTCTTGAACAGACACTCACACATTTCTGTCTCTCTGTCTCACACACACCCCTTGTCTTAGTCCTTGATGTGAGGGTCAGGAGATCTGCTGTTTATACTCTTTCCCCGTCTTTGTTTCCAGCAGCTGTTCCTTCCTTGCAGTCCCTATTTCATTCTAAACAAAATAAAATGAAATCAAATACAGATCTGATTTGACTGCTACAAGAGAACTTAAAATATGTTCTGTTTCGAAGTGTTCATTTTCCATCTCAGATTTCCCATCTGGCCCTGCCACAGAGATGAAATATCATGTGTCAGGTGTTTCTGAGGCACACATTCTTCCAAAGGAACTGGAAACAGCTGTTGTGCTGCTGAGCAATAACCCGTGCTCAGAACCACACTGCCCTGTGGCCAAGGGCTCCAATCCTCACACACTGTGGTGAGATAAGGCTGGTAGAATTAGCCCCGTGTCACAGGTGAAACACCTGAGGCCCAGAGACAGACTTGTTTACGATCATCCCCACCCCGTGTTCAGAAATCTTTGATGGGTCCCTATTTCTTACAGGGTACGTTTTAACATTTTTAGTTAGGCATTCAAGGCTCTCTGTGATTGACCCCTAGTACTTTACAGCTATTTGTCTTACTACTCCGTTTCATTCACATCATACTCCAGCTAAAATGAACTATTATTCATTGTTCCCCTACTATAAGCAACCCCTCTTCTCCTTTCACCCCTTAGACCGGGGCTCCTGTGCCAGATTCCTTCCTCCCAACTTCATGCATACAGAACCCACCCACAGTTCAAGGTCTGGCTGAACCATTGGGTCTTCCATGAAATGTTCCTTAGACTTAACCACTCCCATGGGACCCCACAGTATTTGATTGGTAGCATCGGCAGGGTGCTCCTCCTGATATGTTCAACTTATTTGAGCACATCTCTCTTTTTCCTTCTGGACAGTAGGCCCTATGAGCGCAGGGAAAGTAGTGGCCTCGCCTGTTCAACCCAGCAGTGATTGAGTTCCAAGAGAGTGATTGCAAGTGGTTAAGTAGTACTTGTGATGAATGGGGAAACTGCCAGGTACATCGCTTCCTAAAGTGAGTTCTGCAAACCCTAGTCCTATGTTATGCTGCTCCACTGAAGGTTTGGAAGTGACATAGCCCATACTCCACTCCCACCCACTTCTTGCATTTTGCACAGTGCATTTTTGCACATTAAAGGCCCTGAGATTCCTGCAGAGAAGAGACCTGTGTAACTTTAATTTGATGTTGCCTAAATATTTGACCTTTGGTACTCTCTAATATCCTGCTTTTCTCACAGAATGTAAATAAAAGGTGACACTGACCTGTAGGAAGTTTTTTTTATCCAATGTCTTTTCTGAGATACCTTTTACATATCATAAAACTTACCCACTAGAAGTATATAGCCCAGTGATTTTTAGTATACATTTAGTATATGTACAGAATTGTGCATTCTGTGGTGCAATCACCACAATCCAATTTTAGAACGTTTTTAATACCACAGGAAGAAACCTCATACCTGTGAGCAGTCACTCCCCATTTGCCCTTCCCCCAGACCCAGGCCACCACTCCTATACTTGCTGTCTCCATGGATCTGCTTATCCAGGATATGTCACATAAATGGAATTATATAATACGTGGTCTTTTGTGCCTGGCTTCTTTAACTTAGCATTATGTGGACAAGTTTCATCCATGTTATGGCAGGTATCAGTATTTCATTTTTATTGCCAAGTAATATTCCAGTATGGAATATTTTCTTTGTCCATTCATCAGTTAATATACACTTGGGCTGTTTCCACTTTGGAGCTAGTATGAATAATGCTGCTATGAACATGTGTGTAAAAGTTTTAGTTGGAACATATGTTTTCATTTCTCTTGGGTATATACTTGGGAGTGGTATAGATGAGTCACGTGGTAACTTAGTATTTAACCTTTGGAGGAACCGGCAGACTGTTTCCAAAGTGGCTATACCATTTTACATTTCCACCAGCAGTGTATGAGGGTGCCAGTGTCTCCACGTCCTCGCCAACACTTGTTAATATCTTTTCCTTTTCTATTGCGGCCATCCTAGAATGGGTGAAGTGGTATCTCATTGTAGTTTAAAAAAATTTTTTTTAATGTTTATTTATTTTTTATAGAGAGAGGGAGAACGTGAGCAGGGGAGGGGCAGAGAGGGAGAGGGAGACACAGAATCCGAAGCAGGCTCCAGGCTCTGAGCTGTCTACACAGAGCCTGAGATGGGGCTTGAACTCATGAACTGTGAGATCATGACTTGAGCCAAAGTCAGATGCTCAACCACCCAGGCGCCCCTGGGCAAGATTTAAAGAAACATGAAGAGCTTAATGCAACTTGGAGCCTTGGTGCTGGGTTTTATCCTCAGGGCTTAAAAAGATTGCTTTCAACTTACCTTGAATCTTTTTTTTTTTTTTAATGTTTATTTATTTTTGAGGGCGAAAGAGAGCGGGAGAGGGGCAGAGACAGGGACAGAAGATCTAAAGCAGGCTCTGTGCTGACAGTGCTGACAGTAGAGAGGCGGATGCGGGGTTCAGACCCACAAACCATGACATCATGACCTGAGAGGAAGTCAGACGCTTAACCAACTGAGCCACCCAGGTGCCCCTCAACTCAACTTGAATCTTAATGCTAATGAACACACACATACATGTTGTAGACACATGCGCACACACACACACGCACACACAGGCACACATGTACTCACATCCTTGTGTGCACGTATACACGTATCATGACATCTTTGTGTCAGAAGCCCTTCCTGTTGGTTTTACATGTTTTCCAAATTTCCCTGTTCATTGCAACCATACAACTATTTCCTAATTATAGGGATGGCCTTACTTGGCCCTTCTCATATTCCTAGTGATGTAGAAAGACCATTCCAGACAACCAGTTTTTTTTTTGTTTTTTTTTTTGTTTTTTTTGGCAACCAGTTTTTTATAGCTTCTTGACCCTAGGCAAAGTGGGGAGGTCTGAGAACAGGCTGCACTGCACCTTCAGAGCTGTCATTATTCTGAATCTCCTTTTTAACGTAATAATGGAATAACTACTTCTCTCAATTGTAGGCCTTCACCCTATAGCACTATACTCCCAGTGTCTACATTGCATGGTTTCTAGAAACTGCCGTAAGTATAGTCCTATGATTACACTACACGCTACATTTCTGTCTGGTACAGACTGCTCCCTCTATTTCAGCTTTCTTTGAATACACTTTAGATTAAAAATCCACCTTATAACAGACTTTAGCTTTTAAAATCATTCAAGCTGAACACATAATGCAGTGTTTAAACATAGATTCAAAATAGTTTCTCCACATCCTGCTGGACTCAAAGGTGAGTTCTTTGTTGTTACAGCATAGAAGTAAAATATATTTTCTGATGTAACAGAGAGCAGATAAAAAGCCAGAGAATATCAGAAGCATAATCTATTTCCATGTGGTGTTTTTTCCTTTTCAGCATTGATCAATTCAGTATGAACTAATGACCCATAAAATATAGAATTTGTCTACTCTAGACTACTTTCATGATAAATGTAACATGTTTTTTTTTCTAGTCCTACCGTAGGCCAAATCCAGCTATCTGGCAGGAATTCCATTGTGGAGCCACAGGTCTTACGCTGTTCCAGTGTAAAATCGTAGAAATGATCTCAGATTTATGGTTCGAAGCCATTACAGAGGAACCAGACATAAGTTTTTGAATTATCAGTGCTCAGTTTGATATTTATAAGATGCTTCAGAGGAGGAAATTTTGCTGCAGAGATCATTTCCTTCAGCTCCCTGTCAAATATTAAACATTCTTTGCGAGGAGAGGCCATGGTTTGGTCATGTTCTCAAGCAATCCCTTTCCAAACAAAAGCTGAAATGTGGCCTGTGGGGGAAAATGTCAAATCCAGACTTTGGGCCAAAGCCACTGACACTGTGCAGGGATAAGTCAACACAGTGGGGCCTTGTTTGTCTACCATTGTAGAAGAATGTACCCTTCCAAATGGAAAAATCAGATAACTGAAGACTACGCATTTGAAAAGCATAAGTTGGATTCTATTTTAACCATGTGGTAAGGTTTATTTTATCTTTTATTCTCCGTATGTCAATTAGCCTTACTATATGCCTAGCATTGAGTTTCGTACATGGGTCAAAAAAGACATGTTTTTTGCCACAAAAATCATAGTCTAGAGAGGACAGGAGCCTTCACATCATTGCAATTATGTATATTTCAAAAAAAAAAAAAAGGAGTGCATGTTCTGTGGGTGTGTTCAACAGAAGGAGATATTTATGCCAAAATCAGAAGATAGAGTAGGGGTTGAACTTCTTTGGTAAATTTCTGGAGAGCGTATGTTCTCAGGGGTTATCGGGGTGAGTGAGGGAGGATTCTAGGTAAAGGGAAGAGCTTGTGTAAAAGCCAGTTAATTTGAAGAACTCCAAGGAGAGTAGTTTGACTAGAACAAAAATATCAAGAGAATGAAAGGCTTGGTTGTAGACACTGGAGGGGTGGGCAGGAGCTGTATTAAACCACATCAAGGATTTCGGATTGGTCCATTCAGTCAGGGGAGATATCCGAGCAGGGTTGTATTTATAAAATCAGTCTGGGTACTGGATGGAGAGTCATTCAGGAGAGACAAAAGTGAAAAGTAGAGAGACCAGTTTGGAGACTCTTGGAGAAATCTGTCTGCAGGACAGGTAATGGGGGCCTAAAATGGAATGCTGGTTGTGGAGATAGAAATGGACGTCTTTCGAGATCTTTAGGTGTTGTGACCGATCAGATAATAGGGATGAGAGCAGGGTAAAGTCAAGGATGCTTCCCAGGAGTCCTCATGATACCATTTATTGAGCTCTGGGACATGGAGAAGATGAGTCCTAATTAATCATAGGGCAGAGCTGTATATCCAATTAAGCAAACAAAGGAAAATGACAAATATTGAACTCTGTTACTTACATTCAAGTGGTCTGCTTTTTATTAATGTTTATATGTACATTTTCACCTTTTGCCAGTCATTTGAGTTACTGTTTTGTATCCTGCTTTCTGTGTACAATATTTTGCTCATGTATTTACCCAATAAGTAAATCTTGCTGCAGAAAAATGATCTTCACTCAGCACTGTGAGAAATACAGAGGTGGGTAAAAAGTGGTTCCTACGTTCAGAGAATTTACAGACTATTTGGGGTAATAATATAAGGAATCACATAGCTATCAATGCAACTTGAGGTGCCATAAGAGAGGGCCAGAGTTTTGAGATGAGAGAATTTATGTCTAGAATAATCTGAGTTCTCCCTTAGGAAGGGGGTCTGAACTACAGTTTAGAGGATGCTCTGAAAGGGTATTTTCTAAGCTGTGTTTCCATGTATGTCTAAAGTTCTTAGGCTTGTGATACTTAGGCTTGTCTTGGAGTAATTCTTCACTGTGCTCAGTTTATCTATCTTCTGTTGATTTAGTTTGAGTTTTTCCACTCTTCTAAATGAAGCTGTGATAAATATTTTTGAATATTTAGGAGGCTGGGTGTTTTGAGCTCATACTCTATTCTGGGACGTTACCAGGCCTGGGGAACACAGAGATAAATACCCTTGTCTTTTAGGAACTCATAGTCTAGTACAAATAATATTTTATTTTTTGTTTAGGGTGATTACTTTGAGGAATGGCAGTCAGAATGGTAACAGAAGGTCAAAGAAAACGATCAGATTTTAAATTCATATTACAGTGTCCCTGATTATTTTCTAGAGAAATTGAATATCCAATTTATATGGTCAGCCTTAAATCCCAGGGGTTTATTATTTTTATTTACATTTGGTTCTTTACTTGACATGTAATAGTACTCTGTAGCCCTTTTGACTGTACTTCTCTAATTAATAAAGTACATTCTCTATGTTATTTACCAATTTTATTTCTTCATGTACAAGTTGTCGATGTACTTAGTTTTAGCATGTGAAGTCTGGGTATTTACTGCATGTGTTTATGCCCATTCTTCATATGTTTGTATTGCAGCCTTCCCCCACCCCCCGCCCAGAATTTTATTTTTTTTAAAGCTGATTCGCCTTATTTTCAACAGCTTTATTGAGATATAATTTGTGTACTCTACAATTCACCCACTTAAAGCATACAACTCATTGGTTTTTAATACATCCACAGAAATGTACAACCGTCACTGCAATCCATTTGGGAAGATTTTCACCCAAAAAAGAAACTCCATACATATTAGTAGTTCCTTCCAGAATTCTCCTGCTTTCAGCCCTAGGCAACTACTACTTTGTCTCTAAAGATTTGCCTATTCTGAATATATCATGTAAGTGGAGTCACGTGGTATGTGTGTGTTTGTTTTTGTGGCTGGCCTTTGACTTAGCATAATGTGTTCAAAGTACATCCATATTTCATCATGTATTCATATTTTGTTGCTAAATAATATTGTGCTGTGGAATATTTTCTTTGTTATTTCATCAGGTGATGTACATTTGGACTGTTTCCACTTTGGGGCTATTAGGAATATTGTTGCTATGAGTATTTGTGAGTTTGCTCGGACATGTGTTTTCATTTCTCTTGGGGTTATATGTAGGAGCGGCCTTGGTGGGTCTTATGATTTTCAATGTTTAGTCTTTTGAGGAACTGCCAGATGATATCAGGGCTCCATTTTCTCCACATCTTTGTCAACACTTGACCTGTCTTTTTGGTTATGGCCATCCTAGTGGGTATAAAAAGTGGTATCTCCTTGAGGTTTTGATTTGCATTTCCATAATGGCTAATGATGTTAAGCATCTTTTCACATACTTACCCATTGTCGGTATATCTTTGGAGAATGTCCATGTAAATTGTTCGTCCACTTTTCATTATTTTTCTTTTTTGTTTGCGTTTATAAGAATTCTTTATTCTAGCTGCAAGGTTCTTATCAAATATATGATTTGCAAATCTTTTCTCCCACAGTGTGGGTTTTTTCACTTTCTTAATTGGGCCCTTTGAAACACAAAAGTTTTTAATTTTGATGAAGTTCAGTTTATCTGCATATTCATTGTCCCTTATACTTTTGGTATCCTATCCAGGTCACAAAGATTTACTCCTATATTTTCTCCTAAGAGTGACACAGTTTTAGCTCTTATATTTAGGTCTTATGATCCAGTGTGAGTCAATTTTTGTTTATATGAGGGAGAAATTACAAGCTTTTATGGCTTAAAGTTTTCCTATTTTGTTATCCAATTTTTTTAATTTATTTGTATTTATGTGTGACTGAGGGCCTGGATATTGCATTTGATTTACATATAAAGACTGACAATTCAGTTATTGGAAAATTTTAAGTATGTTTGGACTGATATGCTCTCTAAATATGAAATACACACTGGATTTTGAAGGCTTAATCTGAAAAAGAATGCAAAATATCTCATCGATTTTGTTGTTGTTGGTTGCATGTTGAAGTGATAGCATTTTGGATATATTGGGTTAAATAAAAAATATGTCAAACTTCGTTTTACCTGTCTTTTTCCACCATTTCTCATGAGGCTGTTAGAAACCTTACGTTTTACATATGTGACTTGCATCATATCCCACTTGGCCAGCACTGTACTGGGAGCTATACTACAGAGCCTTTGAAGAAGGGGGCCCCGATTTGGAACCCCCTTCCCAGTTGTGTGATTTTAAGTAAAAGTCTCTCAAAGGAAGATTCAGTCTCCTTATCCATAAAATAGGGATGATAATTATACCCACCACACAGGTTTGTTGGGAAGGTTAGGTGAGTGAGCTATGAAAATGTTGGATCACTCCTGGATACTTGCTTAATAAATATTATTAATGATTATCACCATTGCTGTAACTGCTACTTGTACCGTCACCAATTTATCAAGTTTTTTTTTTTTAATTCTGGAGGAATTTTTGACTGATATATTAAATCTATATTTTTGTTTAGAACTTAATATTTTTTTTTTTTGTTAAAATTTTTTTCATGTTTATTTTTGAGAGAGAGACAGAGCATGAGTGGGGGAGGGGCAGAGAGAGAGGGAGACACAGAACCCGAAGCAGGCTCCAGGCTCTGAGCTGTCAGCACAGAGCCTGCCCTACACGGAGCTCAAACCCACAAACTGTGAGATCATGACCTGAGCTGAAGTCAGACGCTTAACTGATAGAGCCTTACAGGAGCCCCAGTATTTTTATTTTTTAATATTTAGTCTTCCCAACCAGGAATCCAACATAACTTTAGCCCAATCCTTGTGTCTTCCTTCAATACGTCAGCTGATTAAGACTACCTAGCACCTAGGGGCGCCTGGCTGGCTCAATTGGTGGAGCGTGCGACTCTTGATCTTGGGGTTGTGGGCTTGAGCCCCACGTTGGGTCATAGAAATTACTTAAAAATAAAATCTTTAAAAAAAAAAAAGAATGCCTAACACCTAATATACATCCAGCTAAACTGTTTTAATGAGTTATAGAGTGCTTTTTGAGGCTGTGTTTTTTTATCCTGCAACTCCACTCACCTTACTTTTTTAGCACCAGCAGTTCTCTTTGTTGATCATTTTGTAGTTATCATCATCTGTTTAAAAACAAGTGGTGCCTTCCATTTCCTGTGCTTATTATGCTTCTAACTGTTTTTCCTTCTCTGATAATGATCACACGCATTTTTCCCCGCAGCATTTAATGGGAGTAGTGTCTAGGGTATCCTTCCTGTTGCTTTTTTAAAAGCATGTAAATGTTGATTTTTGGCTCTCAGCATAGTATATTATTATTTGGAAAGTCCCTTTCATAGCTTTAAAGGTTTTTTTTTTTTTTTTAATCGGGAATAACTATGGGCTTTATTCACTATACATTTATTCACTACACATTTCCAGTTTTGTTTCTTCCCTGTCATTAGGTCTGTCTGCTGGCACTTCTCAGTGTTACCCATGTGCTTGCCTAGAAGAAATCCCCTCTTTGCTTCTAAGCTGTGGGGGGTCAGGTCATCATCTGTTCAGACAGCCTGAATCAGCTCAAAGCTGGGGTCTGAGGAGCTCCTTGGTGGATAATGTGCATGAGGCTTTGTACTTGGGGTTGTCACATGCATTTTGGTACCCTGAAGCCATTTTGTTATATTTCCTGATCCTTGTTGAAGTTTGAGATCATTATAAATGACAGGTGATTTTCAGATAAGCGACGTCCTGTTGCATTAGACAGAGTTTCTGACAGTGTTTGGTAAATGGAGGAGAATAAATGATAGGGCTTAGCTGCAGAGCCCCGGGGGGACTGTTACTCCTCCACATTTCTGTTGTTTATTAATAATAATAAGCACCTCATCCCGTCACCATTTGACCTTCCTCAGAAAGGACCACTGACTCTCAAAGGGGAAAAAATCATTTCCCACAGACATAGGAGAAATAGCTTGTGAGTTGGTTTGTGGTTTTGAGAGAGACAAAGCACAGCTTTCAACTTACCTGCTTTTAGACGTATAGAAAACATACATGTTTTTAAAGATTACTGTAGAGGGAGTCTGAAGACCAGCTGGCATTTCCTACTGGAATCCTCACAGTTTACAAATTTGAAAGGGAAGTGAAATTCATCTCAAAGCTAAAAAGGAAACAAAATCACCAAAGAAACAATCCATCTATGCAGTTAGTCAGCATCAGACATCCAGACTGAATGGCTCCTCGATCCTGTTCACGGTCGCTGTTTTTCCTCTTCTGTACCTCTGCTGAAGCACTGCCTCCTTCCTGGAATGCCTGTCCATGCATCCAGGCATCCACCCACGCAGCAGCGGCCATTGAACATCTTCTGTGTGCTGGGATCTGGGCTGCGTACACATACCCTCAACATCTCTCAAGGTGCAGCTCCAATGCCCCCTCTTGTGGGTAGCGAATGCTTTCCTGATCCCCTCCTCCGCAAAGTTAAAACTGCTCTCCCCTTCTCTGAGTGCCCACAGCATGTCATGACTTCTCTTTTAGAGGCTGCTGCTGTTCCACTGGGTGTTTTTATCCCCTGGTGTTTGTGCCTGATCTCTGTCACGAGGAGAGTTGGGGTGTGCTCAGCTTTGCATCTTCCTCTTCCAGGATGCCTAGGGCTGTCCCAGTTTGGGACCACCACCTAGAATCCACCCCCTCTTTTTTTTTTTTTTTTTTTTTAATCGTAAAACTCTTTCTCTTCCAGGGCTAAAGTTGCTGTAGCCGATGGGCCTCCCGGGATCTCAATCCAGACCCTCACCCCTATGAAACACACAGTAAAAATAGACAAAGACGTCCTCCTCCAGGACTATGGATTCCACATTTCTGAGAGCCTACCCCTCACAGTCGTGGCTGTCACAGCAGGTAGGGGCTGACTGGGAAACAAGAAAGGAGTTTGACTTCTGGGGGTGGGGGGGGAGAAGTAGTCCTGGATCTCGTCCCATCTCTCTGTCCTAGAATGTAATTTCGAAAATGCTACCCCAGGAAGTTAGGGCACATCTAATTCTGACCTAATTCTGTCTAGAACCTTGTACCTTCCTTTGGTGTGGGGAGGGAGGAAGCCGCAAGTGCACTTGCTGATCTGAACCCCAGGCTCCTGCTGGCCTCAGCCAGGGTTTTGCCCACCCGTGGCCCCCTGGCCAGTCTCAGGGCAGTGACAGTATTTGGATCCACTGGCTCTTCTCTCTGAAACCCTGCATGCTCCAAGCTGGGGAGAGTTTCTGGCCAGAGAGTAATAGAAATTATTGATTTGTTTTCACTGAGTCTTTGTAAAATATAGGCTGTATCGTGGTGAAGAAGAACAGGCTGAAAATGTCTAGTGTTTGTTTTCATACATCAGCTATGTATTGATGTGAGATCTGGGTCTAGTTAAAATCTAATTTTGGTTTACATATACACGCATACGTGCGCGAGCACACAAACACATCACATAGTTTTTTAGAGGTGAATGTAATAGATTCACTTGCCAGCCCTGTTGATTCAGGGGGTTTCTGCTAGTTTTCTTTCCCAGGACAGTCTCCTAATATCCCTTGAAGGTGATGGGTGGTAGGTATATTATCCACATTTTGTAAATAGGGAAACAGACTCATGCGAGCCCAAAGCTGGCTGAGGGGTTTGGAGGTACGGGGAGTAAGCTGGTGCCCTGGGGACTGGATCAGCCTGCCATTTAGTTGTGCTGCTGTGACACCTGGGGTCTGGGCCCTCCTGGCATGAACACCAATTACTTCTTCTCTGTCCAACAGGAGGTTCTGCTCACGGCAAGCTTTTCCCTGGTGATCAGATCCTCCAAATGAACAACGAGCCTGCCGAAAGTCTTTCCTGTGAACGAGCAGCCGATATACTGAGGTACTAAATTGCCTCCATTATCCCCAGAGTTACACAGATGATCACAGAGCAAAGATGGGTGACAGGACAGGAATGACATAATTGATCTCCTCGTGGTTTTAATAGGGACCAGGCTCCTTTAAAGTGGCAGTAGCTGCCTCATTTTAGAATTCGGTTACACCGTGCTCCCCTTCATCTGCCTAGAGAAGTGACAGAGGGACACAGGGTGCTGTATTATGACCCCCCTGCTATGCTAGACACTGTGCCAGGCTCTGCAGGGAAGGTAGTTATGAATAACACGTGGACGCTACCCAGTAAGGATTTCTAGGGTTGTTGTGACATATGCCAAAGATCGAACCAAATTGACACTAAACCTGTCAGTTCTTCTTTAATCCTTTTGATAAATATTCTTAAATGCCCTTGGACACACAGCCTGGTTGGCATGTATGTAGTCTCACTGACCTGGCAGCTGCCGCCTTCTCCCTGGTGGTGTTGTGACCTGCGTCACTTCCTGCCTGGACCGTGATCTCTCTCAGAGCAGGTGCACGGTGACTGCTCAGTTGAACGAGTGAAGATAGTTAGCACCAATTGCTGACCCTGGTTTTAAGACAGAGGAACGTAAGTGACAGAAGAGGAGAGGGCTCACGGACATCTCATAGGCACCTACGGGCTTTGTCTTTCAAATTTTTCGACACTGTTTTGATGACTTTAATATAAACATTAGAAATGAGAAATAGAGTTCCATGAAAGCCAACTTGAAGATAGTTAGATGATGCCTCTTTTGTGAGTGGGGTGGTTTTCATTTCCCAAGGCATATCATGCACAGCACACACTGAATAATAGGTAATAGTCAGAAAATCAGAGTAAGAGAAAATGAAAATGCAGGAAGCACGCAGTCTCACTGTGGAGAGACAGGCATACACAGCTTAAGATTTATAGAGAATCCATCAAAGTTGTAGAAAATAGAAGCCTTTCAACCAAGGCCAATATTGCTTCAGGATGACCAGAGAATAAATTGAGTGGGTGGGGCAGCCTCAGGAAAGGATTTGATGATTTCATTCCAGAATATGACATATGGTTATGGAAATCATGAAGTGTGCTTTCCCAGTTATTGGGTGATTTTCTCAAAGATGATCAATGCCAGCAAATTAAGTTTAGATTTTCAGCGATACTAATATTTCTGCCAGGCTAGATCAGACTGTGACTAACAAGCCAAATTATTGTCAAACTAAAGTGGTGGACTGGCATTTGAGTGGTTAGGTAACATTGAACGCAGTCTGTTTACTGAGCACCTTCTCTGGGCAAAGAGCCTGGTGGGGCAAAGGGTCCGCTCCCCAGACACCTGCAGGCTGGTAGTGCGGAAGTGCCTCACGCTCACCCCTGTGAGGTTGAGGGCAGACAGTGGGTCAAGAGGAGCACAGTAAAGGGGTTGTAAAAGCTACAGATTCCTCCAACTTGGGGGGAAGTGGTGGTCTGAGAAAACAGAGGTCCAGAAGTAATTCAGCTGTACCTTTAATGCTGGGTAGAATTTGGCCTTGAAAGGTGGATGGAGGTGGAGGTTGATCCAGGCAAAGGAGTGATAAGCAGGAACCGCTGGGTGAGGAGAGGGGGCGGGGATGCTGAACAGGTCAGTTTGCCTAAGACACCACATGCCTAAAGGAAGCTTCTGGGAAGCAAGGCCCACATGGTGGAGGGTCTCCAATGCTGACACAGCAAGTTCAGGTGTTCCTCTTTTCCTGGAAGGGTGAGCCCTCAAAGACCTCTCAGCAGGGAGGTTACTTGAGCCATCTGTGCTCTCTGCCATATACTGCATGTGGGGATCCCAGGACTGCTTTATTTTTTAGCTTAGTTCCCAGTGCCATTGCCACTTATAAAGGGAAAAATCCAAGCAAAACACTGGCACAACAAAACCTCTCTAATCCCTCCAAATATCTGTGAGGCCTGAATGTCCTTTTGAGAGCACTTGGACCTTGGTTCATTGTAGATTATCTCGGGAAAGGCCTGCTCTTATGGAAAATGGAAATGAGGCAATCCCCAGACACAGCTGCAGGTTGATTTTACCCATTTGAGGAAGGAACACACCAGCAGCAATTGGCCTAACTGCTCATATTGCAAGAAGTCAAATGAAATTATTTTGCAAATGGCTTCTCTATGTAGCAATGGCAAAGAAAAAGGAAAATATGGATTGATTTCCAGTTCTCTCCTCTAATACAAGATGGAAGTTAGGCCGTTGTCTGGTTGACTTTTATCATTTTTGGAATCTAAGACATAATAACAAGACAGAAATGTATAGTATCTTGATACGTGATTCGGCTCATTACACTGACCTTGTGTGCCCAAGCACCACAAACTGATTGGCTTTTATCTGATTTATGTGAAATACACATTCATTCATTCATTCATTCATTCAATTTTAGTGAAATGTTTAGCCTAAGTTATTTGAAAAAACAACCTGAGTTATCTGTGTTATTGCTATGTTTTCTCTTAAAAGTTGTTTTTTTTGACATAAACCTAGCTAATGGTCATACCAACTATATGAGTTCCCCGTCATATAGACTAAATTAAACCTAAGTGACTTAATTAAGTGGCTGTAGGTATAGACTAGATGGTAGAGGTGGAAATTTGAAGATTCCCTCAAGGTGGGAGGGGTATTCTGGGACAGCTTCAGTTCATTTGCAGAACATTGCTTTTCTCAACGTCTTTCTCAGGGTTGCTGAGCCAAAGATGCTGAGGCAAAAGAGGCTGGTTTATACTTCTGCCAGTCTTTTTGACCTTGGTGTGAGCGTGTGTACACACACACATGCACACACACATACACACACACACACACAGCACCCAGAATGAGGAAATGTTTTATCTTTCTTTATTTTTTTTTTCAGGGAAGCTGAAGACTCTCTTTCAATCACAGTTGTTCGCTGCACATCGGTAAATCTCTTGCTACATCACGTTAGTTTTATTCTTTTCATCCCCAAGATCCCAACCCACAGTGGGATATCCTTCAGAGAATGAATAGGGAAGGCAATGGTAGAAGGGGCAGTGGCCAGACAGTGGACAGGCAGGCACTCAACGTTGCCCGAAGACAGCCAACGCATCAGTGTTGTGGAGGAAACAGATATGGGTCCAGGTTTCCAGAACTTGTCCAGCTAAGGAGACAGATCCATGATTACACAAAGTGGGATGATGATAAGTGTACCAAACGACAAGTTTCAAAATAAGTGTAGTGTGTTGCGACTTTGGGCAAGTCAGTAAGTTTCAGTTGGCATTTTTGTAAAACAGTGGTGATGACAATAATTGTCTTGTTTCTCTAATGCATTGTTATGAGGACAAGTGAGGTGTTGGATATGAAAGTGTGTCATCAGCTCTGAAGCTCATCACAAGACAAGGGGTGGCATAGACAATGGACTGGAAGGAAGTGGCAATCCTAAACACCAGAGGCCAAGGAGCCCTTTATCTGTGACAGGAAAAAGTATATAATCAAGTCATAAGAGGAAGAACTACCAAGGAGGAAAAGGTGACAGAAAACTCTCATCCGGAGTGACTTCAATATATACCTCTTAGCCTTGGCCACATAAAGACAAAAAAATAAATAGGGGCATGGGGAATTTCAATAAGCATTTAATAATCTAACCTAATTGACCACATACTATGCTATCAAAGAAACTCAATAAATTACCCAAATAACAAACTATATATCTCTTCCAAATATAATAAAATAGGAATTAATAACTATCAACAACTTAATTAAAACTATCCAGCCATTCAGAAATATGAATGCAGTCTCTCAAGTCAAGCAGAAAAGCAAAACTATACCGTTCTAGACTAGTTAGGAGAAAAAAATTTTTTGTTTATTTATTTTTGAGAGAGAGAGAGCGAGCACGAACTGGGGAGGGATGGAGAGAGAGAGGGAGACACAGAATCCAGTGCAGCCTCCAGGCTCCAAGCTGTCAGCACAGAGCCCAACACAGGGCTCACACCCATGAACTGTGAGATCATAACCTGAGCCGAAGTTGGATGTTCAACCATCTGAGCCACCCAGGCACCCCAGTTAGGAGAAAATTTAAAACTAGAAGTCTGCTTTTAACAATTTATGTGCAATTGAAACTATACTCGGGGTAAAATTTATGGCCTTAGGTGATTTTATGATTTAATAAGGAAATTGGTCAAGTGAAAATTCAGTGAAAGAAGTTGGAAGAAACAACTAATAAAACAAACATAAAGCAGAATAAAGAAACAACAAAAATCTAAATGATGCTTTGGAAAACAAAAATTGTAAATTTGATAAGTAAATCCAAGAGCTAGTTTGTTAAGGGAAAAAAATAAGAAAATAGGAAAACTTTAAGGAAAAGAAATAGATGGGCCCAATGTGAAGAAAAGTAGAATATTTTGAAGAATGTAAAAAAAAAAATTTTAACATAAAAAGAGATACATACCATGTTCTTTCATGGGAAGACTATTATGAATACCTTGGTTATTCTCAATGTATATTCTTTTATATATAGTAAATAGTATGTATGTATGTATTTATAAATTTCTTTCCAAGTTAGCATACAGTGCAATAATGATTTCAGGAGTAGAATCCAGTGATTTATCCCCTATGTATAACACCTAGTGCTCATCCCAGCAAGTGTCCTCTTTTTTTTTTTAATTTTTTCTTTAATTTTAATTTTTTTTAAATAATTTACATCCAAATTATCATATAGTGCAACAATGATTTCAGGAGTAGATTCCTTAATGCCCCTTACCCATTTAGCCTATCCCCCCCTCCCACAACCCTTCCAGTAACCCTCAGTTTGTTCTCTATATTTGTGAGTCTCTTCTGTTTTTTCCCCCTCCCTGTTTTTATATTATTTTTGTTTCCCTTCCCTTATGTTCCTCTGTTTTGTCTCTTAAAGTCCTCATATGAGTGAAGTCATATGATTTTTGTCTTTCTCTGACTAATTTCACTTAGCATAATACCCTCCAGTTCCATCCACGTAGTTGCAAATGGCAAGATTTCATTCTTTTTGGTTGCCGAGTAATACTCCATTGTATCTATATACCACATCTTCTTTATCCATTCATCCATCGATGGACGTTTGGGCTCTTCCCATACTTTGGCTATTGTTGATAGTGCTGCTATAAACATGGGGGTGCATGTGTCACTTCGAAACAGCACACCTGTATCCTGTGGATAAATGCCTAGTAGTGCAATTGCTGGGTTGTAGGGTAGTTCTATTTTTAGTTATTTGAGGAACCTCCATACTGTTTTTCAGAGTGGCTGCACCAGCTTTCATTCCCATCTCATATTGATGTATATTCTTAATGTGAATTCAAACTCCCCGTGGGACTTGTACTTGGATTTTGACAGTTTATCAAAGTGAGACACATCAAGAAGATCTTCTTATAGATGCAAGAAAAGCATTTGACAAAATATAGCATCCTTTCTTGATAAAAACCTTCAAGAAAGTAGGTACAGAAGTAACATACCTCAACATTATAAAAGTCATATATGAAAGGCCCACAGCTAATATCATCCTCCATGGGGAAAAACTGAGAACTTTTTCCCTAAGGCCAGGAACATGACAGGGATGTCAACTCTCATCACTGTTCTTCAACATAGTACTGGAAGTCCTAACCTCAGCAATCAGACAACAAAAAGAAATAAAAGGCATCCAAATTGGCAAAGAAGAAGTCAAACTTTCACTCTTCACAGATGACATGATACTCTACATGCAAAACCCAAAAGATTCTACCAGAAACCACTAGAACCAATACATGAATTCAGCAAAGTTGTAGAATCGGTTGCATTTCCATACTGAAGTAGCAGAAAGAGAAATCAAGGAATCAATTCCATTTACAATTGCACTAAAAACCGTAAAATACCTAGGAATAAACCTATCCAAAGAGGTAAAATATCTATACACTGAAAACTATAGAATGTTTATGAAATAAACTGAAGAAGATACAAAGAAAAACATTTCCATGCTCGTGGATTGGAAGAACAAATATTGTTAAAATGTCGATACTACCCAAAGTAATTTACACATTCAATGCAATTCCTATCAAAATAACACCAGCATTCTTCACAGAGCTAGAACAAACAATCCTAAAATTTGTATGGAACCAGAAAAGACCCCAAATAGCCAATGCAATCTTGGAAAAGAAAACCGAAGCAGGAGGCATCACAATTCTGGACTTTAAGCTGTATTACAAAGCTGTAATCATCAAGACAGTATGGTACTGGCACAAAAACAAACACATAGATTAATGGAACAGAATAAAGAACCCAGAAATGGACTTATAAATGTATGGCACATTTTTGACCAAGCAGGAAAGAGTACCCAGTGGAAAAAAAGACAATCTCTTTAACAAATGGTGCTGGGAAAACTGGACAGCAACATGCAGAAGAATGAAACTTGACCACTTTCTTACACCATACAGAAAAATAAATTCAAAATGAATGAAAGACCTAGATGTGAGATAGGAAACTATCAAAATCCTAAGGGAGAACACAGGCAGCAACCTCTTTGACCTCAGTAGTAACAATTTCTTACTAGACACATCTCCAGAGGCAAGGGAAACAAAACCAAAAATGAACTGTTAGTATCTCATCAAGATAAAAACCTTCTGCACAACGAAGAAAACAATCAGTAAAACTAAAAGGCAACTGACAGAATGGGAAAATATATTTGCAAATGACATATCAGATAAAGAGTATCCAAAATCTGTAAAGAACTTATTAAACTCAACATCCAGAAAACAATCCAGTGAAGAAATGGACAGAAGACACGAAAAGACACTTTTCCAAAGAAGACATCCAGATGGCTAACAGACACATGAAAAGATGCTCAACATCACCCATCGTCAGAGAAATACAGATCAAAACCACAACGAGATATTACCTCACACCTGTCAGAATGGTGAAAATTAACAACTCAGGAAACAATAGATGTTGGCGAGGATGCAGAGAAAGGGGAACCCTTTTGTACTGTTGGTGGGAATGTGAACTCGTGCAGCCACTCTGGAGACAGTGTGGAGGTTCCTCAAAAAGTTAAAAATAAAACTACCCTATGACCCAGCAATTGCACTACTAGCTATTTTTCCAAAGGATACAAAAATGCTGATTCGAAGGGACACATGCACCCCAGTGTTTATAGCAGCAGTATCAACAATAGCCAAATTATGGAAAGAACCCAAATATCCTTTGACTAATGAATGGATAAAGAAGATGTGGTATAGGGGGCACCTGGATGATTCAGTTGGTTAAGCGTCCGACTCTTGATTTCAGCCCAGGTCATGACCTCACAGTTCATGAGTTTGAGCCCTGCATCAGGCTCCACGCTGTCAGCATGGACCCTGCTTTTGATCCTCCCTCTCCCTCTCCCTCTCTCTCTCTCAAAATAAATAAATTAACTTAAGGGGCACCTGGGTGGCTCAGTTGGTTGAGCATCTGACTTTGGCTCAGGTCATGATCTTACTAGTTCATGAGTTTGAGCCTGCATCAGGCTCTGTGCTGACAGCTTGGAGCCTGTTTCAGATTCTGTGTTTCTCTTTCTCTCTGCCCCTCCCCTGCTCACACTCTGTCTCTCTGTCTCTCTCTCTCTCTCTCTCTCTCTCAAAAATGAATAAACATTAAATAAATAAATAAAATTAAAAAGATGTGTGTGTGACTGTGTGTGTGTATACACACACACACTCATACATACACACAATGGAATACCACTCAGCAATCAAAAAGAATGAAATATTTCCATTTGCAACAACATGGATAGAACTAGAGTGTATTTATGCTAAGCAAAATAAGTCCATCAGAGAAAGACAAATATCATATGATTTCACTCATGTGGAATTTAAGATGAACATAGGGGAAGAGAAGGAAAAATAAGATAAAAACAGAGAGGGAGGCAACCATAAAAGACTCTTAAATTACAGAGAACAAACTGAAGGCTGCTGGAGGGGAATGACTGGGGGGGGGGGGCGATGAGCTAAATGAGTGATGGGTATTAAGGAGGGCACTTATTGGGATGAGCCCGGGGTGTTATATGTAAGTGATGAATCACTGGGTTCTACTCTTGAAACTAATACTACACTGTATGTTAACTAACCTGAATCTAAATAAATAAGTATCTTTAAAAAAAAAGTAATGAGGATGGCCTTGATGTACCAGATTTTAAAACTAATAAAGCTAAAATAATTAAACAAGATATTGATAAAATGTTGAACATGTCAGTGTAATCCAATAGAAAGTCCTAGAATAGGTATTGATATAAGAATTTAGTATGTGGTAAATATGGCATCCCAAATCAGTGGGAGAAAAGATGATCCTTCATGAAATCAAGCTAAGACGTTTCCTTAAGCATTTGAAAAAAAATAAAGTCTCATGTCACATCATTTGATGTAATAATAATTAAATATAAAAAAACACAGAAATGGAGACAATATGGTTGGGTGTCTATCTGGTCGTAGGTTGTGGAAAGAATTCCTAAGTATATGGGGAGTGGGAGGAAGCACAATGGAACAAGCAGCTATTTGATTATGTGAAAAAAATTAAATTTCTATGACCCCAAAACTTCACAACACAAAGCAAAGAAATTGTGGTCTTTTCTCATTTTTGACAAGTATTGTCTTTTGTTTTTATTTCTTGGAAATAGAATAGGGAAAAAGCAACCTATATAGGATTAAGATGTTTGCCATAAATATGACAGACCAAGTGCTTTTGTGAACAAATAAATGGAGATTCTTCTAAGAATTTGTCTATGAAATAATGTGAAACCAATGTATTAAAAAAAGTACACTGAAAGCTAATCAGTATAAATGGTTGTACAGGTGTTAAGAGATTCTTTTTATTTAGCTGATTAGCATCTCAATGGAGAACATCTTAAACTTAATTAGATTTTTTTTTCCTGCTGTTTTCAAGAAATGAAAGCAAAAGATAACACTTGTTAAGTCAATAAGAAGGAAATAGAGGGGTGCCTGGGTGGCTCAGTCCCTTAAGCATCTGACTTCGGCTCAGGTCCTGATTTCACGTTTGTGAGTTCAAGCCCCACATTGGGCTCTATGCTGACAGCTCAGAGTGTGGAGCCTGCTTCAGATTGTGTCTCCCTCTTTCTCTGCCCCTCCTTGTCCCCCCCTTCTTGAAAATAAATAAAACGTTAAAAAAATTAAAAAAGAAAAAGAAGGAAATAGATTATAGTTGCATCCTCTTAAAAATGGAGTGTAGGGAGAGGAAAATTAATGTGTTACAGTACCACTCCTGAGATTCCCACAAGGTTCCCAAGAAGAGGAGGATGTGAATTCTGTGCTTCACAGGTCCTGCAGGAAAAGCTGACATTGGCCCATACCCTGAGAAATGCCCTGAGTATTATCTGGCCCATTCAGGCCTCTTGCCAGGAGTTATATGATCATAAGACAAATGATCATATATGTCTTACTTCAGCAACGATGCTCATCTTTGCCATAGCGGATTCTTAGAGTTCTCAAATGACTTGAAATTGATTAGGAATGATAAAATCCAAAGTTGGGGCATGCCTGGCTGGCTTACTTGGTGGAACATGCGACCCTTGATCTTGGATTGTGAGTTTGAGCCCCACATTGTGTGTAGAGATTACTTAAAAAATCTTTAAAAGAATAAATAAAATTCAAAGTTGGAATTTTAATTACTGCTTCTCTAAAACATAGAATTTTGGGGGAGGGGTGCCTGGGTGATTTAGTCAGTCGAGTGTCCGACTCTTGATTTTGGTTCTGGTCATGATCTTACAGTTTTTAAGTTTGAGCCCCGAGTCAGGCTCAGTCCTGATGGTATGGAGCCTGGTTGGAATTCTCGCTCTCCCTTTTTTGTGACAGAGTATGTATCCTTTCTCAAGGCAGCTAGTTTCATGGTTGAGTGGTTCTGAATGTGAGAGAGTCCCTTCTTCTCTGTGACTGCCCCCAACTAGTGGTAGTCAGGGCACATCTACTTTGTAAGAAATAAATTGGTGAAGATTTGGAATTGTGGCCTTCTCTTATCCAGGCTAAACACTGTTCCATCAACTCTTCATCGTAAGATGCTTCTCTGAATTCTCACTTTTCTGATAGCTTTCTGCACAGATTCCAATTTTTATGGTGGTCTTCCCAAACCATGGCACCCGGAAAGGAATACAGCTCCACCTACGGTCAACTGGTGAGAGTACCCAGGGAACAGAGAGTGTATTTCCAACATGCACCAAATGCACTTGTGAAGCCCAAGATTTTAGTAGGCCCAGTCACACTCTTGGCTTGGGTGAACGTTATGGTTGACCAAAAACTAAGGCTGGTTTTCAAATGAATAGCTTCCAAGCCCCCATCCCATGCTGTGCAATTGATTTTTTTGATCCTCAGTGCCACATTTCACATCAATTCCTGTCAAATCATGTTGTTTTGGCCCAGTGTTCTGGCACGCTGAGGTTGTACCATCCAGAAATTACAGAACTGGAATGCCGTCATCAGCTGTACTCATTCTCACTTCCTGCCAGGGATCCACCTCTTCCCACGCTTCTCTGACTTCCTCCATTACCCAGCCAGTTGATTTTCTTTTCTGATCCAGCTCTGGACTTTACTCTTGCAGGATTGCTGTCTCCAAGGTGGAAGATGATAACAGTTGTCCCGCCCCGCCATGGATTCTTTTTCTCTCTGCATCTTCCCCCCCCAACCCCGACCCCCGTTTTGCCCCTGATTTCTCATTCCTTTGAATCTTAGGGCAGTGATGGTTTTACCTGTCACTTTAACCCGTCACTTTACTCTGTTCCCTTCAGCTCTGGACATCAGGGCTGTCAAGCCCTTCTTGTACCCTCTTGTGTTTGTTCTTCGTGATTTTTTGGCTTCTGGCCCATAGCGGCACCTGCTCCTCAAGTTTCCCACACGTCTCTTTTAGATTTCCTGTTTTTTCATCTTTCCTCCCAAATTTCTGCTGCCTGATATCTGATGACACCTTGTAGCTCTGTTTCATTCACAGGTTTGGTAAGTACACTTTCTCTGATTTCATCCAAGGCATTGATAAACATCATTAATGGAGACTGAGCCAAAGGGAGCCTGAGTTGCTTAGTTAAAATATCAGGACAATTTTGAGAACACATCAACTAGTTTTGAATCCTCCTAATGGCTCTGCATCTGGCCTTCTTTACAGGGGGATTATAGGAGACCTTATCAAACATTTTGCAAGAATGAAGGAATACTACTATATCCACAGGACCCTGCCTTATCAATCTGGAATCCCATCTTCAAAAGAAAAATGAACTTGGTTGGCTCTGACTTATTCTTGGTAACACCATATTGGTTACTAGTGATCAATGACTAAAAAGCTCTCTGACCACCTCTTATCTTGGATTTTGCCAAGAAATAATAACAAACTTTACCAATCTGTGTTTTCCTTAATCTTCCATGTTCATTTTCTGGGAAATTTGATAATTAGCCAGCTTTAGTCTCCTAATATTTTTTCTGTTTTCTCTTTTGTGGATGATACCAAGTCTCTCATCCCCTAGCTTCACTGGTACAGGTGTCTTGAACTCATTCAAAGAACTTATCACCAATAGTTTTATCACCAATAGTTTTATCACCAATTTTGGGTTGTAACTTTCTTTTTCCCCTTCTTCTGTCTCTTCTGATTGGAAAATCATTCTGCTTGAAGAAGAAAGCAAATCAAGGTTAAGTAATTTCTGGAGTTGAGGGATCACCACACAGGTTTACCTCTTCCCTGGGAACATTGCTATTTCCCCTTCTCCTTTTACTAAATTTTTTTAAAAACTATATATTTGAGATACTGAATCATAGTCATGAACCCTATTATTCCAAGGCTCTAGTTACCTATAATATCAAACTTCAGGGTCACTTCTTCACTTCATGTACTTAATGGCATTGGTCTGTTGATATCTGAGGTTATGAGCATTGTCTCCAGTAGTTTCTCTGGTTGCTGTTATATCTCTTTTCCTGCAGCTACACAATATGTGGTCCAGAGCTCCATCTTGAAACTCGTAACACATGGAAACATTCTAGAGTCTGGCCTAAAGGACTATCCAGACCAAGGAAACACAGCATGCGAGGCTGGGAATAACACAGCAGGATTCCATCCAGGAACATCACATCCTGTTGGTCTAGGTCATACAAGTTGCTGTTCATTTTGTCACAGTTTAACCTGATACAATCTAGCCAGAGGCCTAATTACATACTCATACCAAACTGTGATGACTCTTTCTACTTCTGGGGAAAAAGGGCACCACCCAAAAGATGAGAAGAGCAAAGAGGGGCCAAGGATAAATCACAAGGGTCAGAGCTTCAGGGAGCCCTGGAGGTTTTTGGACCCAACTCTAACATTGTACATAGGAAGACTAAAGACCAAAGAGGAGCGATAACTTGGCCAAAGTCACACAGAGTTATTTTGTCTTATTTTACACACAGAGAACTGGTTTTCTTCCATAATAATTTGTGTTTGAGTTAGGTCTTATAACTGTTGAGTAGCAGAACTTGAGTCTTCTTGGTCACAGGCCATTTCTTGTCTTTGTCATACACAACCATTTCACCACCATACTGAATCTTCAACTGTTCTCAGACACATACGAACATTGTCTGGGTTGGGATCCATAGACTTTATGAAAAGAGTTCTTTGGTGAGATGCTGTCCTTCTCTGTGGGTTTTCATTGAGTCCTCAACAGCTGTCAGAGGTTTTGCTTTTGTTTTTAAGAAATGAGAAGACGTGTAATGACTTTTACAAAAGTCCTGTTCTAAAATGTGTCATGTTAATGTTTTGCAGGGAGTCCCCAAGTCATCCTTCCTGACTGAGGAGAAGAGAGCTCGGCTAAAGACCAACCCTGTGAAGGTGCACTTTGCTGAGGAAGTGCTTGTCAGTGGACACAGCCAGGTGCGTCACTAGTTAGGGGGTTGAAATTACTCTGCATGAAGCTGGTGAGCTACCTCCTGGCACCTACCTCCTTGAGACTCTGGAATCTTGCAGCCCAGAGAGGATACCAGGGGAGTGCAGTGGGTTTGCTAGAGGTTCTGAGCACCCTCAGTAAGATGCCTGCAGACCACGGACAGGGAGAGCCAGGGAGAGAAGCACTGGGTGTGGCTTTCTTTTGTTCTGTGACTCCATTCTCTTGCCCATGAAATGTCAACAGATTGCAAATACTAATTTCTTATTTTGAACCTTCAAACTTAGTGTTCCCTCTAAAGGTTGATATTGATAGTAGTGATGGTGGTGGTGGGGATTGATTGGCTTTCTTTTCCCCCAAGAGCCCATTATGTGTTTAACTTCTATTATGTGAATCTAAACTTTTTGGATACATAATCCTTGGTCATCACAATACCCTGCAAGGGAGGTATTTTAACACAAGAGGAAGCAGAAGCTGAGAGAGTTTAAGACAATTAACCTCTCAGATCACATAGCAAGAAGATATAAGAGCCCAGGTCTGTGTGACTTCAGTCCTTTTATTTTCCATTCTAACATACCATCTAGTCCTTTTTGATACGGAGAGATCCAGGATTAGGGGAGGACAAATTTGTAAAGGAAAAATATTGGTGGAGTTTATGTTTTTAATATGGGCTGTTGGATGAAAGACTTATTCATAGTTTACACATTTTCTTCCCAATGGCCTGAAACTATTGCCATTCTGCATTCAGCAATCAATATTAGATTTTGAAACTTTCAAGTTAGAGCTTGTCCTTTTCTGGTCTTCTCGCCATAGAGACCTGCACATGGAGAGGGGTGGCCATTTTAACAAAGGGTTCTGGGTGAACTGGTTCACCTCTGCAGAACACTTATTTTCTACCTTGCCTGCTACTTAACAGACCACACCTTCATTAGACCTGAGAGTGGAAGGTGGATTTGTTCATGAAGGGGCCAGTGAGAGGCTTCATGCATTAGAAAAGGCCTGAGATCCTGTCACGCAGCCATTTTTTATCTCTGTGTGTGTGGTTTTTAAAAAAATTTTTTAATGTTTGTTTTTGAGAGAAAGAGAGACAGAGCATGAGTGGAGGAGGGGCAGAGAGAAAGAGACACAGAATCCGAAGCAGGCTCCAGGCTCTGAGCTGTGGCCCCAGAGCCTGATGCGGGGCTCAAACTCACGAGCAGTGAGATCATGACCTGAACTGAAGTCAGGCACTTAACTGACTGAGCCATCCAGGCACCCCTCTATGTGTCCATGCTGGTGGAAATGGATTGAACCTCTCTAGCAAATTAAATTTAGATTCAGTGTGTATTTTTAGGAGTAATACACAGTAATGAGAAGTAGGGGCTAGAACCAGTTCACAGGACAGGTAGAGAATAAAGGTTCTGCGGATGTGAACCCGATCACCTGGATCCTGTGTTAAAATGGCTCCCATTCCCTGCTTGCTGGTATTGTGAGAAGACCAGGTACAGACAGGTTCGACCTGAACTGCCTACAAAAACTGGTTCAGAATTTTGGTAAGGGTGGGAGTCTAGAGAAAGAGGGTTCTAAAAAGGTGTCTCCGAGGAGACTTGCGGGTCAGAGCACCAAGTTTCTGTATCAGCCACGTAAGGCAGAGATAGCAAAACCAGTGAGAGTTCATCACTGTGACCTACCTACTCATCCTTTCAAATGTTTAAAAGATGATAAAATTGGTTGTTAACCTTTCCTCCTGAAAGCAGGATGAGACACCAGAAAAATTTTAAATAGTAAGCTAACATTTGCAAAATGCTTAACTTTGCTAACGGTTAAGACCAGGTGTGGGCAGGTTTGACAAATAAAGAAAAAAAGATGGAAGTCCTGATGCTGAGAAAGTAGCCACAGTCATGCACTAACTGGTAGCTTTGTACATTGGTTTCATCTTTTTTGTGTGGGGGAAGAAACAAAGCATAATGAATGCCATAAAAAGTGGCCAAAGGTTCACATTGCTATTAATTTAGTCTATAAAATAATTCAAATTAAAATCCATGTGTTTAAAGATATCTATAGTACTGATATGTAAAATAGAAAAAAATTAGGGATGCCTGGGTGGCTCATTTGGTTAAGTGTCTGACTTCAGCTCAGGTCATGATCTTGCAGTCCAGTCTGTGGGTTCAAGCCCCGCTTCGGGCTCTGTGCTAACAGCTCAGAGCCTGGAACCTGCTTCAGATTCTGTGTCTCCCTCTCTCTGTCTGCCCCTTCCCCTCTCATGCTCTCTCTCTCTCTCAAAAATGAATAAACGTTAAAAAAATTTTTTTTAACAAATAATTAAATAGAAAGTAGAAAAAAATTGGAAAGAATGTTAAATGTCTAGGGCCGAGGAATGGTTCAGTCAATTCTGGTATTTCAAATCAATAGAAGATTTTTAAGTCCATTAAAATGATAAACATTAAACCCACATTAAAAAGTGTATATGAGGGGCGCCTGGGTGGCTCAGTCGGTTGAGCGTCCGACTTCAGCTCAGGTCATGATCTCACGGTCTGTGAGTTCAAGCCCCGCATCAGGCTCTGTGCTGACAGCTCAGAGCCTGGAGCCTTGCTCAGATTCTGTATCTCCCTCTCTCTCTCTGCCCCTCCCTTGCTCAAAAATAAATAAAAATATTTTTTTAAAAAAGTGTATATGAAATACGTGTTGAATAAAAAGTGAAAATAGAAACTGTGCATGTTCCATTACTGCAGCTCTCTAAAACTGATTTACAGGTATAGATAAAAATTGAAAGAAACCTTAGAGAAAAGTAAATGGTGGTAGTTATGTGATGCTGTTATGGAGGTATTTTTTGTAAGTCCCAAATAATAAAATCTCAAGGAAGAAATTTTGCCCTTGGGAAATCCGAAGTGAAGGTCATCCTAAACACCCGAAACTAGAGAAGTGAGGTGATCACAGAGCAAGCAGTTTGAAATCCCTCCTCCCTGATTGTGACACAGCATGGGGATCTGAACTCATCTCTTTTTCCTCCATAAAAATACTGTGTCTTTTTTAAAGTTATAGAGACTGATGAGTGTGTGTCTTACCTAAAAGATACAAGTGCCCTTATGTTCAGAAGATACATAATTCTCCTCTGAAGTAGACTGTCAGTTTTTTGGGATGTTTTGTTTTGTTTTGTTTTGTTTTGTTTTGTTTTGTTTTGTTTTGTTTTGCAAAAAGATGATAAGCTTCTCTACTTGGTGGGCTTTATACCCAAACTCTTTGCAGAGATTATACCTGGGAGCAATTTTAGCTCAGATCTTAGGGACTCTAGAACTGCTTGCTCACTGATTCTGGAAGGACACCAACCCCAAGGGCCCTCTTTATTTACAGCTAAACACTCAGCTGTCCCTTTTTTATGAGACTAGCTAGTCCTGGGGGGATTCTTGAGCCCAAAGGGATCATTCCCTTGCCTTGTCCCACTGCAGGGATTCTGGCTGGCTTGGGGTTACCAAACACAGATTATTCCTGTGCCTCCTTCCCAAAAACAACCCTCCAGGTGTGGCAGAATCCCTTGGGAGATTCTGCAAGTCCTGGGCGATGGTTGGGATGAGTGAAGGTGGGGAGCAGCCCTCTGCCCTTTGGGAATGCAGCAGGAAAATGGGGGGGGGGCACTCAGGTAGTTTCCCACCCCATTCAGCCCCCCAGCTTCCCCAAGGGAAGGCTGTCTTGGAGAGTGTGCATGCTTGTCATCTGCCTTATTAAGCTGTATCCCATAAGGCTAGCAACCAAAGATACTGAAGTGGCAGCTGATGGCCGTGGGGCCTTATTCAGGCTCATGCAGTGCCATCAGTATGCTCACGGCAGGGCTCACCACTCTCCACCCTCTCACGTCTGACACTTCTAGTGAACGAAGCATGCCTGTCTCTGTGTGACATAGACCTGGTCCATTGGAGAAATCTCCAAATGCCAAGAAGCAGCCCACGTCCCGGTGAGGAGGCTAGGGAGGATCCTGCTCTCTGCACCAAGCAGGTCCAGGGGAGCTGAGGACTAGTCACACCCAGGGGAGAGGAAGGGCCAGTTTCAACACTACTTTTGTGTTTTCTAGGGTAATTCTCTGCTGTGTATGCCCAACGTGCTCAAGCTGTACTTGGAGAATGGACAGACCAAAGCTTTCAAGTTTGAGGCAAACACAACTGTGAAGGTATTTAGAGTAAATCTGAGTCTTTTTCCCAAGGAGAATTTGCTGGCTCCCAGGACCCCCGGGCATCTTGCCCTGAAGCTGTCGTGGTGCTCTTACAACCGTCACGGTCTGGGCACCTATAATAAGCCAAGCACCGTGTTAACTCATTAGTTGTACAACCACCCAGCAAGATGTATTTTTATCACCATCTTCCAGGGGAGGAAATCCGGGATCAGAGGGATGAAGTACCCAAGGTCCTATTACAACTTGTAAGCCTTCACCCTTAACCACTGGGCTCCCTGCCTCTTGTATGTGACCCCATTTGCTACCCAAAAGACTAGTGCAGCCAAAGACTCAAGCAGTATGTCAGAGTGGGCCCAAGAGTCTGCATATTCTGTTCTGGGGTGAAGTCAGTTCAACTTCTTTTTGACAGGCTCCTCCGTATGAGGATGGGTGGGAGGAGGTGCTCTGGGGGGCGGGGGAGGGGTGTACAGACTAGGTAAAGTGTGGTTTTGTCTTCCAGAAGCTTGTAGTCTAGTTGAGGGAGGTTGGACATTCAAGGAGCTCCCAGGTCCCGGGCAGGATGAAATAAGGTCTGCAAAGAGAGGGACAAGGAAGCACTCTGCTTGCAAGGGAAAGGGCACCATCTGCTCCTTCCCGTCAGAGAAGGCTTTGCAAAAAAACAGCTGGACCTGAGCTAAGCTTTGAAGGGCAGTCAAGAATTCAGTAAGGGAAGGTGGGGACACGACTGTTGGCAGGGGTTGGGGGTACTAATGCACATGTACTAATGCAGAGAGCCAATAAGACAGGCATTGCCCAAGAAGTAGTAATCCATCCAATGACACTGGACCACTGGCCATTTTCTTTTAGGAGGAGTGAGAGAGGGTGCAGGCTGGCTGGGGAGGGCGTTGAGTGACATTCATAGAGAGTAAGGGATGGCACAACAGTTTCTGAACAAGAGAGTAAATGGTGTTAGAGCGAGGCTCCAGTGAAGAAGCAAACAAAGGGGTTCAGGTGGGCAGCTATACATACAGTAGCCAAGACATACTCACGTATACACACACTCACACACATGTACCCCCCCCCCATGCACACATATGTGCATACAGCCAGTGTTCCTCTCTGTCACCTTCCTTTGGCAATTCCTAGAGCTGCTCCAAATGCCCTATCCAATTCTTGCCTCAGCATGACTGAGGAGAAGCTGGAGAAAGCCTCTCTGCACTGGGGAAGACCACACTCAGAGGAGGAAGAGGAGGGAGGAATGGATTTGTTAAGTGTTTACCACATGTCTGCTTTCCTGGGCACTTCCTTGTGTACTGTCTCCTTTAATGCCTCCAGTAACATTGTAAAGTGATGAGTATTATCCCCATTTTGCACATGATAACACAGGCCCAAGAGATGCCCAAATTGTCAGGGTCAACTACCTCATAACTGGCTTCAAACTTGGTCTATTTCTGAACCCTGCATCAGAGCTTGCCACGCTATCATTCTGCACCAAAGTTTTGCAAACGAATTAGACAAGGTTTCTACTCCTGTCATCTTTGATCTAAAAGCATTGGAATGGGGGGGGGGGGCGCCTTGGTGGCTCAGTCGGTTTAGTGTCCGACTTTGGCTCAGGTCATGATCTCACAGTTCGTGAGTTCGAGCCCCGCATCGGGCTCTGTGCTGACAGCTTAGAGCCTGGAGCCTGCTTAGAATTCTGTGTCTCCCTCTCTCTCTGCTCCTCCCCACTCATGCTCTGTCTCTCTCTCCTTCAAAAATAAATAAAAACATTAAAAAAAAAAAAAAGCATTGGAATCGGGTGCCTGGGTGGCTCCCTTGGTTAAGCGTCCAACTCTTGATTTCAGCTCGGGTCATGATCTCATGGTTCATGGGATCGAGCCTCGCATTGCGCTCCGTGCTGACAGCATGGAGCCTGCTCGGGATTCTTTCTTTCTTTCTCTCTCAAAATAAATAAATAAACATTAAAAGAAGTGCACTGGAATGGAAGAGAATGATTTATTTAGAGTGAGCCCCGCTTTGGTGGCCAAAAAGACTTTGAGATGATTTATAATAAAAGCACACACCACAAAGGAATTAGACCCAAGATGATAGATAGACAGAGTTGGGGAAATGAGCAAGGATTTAGCTGGTAGAATACTGGTTAATTTTACTTTCTCTGTAGTAACCAAAATTTTAAAAGCAAGTCTTTCAGTTCTTTATGACAGAGAGGCATGAGGGAAGATACAAACAAATCCTGTGGGTCAAAAAAAAAAAAATTTACTGTCAGTTCATGATTGACATGAACTTTTCTTCCTGGCTCCCTTACAAAGGGGAGCAAAGCTTTTACCTTAGAAAACTCATTTTCTCTAAGTGTAGAAAAATAATATGTCATTCAACCCAGTGAACATTTGTGTGCCAGAAGAGTTGTCAGGGATAAAGAAACAAATTCCTCAGTGTCACACCCAAAAGGAGCCCAGAGACATGGCGCAGGGCCTGAGACGGGGAGGAGAGGAGACCTGGGGCTAACTCAGTGTGAACCGAGGCAGGTGCAGTGTGCTCAGGGTCATGACCGTGGGACATAAAAATGGTGTGGTAGGGGCACCTGGGTGGCTCAGTCGGCTAAGCGTCCGACTTTGGCTTAGGTCATGATCTCACAGTTCGTGGGTTCGATCCCCACATCGGGCTCTGTGCTGACAGCTTAGAGCCTGGAGCTTGCTTTGAATTCTATGTCTTCCTCTCTCTCTGTTCCTCCCCTGTTCATGCTCTGTCTCTCTCTCTCTCTCCTTCAAAAATAAAAACATTAAAAAAAATTTTTTTAAAAATGGTGTGGTAAGGCTGCGGGGCACAGAGACCTGCCAGCTGGAGGGCAAGGAAAAACCTCCAGGGAGGCTGACTTAGAAAGATAGACAGACTTTTGACAGGAATAGGCCATGAGCGGTGTGTGAAGACAGCATCCACGGGGAATGGGGAATGGCATCTACAAAGACCCAAACTTGGGAACTTTGGACAAGAGGACAGGGCTTGTGAGCAGAGTGCATTGGAAGAGGCAGCAGAAGATCAAGTGGGAGAAGTGGATTGGCACCCGATACTGGAGAGCTTTGAATATTAAGCTGAGGAGTTTGGATTTGGCCTAGTGGGCCATGGGGTGGGGGAGGGTATCCCTGAATATTCTTGAGCAAGAGAGCATAATCAGTACACAGCACAAGGTTTAGACAACTCCCTGTAGATCAGGGGTCAGCAAACTTTTTCTGTAAAAGGCCAAACAGTAAATATTTTAGGTTTTACAGGCTGTAGGGTCTCTGTCACAGTTCCTCAACTCTGCCATTGTAGCAAACAGACATGGCTGTGTTCCCATATAACTTTAATTACAAAACCAGGCAGTGGGCTGGATTTGACCTATGGGCTGCGATTTGCCGACCTCTGCTCTAGATGCAAGGTGGAGGTCAGATGGATAGTAAGATGATCACTAGCATACCACTCTGCAAGGTGGAGAAATGTGTGAGCTCAAGGCACAGTAGACATTGGAGGATGGAGAGGGAGACAGAGTCAAGAGACGGCCTCTCCATCAAGGCCAGTGCAAAGCAGGCATTAGGTTAATGTTGAGTTAGATGGA